>NC_086100.1:167536520-167844332 GCF_963921235.1 Mobula hypostoma
TGAAGTTGTGGAGACTGAGTGAAATCCTAGTGTAATTATCGCCTCATTGCTACCGTCAACGTAACCAGAGCACAACTGTAGGCTGAGAACTTCGGAAAGACTTCTTCCTTAAATGCAGACCAGTACAGGGATCCATGGTGGGAGGGAGTGGGGAAGAGATATAGGGATAGAGATAGAGATAGAGCACCTGGGGGAAACCTAAGTGGTCACAGAGAGAATGTGCAAACTCCGCACCAATAGCCCAACAGCACCCGAGGCTTGCAGTGAACTCTGTAAAACAAAAAGTGAGGCAACCTACCATGACTGGAAAGATGATGGCTGCCACAGTTGACTTCAGGACCCACAGCAAGGTGAGGCAGACTGCTTGAATGAAGGTGAAGAGGTGCACTCTGCGCAGGGGGACGTGACGCAGGTAGATGAAGTCTGGTTGGTGCTTTGGAGGCATCAGCAGCAACTTCAACCGGTCCATGAACTGAAACCATGAAGCAGAGCCCTTACCCTCAATCCACTGCTCCCTCAGCCTCAAGAACAAGTCCTCTCACTGAATTCTCACCTCCTGGCACCTCAAGGCCCTTCACCATCTACAAGACACATCAGGATTGTGATGGAGTATGTCCCACTTGCCTGAGTGGATGCGGAGGTTTGGCACCATCCAGGACAAAGCAGCCCCCTCAGTTGTCACTCAGAGAGTACAGGTTTAAGGGTAAGAGGGGAAAGGTTTAAAATGGACCGGAAAAGCAAGTTTTTCACACAGAAGGTGGTGGGTGTGTGGAACAAGGTGCCCAAGGAAGTACGAGCAATGGATATAATTGCAATGTTTAAAAGGTAGCTGGACATGTGTCCAGATAAGGAAGATTTAGAGGACTAGGGGGCAAATGCAGGCAAATGGGAATAGTTGAGATAGGCAACTTGCTTGGCATAGATGAATTGGGCTGAGGAGCCTATTCCCTTACTGTATAACTCTATAACTTTATGGCTCCATTAATGGGGAGATATGGGGTGTCCAGAGAGGGGTAGCACCTCTGGTGAAGGGGCTTGTTGTGTCCAACCTGGAGCCGCTCACTCATCTTTGGTCCCCACCGGACACTCAGCTCTCTTCTGAGGCTCCAAGTAGCTGTTTGCATGTGACAGCAGCCAAGCCCCACTAACCCAGTGATAAAGGGACATGCCTGTTCTAGCACATAAAGTCAGCTCCCGCGGACTGGCCAGACGAGATCTACAGTGAGACCCAGCAGCTAGGAAGGCGGTTTCTGCAACGTTCCGCGGAGAGCGAAGGGCATGATGAGACACAGAAGTCACGGCCATCCACTGCAACCAAGGAAGACCCCAGTTGTGACGACTGCTCGTACCACTGGACCGAGACTCTGGAGGTTGAGAGAGTGGAATTGCCCCAGTGCAGTGGCTTTTCCACTTTAAAAACTTACGCAGACAAGTTTCTTGTCATCGACTGTTCTGAAGGAGAACCACCATTAATTGGCTCAAGGTGATTGAAGTCATCTTGAGTTTCAGGGAGAATCTCTTTAGTTATGGTCATAGTGAACTACAGCACAGTTACAGACCCTCTGACCCATCTAATCCATGCTGACCTGATCTTCTGCCTAGTCCCACCTACCTGCATCCAGGACATATCCCTCCCAACACCTCCCAATCATGTACCTATCCAAGCTTCTCTCAACTGCTACCATCGAACCCACCTCTATCAATTCCGCCGGCAGCTCATTCCACACCAGCATCAATCACCCTCTGAGTGAAGTTTCCTCTCAGGTTCCCCGTAAATATTTCACCTTTCACTATAAACCTCTTGTTCTAGTCCCACCCAACCCAAGGGGAAAAAGCCTGCATGGAGTCACCCTAGCAATACACATAATTTTGTACACCTCTTTGATTATATTCGCCCCATAGGTATTCACTCCAACCGTAAAGGTTATAATGGCCTAATAACCAGAAGGGAGTTTGTCTGGAGTACTGTGAACTCGGAACAGTGGCTACTCACCTGCACACCATTCAGGGAGGCAACACCCATGTACAGAAATACTCCATAGAGTACTGGCATCGGGATGAACTAGAAGCAAGAAAGAAGTCATAGTAACACAGGTGGGGTACAAACGCAACAGTACAGTCGTGGGCACTGTCTGTCAGGTCAAGTCACGGTGAACCCATTGTCAGAAGCACAAGTATGGCGAGGTACAGGTACAATGAAAAACTTGCTCACAGCAGCATCGTAAGTATTTAAGGACAGACAACACACAAAATATAAATTATACTTAAAATGATACCGTACAGTGACCGAGCAAAAGCAAGACCTTCATACAAAAACAAACCGAGACAATATGTGGTCCATAGTGTTCTGTGACTGAGCGAGGGCTCGTGCAGGTCAGTTCCAGAACCTGATGGATGCAGGAAAGTATCTGTTCCTGGAAGTGGTGGTGTGGGGCTTCCGGGCTCTGTACCTCCTGCCTGAAGGTAACAGCAAGAAGGGGTCATGATCTGGATGGAGGGGACCCTTGATGCCGGATTCCGCCTTCTTAAGACTGTAGCTCCTTTGGATGCTGCCATTGGTTTAAAACGGAGGCTCCGAATGCTCTCGACTACACACAAAAGACTACACAGGAACCAAGGGAGATTTTCCTAACGTTTGGGCTGATGTTTATCCTTGAACAATCAGCTTACACCTTTTCTTCATTATTACAGCCCCTACACATCTCACTGGCTGTACAGTGTTTGAGATGTCTGTAAGAAGCTGTGGTGTGCCTTCTAAACGCATGTTACTCTGATCTAACTCCATCTGCAAAGGACTCTCCACTCTAGTGGGCTGGATCTCCAATAATGACAGGACAGACTACCAGTAGGGGATCAGACAAGAGACTGTCCCTCAACGTCAGCAAAAGCAAAGAGCTAGTCATTGACTTCAGGAGTCAGGGCAGAACACATACCCCTCAATGCATCAGTGATGCTGAGCTGGAGATGGTCAACAGCTTCATGTTTCTAGCTATATACAACACTAATAGCCTGTCCTGGTCCAGCTATGGAGACACAATGGCCAGGAAAACTCACCAGTGCCTCAGCTCCCTCAGAAGACTAAAGAAATTGGCAAGCTCTTGTAGACCCTCACCAATTTTTACAGATACACCATAGAAAGCATTCTGTCTGGATGCAAACACGAAGAAATCTGCAGATGCTGGAAATTCAAGCAACACACACAAAAAGTGCTGGTGAACGCAGCAGGCCAGGCAGCATCTATAGGAAGAGGTATAGTCGATGTTTTGGGCCGAGACCCTTCGTCAGCACTAAATGAAAGTAGTTAGTCCTGACGAAGGGTCTCGGCCCAAAACATCAACTGTACCTCTTCCTATAGTTGCTGCCTGGCCTGCTGCGTTCACCAGCATTTTTTGTGTGTGTTGCTATCTGGATGCATCACAGCTTGGTATGGCAAGTGCTCTGCCCAAGACCGCAAGAAATTCCAGAAAGTGGTGCATACAGCCCAGTCCATCATGCCAACCAGCCTCACTTACTTCCATTGACTCTGTCTGAACTTCTCGATACCTTAGGAAAGTAGCCAGTATAGTCAAAGTCTACCCATCCGAGACACACTCTCTTCTCCCACTTCCATTGGGCAGAAGATACAAAAGCTTGAAAACACATACCATCAGGGTCAAGGGCAGGTTTTACCCCACTGCTATAAAAATTCTGGAATGGACCTCTGAACCTCACAATCTACCTCGACATGCCCATTGCACGTTATGGTTTGCTTGCCCTGAAGTTTCTCTTTAATTACAACATTATAATCTAAATGTTGTTATTGCTTATCCCTTCTACCACATTCATGTAACTTATGTTGGCATTCAAAACAAAGCATTGACTGTATCTTCAGAATCAGGTTCATTATCACCGGCATGTGATGTGAAATTTGTTAACTTACGAGCTGCAGTTCAGTGCATAATCTTGGTACACGTGGCAATAATAAACCCATTTAATAACCAATTCCTTTATCTATAGCCATCAGACAGAGCACTGTGTGTTTGTTTGTTTGTTTGGATAGGGGAAGCAAGCTTCACCAGGAGTGCTGGACAGATATTTGTGCATCAGCCCAGCTGATCTTCCAGACTGCACAGGGTCCAAATCATAACGATCATTGTCATATCTCCAATCAGGATCATCTTCACCTTCCCTACCCCATCAAAATACTCTCAGGGCTTAGGAAACACATGGACAGCATTTCTTTCACAGTGGGTAGAGAATCCCACACCTCATAGTCCACCTTAACTCACAGTAGGGGAAGGTGTTGACTTTCCAAAGTGAAAATAAATCTTTTTAGTATTTTGAGGGTGGGTAAGCCTCAGCAAATAGCACGAGTCAGTTTGCTCAATATGTCTTTGAAGCACTGGCACACAATTGTCACAAGGAGGCAGAAGTGTGCTGTAGCAGTGAAACAAAGCAGCAGTTCACAATTTCTCTATGCGTGTGCGTGTGTGTCATTGTGTGTGTGTATGTATGCTCGCATTGATTTCTGCATGTTTGACTGCGTGAGTAACTGTGTACATATATTTGTGCCTTTGAGGGTGAGTGTGTGTGTGTGTGTGTGTGTATACGCGCAGACATGTGCCTAGCTTGTGTTACTAATTTCCTGTTGCGATCATGAGACACACAGTAGGTTAAATGGTGTTCTCCTACCAGAGGGAAACTGAAACGTCAACAAAGAGACAACAGAAACACAGTGGGTCAATGGTGTTGAATTGTGCAGTCAATTACAACACATAAAAACATTTCTTTTTAAATTAATAAATGCTTAAATAAGGTACCTTTAGAATGGGAGCCAAGAAGACAGAGACTCCAGTCAGAATGAAGACAACAACACCCGTTACTCGTTGCTCCCTGGACACAAAGCAAAACAGCAGCAGCTCAACAAGGAAGTCAGCTTAAAACTCACAGAACTTTACAAAACAAGAATTGTGGTTGTCTGGTTCACTGAGCATCCCCATCCTACAGCGCGTGACGGTGGAATTTGGAGTGATGTACTAACACTGCTGACAAGCTGAGGGATTTGGGTACAAAGGTTCTTTCAGATGGAGTGCTGCCCTGCCAGAGGAACAGGCTTAAAGGTGTTGAACTGAGAGCCCACCCCCTCTCTCAGATAGTCGTGGAAGATCCTGGCACCAAGTCAACTCAGGAGCTGTCTCTGGTTTCCTCACCAACATCATAAGCATTGATGGACTGCTAGTTATCTCAGTGGCCTGATTGTCTTGCTGTCCTTGTTGTCACACACTCTTAGCCCTGGTTGGTTCAGCATCCTGGTTACCCCACTGCCTCCCTCATCTCACTGGCCGGGTCTGACGAAGCTTTTGGCAGGTTGGCCTTCATCAGTCAGGATAATGAGTACAGAAATTGGGAGGATATTGCTGTCGCATACAAGATGCTGCTGAGGTTATACTTGGAGTCCTGTCTTGTGGGACTAAGTTATAGGGAGAGGTTGTACAGGCCAGATCTGTTTTCCTTGGAGTGTATGAGACTGAGGGGTAATCTTATAACATCACGAAGGGCACAGAGGGGGTGAATGCACTCAGTCATTTTCACAGATTTGGGAAATCAAGAACTAGAGGAAATGGTTTTAAGGTGAGAGAGGAAAGATTTAAATAGGAACTTGAGAGGCAATTTTTGTTTAACATGAACAGTTGTATCTGTGTGGAATAAGCTGCCAGGAAGTGGATGAGACAAGTACTATACCCAACTTCTAAAAGACAGTTGGACAGGTACATGGACTTGTAGGAGGTTATGGGCCAAATGCTGGCAAATGGTACTAAGTTGGATGGCGGATCTTGGTTGGCATGGACCAACTGGGCATACGGTCCGTTTTCATGCCGTGTGACTCTCCATTGAGGCAATATTCCCCATATCCTCTCTGCATTTTAGAAAAAGGGATATGGGAATGGAGAGTAAAGTGAGTTGAGATGGAAGCTCAGAGGTTACTGAATAGTAGCATAGACTGCTTATGCACTGATCTCTATCCTTGATAAGCAGTTTGTATCACACATTTGTTGCACAAATCCCAGCTTCCCAGCCCAGCACAGGAAATGCTACCCACCTGACTCCCAAGAACTTGGGCAGTTCTCCAGGTGCTGCGGTTTCAGTCTCCATCTTCAAGCTGTCAATGTGGGCAATAGAGATGACAGTGGCTGCTACGTACCACGGCAACCCCATGAAGGAGCAGATAGCCATCAGGACTGCCACCCAAAAGAGGTCGAGGTGATAGCCAGCCCCTTTCTGCAAAAACAGAGAACGCAGAATCTATGTCACAGTTGTGGCATTAAACATAGTTCATTGTTCCCTGGAAACGTGTCACAGGTAGGCAGGGCGGTGAAGAAGGCTTCTGGCATGCTGGTCCCTGCCGGTCAGGGCACTGAGTATAGAAGTTGGTCTGCCATTTTGCAGCTGTGCAAGACACTGGTGAGACCACATCCGGAGTTTCATGTACCAATTTGGTTATCCTGTTAAAAGAATGATAGCATTAAGCTGGAAAGAGCATAGAAAAGATTTATAAGGACATTGCCAGGATTCAAGGGATTGGGTTACAGGGAGAGGTTGGGTAGGGTAGGACTTTATTCCTTACAGCATAGGAGACTGATGGGTAAACTCATAAAGGTCTATAAAATCATGAGGGACACAGATAGGGTGAAGGCACAGTCTTTTTCACAGCTTTTCCAGAGCGTTGGGGTTCTAAGATTTAATAGAAATGCGAGGGGTAACTTCTTATAGGGTATGGTCAATATATGGAATGACCTAATGAAGTAAGGGGTTTTGATACAAAGTTTTTTGGCCAGAGGAAGTGATTAAGACACATACATTAACACGCTAAAAAAAAATTATCAGGTAGATGGATAGGATAGAGGGATTTGAGTCAAACTCAGACAAATGGGACTAGCTATGGGCATCTTAGATGTCATGGATGAGTTGTGTTGAAGGGCCTCTTTCTGTGCTGTATGATGCTACGACACTAAATGAGGAGGCAGGCGTAAAGACAAATGGTCGTGGGAGGAAGAGACCTGCTGACGGAAAGGCTCCTTGAGCCAAATGGTAGGTTAGTGATGTGGTTGCTCCTTGTGATTCTACGCGAGGCTCACATCAGGTAGAGATACCCTGCCTTCCTCCCACAGACCCGATGATTAGTTCCCAGGAGGTGGGCACTACCTGCAGGACCAGCATTTATTGCTCATCCCTAAGTGCTCTTGAGAAGTTGGGGTGGGTGAACCACCTTCCAGTGAAGGTGTTCCCATGGTGCTATTGGGTGGGAAGTTCAACATTCAAAGTAAATTTAGTATTTAAAAAACGTAGAGTACATGTTACCATATACTACCTGGAGATTCATTTTCTTGCAGGCAGTGATGGGGAAAAGAAGCCAATAGAATTCATGAAAACTATACATAAACACACAAAGACTGACAAACACCCAATGAGCAAAAGAAGACGAACAATGCAAATAAGAAATAATACTGAGACCATAGCACATTACTGCACAGTACAGAAGGGTCAGCTCAGCTCATGGAGTTGTGCCGATGTTTTTAATCTACTCTGTGTAACACTTCCCTCCTACATAGGCCTCCACTCTCTACCATCCGCATGCCTATCTAAGATTTTCTTAAATGCCCCTAACGTATCTAGTTGTAAAGACTCCTTAAAAAAGTGAGTCTGTAGGTTGTAGAATTAGTTGAGAGGAGCAGTGATTGGTAGTGGGAGTTCCAGTGGGAGTCCAAGTCCATGCTGCCTTGGATGTCATGACCAGCCTGACTCAGGGACATTTCCTCCTTTGCTTATTGATGATGCACAATCCACCGCTGACTTCTTTCAGCATCACTGATTTGCGTGAAGCTGCCTTGACCTGTTCTTGGCAGTCAGCTTCGGAACTAGTGTAAAATAGAGCAGGATTAGCAACGCCTTATATTTTTGTTTCTTTTTCTTGTTCCACAGGAATTGTTTTTAAGTGGCTGCAATCTCTATTCTTGCCTTTTATCTGACTGCAATCGCTCCAGTTGCTCTGGGATACACAGCCACCTCCCCGATTACCTCATTGTTTCAGAGAAAAGGCAGAAATGGCTTAAAGTCAGCTTGTTCCTAGGGAGGGGTACACTGAAAGTGTGAAAGAGGCAGGCGTGAGAGTGGGGGCACAGGAGGGTGGAAAGTTTACTGACACCATTCAATCAGTATTTATGATGGTGAATGTCGATGAGCCGAGTTCACCCTAAAACACTATTTCTGCTTTTTCTCTCTTTCTAGGCATCTAAGTTCGATCCAACCACTCGTTTTGTATGAAAATGTGGGCTTCACAGGCTTTTAATTGCCCACCATCGAGAAGGTGGTGGGGAATTTCCTTACTGAAGCTCTGCACTCCTTAAGGTGTGGGTGTACCCACAATGCCGTTAGGAAGGGAGTTCCAGGATTTTGATCCCAGAGACAGGGGAGGAATGGCAATATATTTCCAAGTCTGGATGGTGTAGGCTTGAAAGGCAACTTCCCAGTTGGCAGAGTTCCCCACAGTTTTGCTGCCCTGTCAATTGAGTTGGTAGAGGACTATCTCAACAACAGCAGCTTCTGTTTACATAAAATGCATGGAAAAATTACCTCAAAATATTTCGGGGAGTACTATCAAACAAAATCAAGCTGATTCCACGCTACAGCAGTAACTAAAGACGTGGCCAAGGAGATAAGGTCAAGGGACATCTCAAAGTAGCAGAGGTCTATGGGAGGAAAATCCCGAATTTGGTGCTCTGTCCGTAGGTGTGGCAACCAGTGGTTGAACAATGGCCTAAAGGGCAGAGTAAGAGGCCAAAGTCCGCACGGACACAAGAACAGACAGGGAATGAAGGGGTATAGACCACGTGCAAGCAGATGGTATTAGCTTAGATTGGTATCTCAGTCGGCAGTCATGGTGGGCCAATGGGCTGTTCCTGTCCTGTGTTCTAGGGTGAAAGGGAGCAGAGATCTCGCATCGCTGTGGGGTTAGAGAAGGACTGCTAGACGTGTTCCTCTGTGTGATTAAAGTCAGCACGAACTCTTGCCAAGAAGGGCCTGGCATCAAGTGATCAAAATTCCTGGAAAGACAGGTGTGTGAAGGCAGAGCCAACAGATAACCCTTTATCCTGATGCAGGATGGTCCTCCCAGTCAGCATCTGAATCCCATATGGCCGAGCTGATCTTATGGTCACTAAAACCAAGTGCCTGGACCTCAGAAACCTAAGTGCCTAACTGATGACACCAATAACTTGCAGCCCAGACACATTAGAGTGGGGCTACAGAATGGTTTCAGGGCTGTCCAGGGGTTGTTGGCTGAAGACAAGGAAATTTAATAGGAGTTTCAGGATTACAAATGATTCGGGTTAATGAAACATATAGAGTCAGAAAACATGGATTATACCAATTGAAAGATTTAAGATATTCTGAGAAAGAACCAGAGAGGATAATATCTTCTGTTATTAATTCATTAAGCCATTAATTCCATCATCCAAATCATCGACGTACAACATAAGGGATCTGGGAATACAGATACAAAATTCCCTAAAAGTGGCGTCACAGGTAGATAGGGTCGTAAAGAGAGCTTTTGGTACATTGGCCTTTATTAATCAAAGTATTGAGTATAAGAGCTGGAATGTTATGATGAGGTTGTATAAGGCATTGGTGAGGCCGAATCTGGAGTATTGTGTTCAGTTTTGGTCACCAAATTACAGGAAGGATATAAATAAGGTTGAAAGAGTGCAGAGAAGGTTTACAAGGATGTTGCCGGGACTTGAGAAACTCAATTACAGAGAAAGATTGAATAGGTTAGGACTTTATTCCCTGGAGCGTAGAAGAATGAGGGGAGATTTGATAGAGGTATATAAAATTATGATGGGTATTGATAGAGTGAATGCAAGTAGGCTTTTCCCACTGAGGCAAGGGGAGAAAAAAACCAGAGGACATGGGTTAAGGGTGAGGGGGGAAAAGTTTAAAGGGAACATTGGGGGGGGGGCTTCTTTACACAGAGAGTGGTGGGAGTATGGAATGAGCTGCCAGACGAGGTGGTAAATGTGGGTTCTTTTTTAACATTTAAGAATAAATTGGACAGATACATGGATGGGAGGTGTATGGAGGGATATAGTCCGTGTGCAGGTTAGTGGGACTAGGCAGAAAATGGTTCAGCACAGCCAAGAAGGGCCAAAAGGCCTGTTTCTGTGCTGTAGTTTTCTATGGTTTCTATAAAAAGAAGTGGTCCTAATATTGACCCCTGCGGAACACCAACAGTCACTGGCAGCTATTCAGAAAAAGTTCCCTGTATTCCCACTCTTTGTCTCATGCCAATCAGCCAATGATTTATCCATGCTAGTATCTTTTCTGTAACACCACGCATTTTTAACTTGTTAAGCAGCCTCATGTTAGCACCTTGTCAAAAACCTTCTGAAAGTACAAGTACACATCATCCACCAATTCACTTTTGTCTATCCTGCTTATTATTTCTTCAAAGAATTCCAACAGATTTGTCAGGCAAGATTTTCCCTTAAGGAAACCATGCTGACTTTGGTCTGTTTCATCATGTGCCTCCATATAACCCGAAACCATATCCTTAACAATCGACTCCAACATATTTCCAACTACTGAGGTCAGCCTAACTGGGCTATAATTTCCTTTCTTATGCCTCCCTCCTTTCTTGAAGAATGGAGCGACATTTGTATCTTTCCAGTCCTCCAGAACCATGCTGGAATCTATTGATTCTTGAAATATTATCATCAATGCTTCCATAATTTCTTCAGCTACCTTTTTCAGAACTCTGGGGTGTAGTCCATCTGGTCCAGGTGACTAGTCTACCTTCAGACTTTTCAGTTTCCCAAGCACCTTCTTCTTAGTAATGGCAACTGCACTAATTTATACCTCCTGACACTCTCAAACTTTCAGCATACTACTAGTGTTTTCCACGGTGCAGACTGATGCAAAATACTTATTCAGTTTGTCTGCCATTTCCTTATCCCCCATTACTAACTCTCCAGAATCATTTTCCAGCAGCCCAATATCTATACTTCCCTTTCTTTTGCTCTTTATATATCGGGAAAAAAATGTTTGGTATCCTCTTTAATACTGTTAGCTAGCTTATGTCAATATTTCATCTTTTCCACCTTTATGGCTTTTTTAGTTGCCTTCTGTTGGTTTCTAAAAGCTTCCCAATCCTCTAACTTCTCACTAACTTTTGCTCTATTATATGCCTTTTTTTTGCTTTTATTTTGGCATTGACTTCCCTGGTCAGCCACGGTTGTGTCGTCCTGCCTTTAGAAGACGACTTCTTCTTTGGGATGTACCTTCCGAATTGAACCAGATACTCCAGCCACTGCTGTTTTGCCATCATTGCTGCTTGTGCCCCCTCCCAATCAACTTTGGCCAGCTCCTCTCTCATTCCTCTGTAATTCCCTTTACTCTACCGTAATACTCATACATCTGAGTTCAGCTTCTTCTCAAATTGCAGGGTGAATTCCATCATATTGTAATCTATGTCCCCCAAAGAGTTCATCTTAAGATAAAGCTTCCTAATTAAATCCGGTTCATTACGCAACACCCAATCCAGAATAGCTGATGCTCTAGTAGGTTCAACCACAAGCTGCTCTAGAAAAGCTATCTTGTAGCATTCTAAAAACCTCTCATGGGACCCAGCACCAACCTGATTTTACTAATCTACTTGTATACTGAAATCCTCCATGACTATCATAACACTGCCCTTTTAACATGCCTTTTCTGCCTCTCGTTGTAATTTGTCGCCCATATTCTGACTATTGTTCAGAGGCCTGTCTATAACTCCCATTAGGGTTATGCTTCTTAACTCGACTCGTAAGGATTCTACGTTATCCAATCCTATGGCACCTTTGTTAAGGATTTGATTTCATTTTTTACTAACAGAGCAACGCCATTCTCTCTGCCTACCTGCCTGTCCTGTCGATACAATGAGTATCTTTGGATGTTAAGCTCCCAACTATGATCTTCTTTCAGCCTCAACTAAGTAATGCCCACAACATCATACCTGCCAATCTATAACTGCGCTACAAAGTCACCTACGTTATTCATATATTGCATGCATTCAACTATAACGACGGGAACTCAGTGCCAATGTTCCCCAGAAAACTGGATAAAGATTTCCATATCCTGCATGCAATTAAGTATAACTCCGGGAGTCAGTGGAAACTTTCCCACTAGAAATTGGAAAAACATTCATGACTGGCCCTGCAGAAAGCAGAGGAGTCTGACCAACTGAAAACCCTTAGGATGAGACAATGAGTGGACCAAACCCCATCAGATCACCAAGAAACATCAAATGCTGACCTTCAGTTTGTGCTCCTTCCTGTTGACGATGACGGCCGTGATTTGTTGGTCCATAAAGATCAGGATGGTGATAAGGAGAGCTGGGAGGCCAGCGGCCAGACACACCCACCACGGGTTGCCTCCGAATGGCGGCACAAACCAGCCTCTCTTTGGGTTGGTTGGCTGAGGGAGGAACGGTAAGTTAGAAAGTTAGAAAACAAGGCAATAACCATCATCAGGAACACACATTCCTGTCAACAACCTCCCCACCCCCGCAAAAACACATTAACTTGAATTAGAGTCATAGAGTCAATTAGAATGGGAAGAGGCCCTTCAGCCAGACTAATTCATGCCAACTGTGTTTCCCTGTGAGCTCGTCCCATTTGCCCCTATTTGGCCTATAGCTCTCTAAACATCTTCTATCCATATACTTATCTCAATGGCTTTTAAACATCGCTTATGCGCCTGGGTCAACCACAATTTCTGTCAGCTCATTCTAAACATGCACCACCTTATGTATGAAAAAGCTGCCCCTGATGTCCTTTATAAATTCCTTGCCTCTGCTCTTAACCTTTTCCCACTTTATTTTGGCACCTCTTCCCTGGGAAAAAGGCTATCTGCTTTCACGCTGTGTATGCCCCCATGATCATACCTGACCATACATGCCTCTGTCAGGCACCCCCTACATTCTAGGGAATAAAATCCTCTCCCAGTAACTTAGGCCCCCCAAGTCCAGGCAACATCCCAATATACCTTTTCCTGCCCCCTTTCTAGTTCAATAACATCTTTCCTATAAAAGGGTGATCAAAACTGATGACAATGCTCCAAGTGAATTATAATCACAGTACGATGAAGCACAGAATCCCAAGATCAATCATCCTTGCACCTTTGCCAGAGGACCCAAGTGGGTCATGTCAGTCGCTGGATGACACCCCCAGGAGAACAACACTCACAACACGCTGGAGGAACTCAGCAGGTCGGGCAGCATCCGTGGAAACATGTGCTCAACCTCCCACACAGGATGTCTCAGCAGAACATCTGTGCCAATGCCCAAGTGTCAAATGAAGTGTGTGCTGCCTCTTTCGACTGAGATACTAAGCCACGCCACCACCTGGTTAGTCAGCGGAACCGGGGCATCTTAGTCAGCGTGGACGAGATTGGGCCTAATGACTCATTTCCACGCTGGCAAACTCCGTGCCTCTTAGCGGTTGCAGATAGTTATGGACAAGTCAAATGTGTGGGCAAAGATCAGGTAGCGGGAGTGTAATGTGGGGAAAATATGAAATTACTCATTTTGGTAAATAAAATGAAAAGGAGGCATATTATTGAAATAGCGAGAGATTACAGCTATTGAGGGATCTGACTTCTCCGTGGATTGTCACCTTGTCGTGGTGGAGAAGCTTGTGTGGTCCTGAGATCCCGAGAGTGATACCGTCTGGAGCTATGCTCCTGGTAGGGTCACCCATGGCGGTAAGGTCGAGAGTGAGGTCCCTGACAAAGAACAATCCAACCAAAACCACAACGGTGGAACAGGCGGACAAAGTTACTTTGAACTCAACGGCTGTGAAGGCGGATGAAGGCTGCAACATATTCATCAGCTCCAACCGTCGTGGTTTCCATGCCATTGGAATCAGTTGGTTGATTTGTGAAGTATCGTGTGCTTCTTGGAGTGCAACATCAGGTACACGTTAAACAAATACACGCACAGGCATCTTCACTCTGTGGGCCACTTCTTCAAGTCTTTCGGCGATCGGGGGAGGACGATGGGAGCAGGCATTGTGATGGCTGGAAGCTCCTAGTCAAGAACCGGCAGGAAAGCGGTGAATACTTGATTCAGTCGCTCAACCTTTGGACAGAAGCAGGAAAGTTGTTCGGTAGCAGTATTCACGTCTGAGCAGCCCTATTTAGGATCCACTCTGCTCACCCTGAACTGGGAAGGGGCTAGAAAAGGTGCCCTAAAAATAGTCTGCTTCACCCCATCCTGTCCAGAAAGCCACGTCCAGAGTGATCACCATGATGAGGTCAAAAAACATCGAGAAGTGAAACTATGACATTTGGAACCTGGAATATACGAACTCTGATGGATAACACAAACTCAGACCGACCAGAGAGGAGAACTGCCTTTGTTGCCGGGGAACTCCAAAAATTCAACTTTGACCTTGTTGCTCTGAGTGAGACCCGCAGAGCTGGAGAAGGGCAACTAAAGGAAAAGCAAGGCCAATACACCTGTCTCTGGAAAGGACTTGATCCTGAACAACCAAGGATCCATGGAGTAGGTTTGCCATCCGAAACAGCCTACTTCAAAAGCTGACAGAGCAACCACTGGGAATCAACGAACGTCTCATGACTCTGCGAATCCAACTTGTCAAGAACCAACACGCCATCATCATCAGTGCCTATGCTCCAACTCTGGACACTGAAGATGAAGTAAAGATGAACTTCTACGCTCAACTTGACGACATCCTTTCCTCTGTTCCCAACAACGACAAGATCATTCTCTTGGAAGACTTCAATGCCAGAGTCGGGAAAGATCATAGGCTCCAGACTGGAATAATAAGCAAGGAAGGAGTTGGCAAGGTCAACATCAATGGAACACTCCTCCTCACCAAATGTGCTGAACACAACCTGGTGATCACAAACACTCTATTTTGCCAGAAAAACAGGCACAAAGTCTCCTGGCAGCATCTACGCTCCAAACACTGGCACCTCATCGACTACGTCATTGTACGATCTCGGGACCAACAAGAGCTGTTACTGGTGCCGACGAGTGCTGGCCAGACCATCGACTCATCTCGTCCACCATGAGAATGAAGATTCGGCCCAAAAGGAAACATCAGATCAGAACACTATTAAGAAATTCAATGTTGACATCCTTCAAGACATGAACCATGGAGGGGAGGAGAAGATGGCGGCGCGATGCAGCGCGTGCGGCTTCTCCGAATTGATATCGTATTTGTGAAGTAGGAGGCTGTGCACAATCCTGATTTGATGGAGACAGCTGTGAGAAGCACGGAGGAACATCTGGAGTAACTTTTGAAATACCTGCTTCGCTGCCGCTGCTACTGTGTGATCAAAAATCTCCGGAGGGGAAGGCCCCAAATCCTCGGCTTTGCCTATTGCCCGTTGCCGGGGCCAGGGTCGAAGTGCTCGGCAGAGATGGTGCTTGGTGCTCAGTGTTGGAGAGCTGGTCGGAGGCTCAAAGTTTTCGTACAGACTCAGAGTCAGGCGCTTCCAGAATGCTGCATCAGCAAGTTTGCGGTGCTGGTAGCTCATGGCAGGAAGAGTTTTCTTCCTTCAACCGTTTGTGTGAGATGGTGGGACTTTCGAGAAACTTTGAGATTTTTTTTACCGTGCCCATGGTCTGTTCTTCTATCAAATTACGGTATTGCTTGCACTGTTGTAACTATATGTTATAATTATGTGGTTTTTGTCAGCTTTTTTAGTATTGGTTTGTCTTGTGTTTCTGTGATATCATTCTGGAGGAACAAATTGTATCATTTCTTAATGCATGCATTACTAAATGACAATAAAAGAGGACTGCGTGTCCTCATAATCTAATCTAATGTACAGAAGTTCCAACAAAATCTTCAAGAACAACTGCATCAACAAATCCCACTATCTATAGAAGAACACTGGTATCAATTGAAGAACACTATCACCACCCACTGCAAAGAAACAATTGGGTTCAAGACGAAAAAACATCAGGGTTGGTTCAATGATAACAACAAACTACTCCAACAACTCATCGACAAAAAGAGAAAAGCTTTCATCACCTTACAAAATGACCAACAATCGGCTACCAAAAGGAAACGCCATCAGGAATGCAAGGCTGCAGTCCAGAAGAGCACCCGAAACACCAATGGTGAAGGGAGAAAGCTCAGGAAATCCAACAACTAGCAGACACCAACGACACTTGAAGCTTTTACAACGCAACTAAAGATATTTTTGGCCCATCCACTCATGGTCAAGCCCCTCTCAAAAGCAAAGATGGTTCAACCATCCTGAAGAGCAATGCTGACATCAATTCTAGATGGAGGGAGCACTTTGAAGATCTTCTAAATCAAACTGTCTCATTTGACAGGAATGTGATTAACAACATTCCAAAACAACCCATTGACGACTCCCTAAGCAAAATACCAACACTTGAAGAAGTCAAGGAAGCCATCAAAACCTTGAAAAACCATCACATGGAGCAACCGTCATGATCTTCACAATGCGACAACTACAAGAAAAATGTCGTGAACAACTTCAACCTTTGTATATAGCAGCAGTCCCCAACCCAACCACAGGGCCGCGGGCTAGTACCGGGCCGCAAAGCATGTGCTACCGGGCCGCGAGGAAACGATATGATTTGGCGATATGAGTTAGCTGCACCTTTCCTCATTCCTGTCACGCCCACTGTTGAGCTTGAATGCATGCGAGGTCATTACCCGCGCGTCATCCATGTCAGCACGGGAAGGAGATCAACTCCTTGAGCTTGCAAATGATGGTGGGCTGAAAAGTATGTTTGACATAACATCTCTGCTGGCATTCTGGATCAAAGTCAAGGCTAAATATCCTGAGATAGTCACAAAAGCACTGAAAACGTTGCTTCCATTTCCAAAGTATCTCTGCAATGAATGCAACGAAAACTAAATTGTGGAATAGACTGGACATAAGGAACCCCCTTCGAATATCGCTGTCTCCTATCACCCCTCGATAGGACCGTGTTGTTGCAGGGAAACAAGCCCAGGGCTCCCACTGATTCAACGATATTGGTGTGTTGCAATTATCTTATATGTTCATACGGGGAAAATATGTGCTGTGTGTTTAATATCCAAACATTACTTAAAATGTTATGATGCTATTGACTTATAAGTGACTTATATAACCATATAACAATTACAGCACGGAAACAGGTGATCTCAGCCCTTTTAGTCCATGCCGAATGCTACCCTCACCTAGTCCCACCGACCTGCACTCAGCCCATAACCCTCCATTCCTTTCCTGTCCATATACCTATCCAATTTTTCTTTGAATGATAAAATTGAACCTGCCTCTACCACTTCTACTGGAAGTTCGTTCAACACTTACTTCAAGCTCCCCTGTCCTCCCCTGATAATTGACTTATCACTATATTCATGCGAGGAAAATATGCGCTGTGTGTTTAATATTAAATTCGTTAGATAAACCCTTTTAGAAATGAAATTGAGTATATTAGCCACTTAGCACCTATATTCCGGTCGTGACTAACACTGACCCCCCCCCCGAACAGAATCGCCAAAAACGATTTGTAGGAAAAAAATTGGCACGTACACGCATACGCACTGGTGCCCGCACAAGGCTTCATGGTTAATGCAGTTTTTCTCAGGGTAAACACAATGTATTTGACTGCTACTCTTGTCTGTTGGCAACCCTATACCCCCCCCCCCCCCACCAGTCGGCCGGTCCGCAAGAATACTGTCAATATAAAACCAGTCCGCAGTGCGAAAAAGGTTGGGGACTCCTGGTATATAGCATTCATCGACCTCACCAAAGCCTTTGACTCAGTATCAAGGGAACCCCTAAGGGATGTCCTATCCACCTATGGATGCCCTGAAAAGTACATTCGAATCCCGAGACTCCTCCACGATGGCATGCTTGCCACAGTCATGATCAGCAACAGTAACTGTGAGCCTTTTCAAATTAGATCAGGAGTAAAACAGGGATGCGTGATTGCCCTGCCTTTGCTCACCATCTTCATTGTGACAATCATCCACATTATTAAGGACGACTTACCCCCAGGAATCAAAATTGTCTACAGAACAGATGGCAGACTTTTCAATCTTGCCCGTCTCAAGTCCAAAAACAAGACATCCACGAGTTCCCTCATCGAGTCCCAATATGCAGATGACAACAGTGTTGCCGCTTTCTCAGAAAACCACCTACAACAGATTCTGACTGCCTTCAACTACGCATACACAAAACTTGAACTCTCCATCAATTCCAAGAAGACAGATCATCTACCAACCGTCACCAACTGAGACAAATTGGATAGAACCATCAATTCAACTTGGCGAAACAACCCTGGAAAACGTGGACCACCTTCCGTATCTTGGAAGTCACCTCTCCTCCAATGTTGACCTTAATGACGAGATCCAACATCATCTTAAGTGCGCTGGAACAGCTTTTGGACATCTCCGAACAAGAGTCTTTCATGATCATGACATCTGAATAGACACCAAAATGTTAGTGTACAAAGCAGTGGTGATCCCAATGCTCCTGTATGCATCAGAAACTTGGACAACATACTGACGACATCTGAAGGCACTTGAAAAGTTCCATCAACGCTGTCTTCGAAACATCTTAAGTATCAGCTGGGACCATAGAAGAACCAACGTCAGCATGTTAAATGAAGCAAAAAGAACAAGCATTGAAGCCTATGTCATCAAGAACCAACTAAGATGGAGCAGTCATGTTGTTCGGATGAAAGACGAACATCTGCCGAAACAAATCTTCTACTCCCAGCTTAAAGAAGGCAAATGTAAAAGAGGCAGACAACGGAAGAGATTCAAAGATGTCTTAAAAGCCCACATGAAGAAATGTAACGTCGACATCAACAATTGGGAAACCAATGCCAAGGACAGGAAACTCTGGCAAGCCATCATCCGAGAAGGAACAGCAACTTTCGAAGCCAACAGATGTGCAGAATTAGAAGAAAAGTGAAGAAAATGTAAAGAGAGACAGCAACAACTGAAGTCCGATCTGCCATCTGGAACTACCTGTCCTGAATGCTGAAGAACTTTCAAAGCCAAGATTGGACTCGTAAGCCACTTGAGAGCCCATAAATAGATCAACAGAACGAAGACCATCATCTTCAACCTCCAGGGATAGCCACGATGACGATTGAGGGATCTGAGCATGATTTACTAAAGGCTCAGATGCAAGTACAGCAAGTATTTAGGAAAGCCAATAAATAAATTAGACAGCTAATATCTTTTTCTCGGTGTCAAAATAGCTCATACCAGAGATCATGTATTTAATGTGAGAGGGAGTAAGTTCAAAGATGATGTGCAGGACAAGTTTTTTTTTTACCCAGAGAGTGGTGGGTGCCTGGAATGTGTTGCCAAGGGTGGGGGTGGAGACAAGTACAAGTACAATAGAGGCTCTTAGATAAGCAGATGCAGTTCTGGTCTCCTTACTCCGGTAAAGATATACTGGCTTTGGAGGCAGTGCAGAGGAGGTTCACCAAGTTGATTCCGGAGATGAGGGGGTTAGCCTATGAAGAGTTGAGTTGCCTACAATTCAGAAGAATAAGAGGGTATCTGATAGAAACATATAAAATTATGAAAGGGATAGATAAGACAGAGACAGGAAAAGTGTTTCTACTGGTGAGTGAGACTAGAACTAGGGAACTTAGCCTCAAGATTCAGGGGAATAGATTTAGGACAGAGATGAAGAGAAAATGCTTTTTCGAGTGGAGTGAATCTGTGGAATTCTCTGCCTAGGGGAACGATAGAGGCTACCTCATTGAATATATTTAAGGTAATTAGGTTTTAACATAGCAGGGAAATTATGAGTTATGGGGAAAGAGTGGGTAGGTGGAGTTCACAACCAGACCAGTCGTAATCTTATTGAATGGCAAAGCAGGCTTAACCGGCCAGTTTGCCGTCTGCTGTTCCTATTCCTTTTGTTCTCATGAATGTACAAAGAAGGGAAGGATATGGATCGTGTGTAGGCAGAAGGGATCAGTTTTGTCAGCTGTTTAATTACTCGTTTAATTGGTTCAGCACAACATCATGGGCTGAAGGCCCTGTTCCTCTTCTATGTTCAATGTTCTAATAAAAAGTTACCATTTATTGCTGGTGGAATTGAAGGTAAAAGTTAGGGACATTTTGTCTTGGTTCAAATTCAAGATCAAGTTTAATAATCATTCAACCATATATGAATATAGCCAAACGAAACGGCGTCCCTCCGGGCCCAAGGTGCAATACCCATTATCAACAGCACACTGCACAAGTAGCAAATATGGTTATGATTTCAAAAACGTAGTCACAAAGAAGAAAAAAATTTGCCCCATGTTCCAGAGTAGAATGACTGTAAATTGATGGTAAGTTGTCCTGGTCCAGCTTGTTCTTCCACACAGCTAACATCGGAGGCAGCAATGAGTGAACACCAGAGAGCAGTGCTGAGCGAACACTAGAGAACAGCACCAACAGGAGAGACCAACCCCGAACCAACATGGACTCCAGTGCGTCCTCCACACCTCTGCTCTCTCTCACACCAATTTTGGTATCTTTCCCCTGGACTGATGCAACAGTCGATCCTGTGGCATGGGCCTAATCCTCGCCACAACCGAAGCAGCACAGTTTCCTCATCGTCGGTCTCGCCAATGAACCAGTGAACTGGACTTGCAGTATTCTACACTACCAATGGTCAACAGGGTCTTGCAATTAAAATAAAAATGTCTAAGGCAGTCACTGGCTCTGTTTGTTGCATCACACTCTGCCTTGACACAATGGTACACAAGTCCAGGTGACAACACAACAGCAAAACACAGCAAGTCCAGCTCCATCATTATCAAGCAACTCATTGACGAGATAGTCCTGCAGAACTTGATGTTTTTAGTATCCAGTTGTGACTTGCAATTGTAAAAAAGATGTACAGAACATACAAGTACACCTTTGAATGGACCTGGAGTGGCCACAGCAGCCAAGTGTGCCACCATCTTCTCGACTTGTTCTTTGGTGTACTGTTGTGATTTGACTCCTCATTGAAGAAAGGACGTTAATGCATTAGAAGCAGTTCAGAACATTTACAACACCCAGAAAGGAAGGATTGGACTGGCCTGTGCCCTATACAGAAGAGTGAGTGGAGATTTGAGCACCAGCTCCTGAGGATGATGACTGACTTGGAGAGGAAAATATGGGTGTAAGACCAAAACCAGTAGTGAGAATTCCTATGGATATATCCATCGGAAGGAGGAGGCTAAGGCACGTGTGGAACCTCCCCACCTGGCGTCCACGGACCCCCCGATTAATGGTAAGGGTCCATGGCATAAAGAAGGTTGGGAGCCCCTGCTCTAAAGAACAATGTTTGTGAATTAGTAACTGGAACAAAGAAATAACAGATATGCTAGGCCATTTCTTTATACCAGTCTTCACAGTGGAAGTCACAGCAAATATCCGTAATGTGGAGGAATTTGTAAAAAATCCCAGTCACAAGACAGGAAGTATTAGAGAATCTCACAGGTTGTAAAGGTGATCAAGTCATCAGGATCTGACAGTCTGCACCCAGGGTTTTAAAGGAGATGGAGCCATTCAGCCGAAATTTCTCAAATTGCAGGAGTCATCAATAGATTGGGAAATAGCCAATGTGGCTCCCTCGTTCAAAGGGGGAGGAAGACAGAAGTTTCATCATCTGTTGTTGGCCAGAGTCAGAGATGAGACCTTTCCATTTCCTCTCCTTCCCTCCAAGCACGTTAACTCTGAGTACACAGACAGACTGACCAGTGGCTTTCCTCAGGGGGAAGGGGTTTGTCATCCTTGCGCAACACACACAAAACTCAGCGTCTATGGAGCAGAATAAACAGTCGACATTTCAGGCCGAGACCCTTCATCAGCACCCTTTCATCTCTGTGACTGAGGAAGGGTTGTACATATAAGGCAGACTTGCTGACTATTTGATCCCAATTGTATCTGTGTCGGATGGCATGGTGCTCATTGAAACTAAAGCTGGCAGTTTAAGTTTCTTTTCATCGCACCTGACATGTGCCCTTTCGTGTGTGCGCACTGATGTGCGGACCGAGTCCAGCTGACCTTATCTGCACAGCTACCATTGGCATCTCCAGCTCGACCCGAGAGGGCCGGTTTAACAGGAAGTTTTGAAAAGGTTTGCTGAGCAGTGGGAATTGAGTTGTACCAGACATTTGCTTCAGAGTGCTGGCACAGGCATTGTGGAACAGCCTCCTTGTACACTGTATGTGACCCTCAGGTCTTTTCTTGAACAAACCACACGCCACCTCAATGCTTTACCTTCTGATAAAGCTGCTGGCGGCTCAGAATGGGTACATCAAGGGCTCTGAGTTGGCGCTTGGTGCAATTCCTCCCAGTTGTTCTGTGTTCTGAAGAGGAATGGGGAGCAAGCAGAGCCACTGCCCGACAACTCCAGCTGCGCAGGTTCTATCCCGGCCTCTGGCATTGTCTGTTTGGTGGCTGGATGTTCTCCCTGTGACCACCTGGGTTTCCCCTGGGGGCTTCCGTTTCCTCCCACCGCTCAAAAATGTGGGGGTTGGTGGGTCAACTGGCCACTGTAAGTTGCCCCTCATGTAGTGGAGGGGCGGTTGATGGTCCACATGGGGCAGGTAGGCCAGGAGGTCCATTGCCCTGCTGTACAGCTCTGCCACTCCATGAGAGCCAACCACTGTGGGCACAGTCTGTGGACCAGTGGTTTCACATGATCTGTCGCTTGGACAAAGAGAATCCTTCACAGCTTTGGGATGTGGGATGAAATTCAGCCCTGGGGGGAACCCACCAGGTAACAGAGGGAGATTGCATCTAAGGTCAGGATTGATCCAGGATGTCCGGAGCTGCATTACTTGCTGCACCACTATGCCATCCCAGTGATGAGAGGGAACACAGTCACGGGGATCAGCAAAGGATCTAAAGGAGCAAAGGCGAGACTGACTCTTCCTTTTGCACCAGTGTCCAGCAATGATTGACAGTTGCAGATTCAATAGGAAATTTCTAAAGAGAAATAGATAAGCATCTGGAAAACACTAACTGGTAGTGTCATTAATTTGATTGTAATTAGAAAGAGCCAGGAGGGGCAGAACAGCCTCATGCAGCTGAATGTTTATGAGAAAGACAATGAGCAGATGTTCTGAAACTTCAGGAGTCTTTATCAACAGTGGTCAGTCACAGCAGCCAATATCAGTTTAAACTCCCGAAAACACATTGGGAATGTTTCAGAGATGGACACAGAAAGACTCATACCTTGAACTCGCTTGGCACGATTAGCTTTGGTGTGTCGACTCCCACCAGGACATCCAAGCCGCAGAAGATCAGAATGGTCAGGATGATGGCAAAGTCACTGATCAGCTTCCGGATCTGATGGGGTGGGGGGGGGCGGTGGGGGTTGTAAACAGAGGAAGAGATGAGTGAGTGGGGATCCTGCACACTAAGCCAGGTATTATTTGGGAAAAATTTTCAGCAAGTGGGAGTCCTCCTGAGAAGTTTAACTCTCCTCCCAATCCTGACTGGCTCACCAAGCTGCTGCTTCCGTCCAGTTAGAAAGACACAGCTGAACCTAGGATCAGATACAGCCCCATAATCTGACCACTCCTGTGAGACTTTGTTCAGAATGTAAACCTTTTCACTGTTTTCTATTCCTCTTTTCCACTATTTATGTCTTGTAACTTACGGCACTTTTATGTATTGTGTTGTACTGCTGCCACAAAACAAAATGTTTGATGACATGTCAGTGATATTCAAACTGCTTCTGTTCATTTGTCTGTCCCCTTGAGCAGTTGGAGAGTGGTGGAACTATCCCTGGCAAAACACTATTATTAAGCTCTCATCCATGTCACAAACAGCTTAATATTATAGTTATTATTTTATTTTGTCTCATTACATCTTTGCTTCAGACCACAATTTCAAAGGTTCTGAATTTGACAGAATTCAAATTCTGAGGGCATAGGTCCAGAGGTGAGGGACTTAGAAGGGACATTGGGGCAGCAGCCTCTTCTTGAAAAGGATGGTGTCTATTTGGAAAGAACAAATGTTTGAGTCAAGAACATCAGAAACATTTAAAAGCCATCTAGGTAAGTATAGTTGAAGTCAGAAGTTTACATACACCTTAGTCAAATACATTTAAACTCAGTTTTTCACAATTCCTGACATTTAATCCTAGAAAACATTCCCTGTCTTAGGTCAGTTAGGATCACAACTTTATTTTAAGAATGTGAAATGTCAGAATAATAGTAGAGAGAATGATTTATTTCAGCTTTTATTTATTTCATCACTTTCCCAGTGGGTTAGAAGCTTACATACACTTTCTTAGTAGTTGGTAGCATTGCCTTTAAATTGTTTAACTTGGGTCAAACATTTTGGGTAGCCTTCTGGAAACTTCTCACAGTAAGTTACTGGAATTTTGTTCCATTCCTCCAGACAGAACTGGTGTAACTGAGTCAGGTTTGTAGGCCTCCTTGCTCGCACACGCTTTTTCAGTTCTGCCCACAAATTTTCTATCGGATTGAGGTCAGGGCTTTGTGATGGCCACTCCAATACCTTGACTTTGTTGTCCTTAAGCAACTTTGCCACAACTTTGGAGGTAAGCTTGCGGTCATTGTCCATTTGGAAGACTCATTTGCGACCGAGCTTTAACTTCCTGGCTGATGTCTTGAGATGTTGCTTCATAATTTTCCTACCTCATGATGCCATCTATTTTGTGAAGTGCACCAGTTCCTCCTGCAGCAAAGCACCCCCACAACATGATGTTGCCACCCCCATGCTTCAAGGTTGGGATGGAGTTCTTCGGCTTGCAAGCCTCACCCTTTTTCCTCCAAACATAACGATGGTCATTATGGCCAAACAGTTCAATTTTTGTTTCATCAGACCAGAGGACATTTCTCTAAAAAGTAAGATCTTTGTCCCCATGTGTACTTGCAAACTGTAGTCTGGCTTTTTTATGGCGGTTTTGGAGCAGTGGCTTCTTCCTTGCTGAGCAGCCGTTCAGGTTATGTCGATACAGGACTTGTTTTACTGTGGATATAGATACTGGTCTACCTGTTTCCTCCAGCATCTTCACAAGGTCCTTTGCTGTTGTTCTGGGATTGATTTGCATTTTTCGCACCATCTCTAGGAGACAGATTGTATCTCCTTCCTGTGCGGTATGACGGCTGCGTGGTCCCATGGTGTTTATACTTGTTTGTACAGATGAACATGGTACCTTCAGGTGTTTGAAAATTGCTCCCAAGGATGAACCAGGCTTGACACCATTTTCTGACCTCAATCCGACAGAAAATTTGTGGGCAGAACTGAAAAAGCATGTGCGAGCAAGGAGGCCTACAAACCTGACTCAGTTACACCAGTTCTGTCTGGAGGAATGGAACAAAATTCCAGCAACTTACTGTGAGAAGCTTGTGGAAGGCTACCCAAAACATCTGACCCAAGTTAAACAATTTAAGGGCAATGCTACCAAATGCTAACAAAGTGTATGTAAGCTTCTAACCCACTGGGAAAGTAATGAAAGAAATAAAAGCTGAAATAAATCATTCTCTCTCCTATTATTCTGACATTTCACATTCTTAAAATAAAGTAGTGATCCTAACTGACCTATGACAGGGAATATTTTATAGAATTAAATGTCAGGAATTGTGAAAAACTAAGTTTAAATGTATTTGGCTAAGGTGTATGTAAACTTCTGACTTCAACTGTATATGGAGAGGAGAAATCCAGAGGACAATAGGCCAAACGCAGGCAGATCTGATTGTCAAGTTCACTGATGATGGCAGTGGGGCTCATTGCTATCAACGATGAGATGGCCTACAGACAGGAGGTGGAAGAGCTTGAGGCCTGGGAAGACGAATCTCAGGGTAGTACGCTGCATACATACTTTGATAATAAAATAATCTTTGAACCTTTGAAATAGCCCCAGCCTGTCCGTTCTATCCTTGTAACTCAAACCCTTCAGTCCTGGCAACATGCTTGTCAAAAGCAAACTATTGGAGGACCTCAGCGGGTCGAGCAGCATCCGTGGGGAAGAGCAACGGTTGATGTTTTGGGTCCTGATGCAGGGTGTCATCCCGAATTGTCGACAGTTCCTTTCCCATCACTGATGCTATTTGACCTGCTGAGTTTCTCCAGCAGACTGAGTGTTGCTCCAGAATCCAGCACCTTTCATCTCTTGTGTTAACATGCCTCTGAACGTTGTCTGCATTTTCACTAGCTTAATCACTTCCTTCCTATAGCGTAGCAGCTCGGACAGCATAAAAAGTGCAGTCTCACTGACATTCAGTCAGGTGGTCGTGCAGTGTAGAGCTCATACAAGGCAGCAGACCCTGCTAACAAGACTCCCGTTAGCAGCCTCTTGGCTGCACAGATATCTGATGGCAACAGAATTTCCATTCTGGTTTTGAGTTACAGGTTGTTTTTTGCCCTGATGCAGCTAGTTTATTATGTTTCTCTTTGTTCCCTTGCCTGCTGATCTCTCACGGTGTCTCTGATTTCACGAAGACACATGCATGCTGAACTCACTCTGATGTTCCAGAGAGGCACATTCTGAACACCACACAGCAGCATCCCACAGATCGACAATCACTTGGTCTGGGCTGAATAAAAGGAATGGGGTGGAGGCTGGTACAGAATATGTCACTGAACACCAGGTTCCTCTGCTCCACACCAGTCATGACACCTGCAGAAAGCTCCTCCCAGTCCACACACCCACAGTATAATCTCATATGGCTTCACATAACTTGTGAAAGGCACCATAGAAATCTAAGGCACTGCACTTCACCCAGTTACGGCAGGTAGTACCACTGACTCGTGGCTCCAAGGGGTCCAAGACCTTGTTTGCCGTCTGTGTGGAGTTTGCATGCTCTCCCAGTGACTGTGTGGGTTGGCTGGTTAACTGCACACTGTAAATAGTAGTAGTGGAATCCGGAAGGTGTTTTAATACAGAGTTAAAGTTACAGGGAAAATTAATGAAGAACCGATTGCGCTGTGAGCCAACACAGACCCAATGGGTTGAATGGCCTTCCTCTGTATTGTAAATATGTAGTATTTTCTTTAAGTTGTAGAAATTAATACTAGTGTACAGTGAATGGTGGGAGAAGTTTGGGGTGGGAATGGATGGGGATGTGAGTGGAAAATTGTATCATTATTATTATTGTTGTGTGTTTATTTTTTCTCAGCTCAAGCTGGTAAACCCGAGGCCTGGGAAAAGCCACGCACAAGTTACAGGAAGGATACTAGCATGGATAAAGCAGTGGCTGATTGGCAGGAGGCAAAGAGTGGGAAAAAAGGGAGCCTTGCAACACACATAAAAAGGCTGGAGTAACTCAGCAGGACAGGCAGCATCTAGAGAAAAGAGTACAGTCGATATTTTGGGCCCAGACCCTTCAGTAGGTCTGCCTTAGATGCTGCCTGGCCTGCTGAGTTCCTCCAGCATTTTCTGTGCGTTGTTTGGATTTCCAGCATCTGCAGACTTTCTCTTGTTTGTGATAGAGGGAGCCTTTTCTGGTTGGCTACTGGTGACTGGTGGTGTTCCACAGGGGTTTGCGTTGGGACCGCTACTTTTTACATTATATGTCAATGACTTGAATGATGGAATTGATGGCTTTGTTACGAAGTCTGCAGATAATATGAAGGTAGGTGGAGGGGCAGGTAATTTTGAGGAAGTAGAAAGGCTACAGAAGAACTTAGACAGATTAGAAGAATGGGTGTAGAAGTGGCAGATGGAACACAGTGTTGAGAACTATATGATCATGCACGTTGGTAGAAGAAATAAAAGCATAGACTATTTTTTAAATGGAGAGAAAACTCAAAAATTTGAGGTGTAAAGGGACTTGGGAGTCCCTGTGCAGGATTCCCCAAAGGTTAATTTTCAGGGTAAGTCCATAGTGAGGAGGGCAAATGCAATGTTAGCATTCATTTCAAGAGGACTAGAATATAAAAGCAAGGATGTAATGTTGAGACTTTATAAAGCACTGGTGAGGCCTCACTTGGAGTATTGTGACCAGTTTTGGGCCCGTTATCTTAGAAAGGATGTGCTGACACTGGGGATTGTTCAAGAAGGTTTCATGAAAATGATTCTAGGATTGAATGGCTTGTCATATGAAGAGCATTTGATGGTTCTGGATCCGTATTCACCAGAATTCGGAAAAACGAGGGTGACCTCATTGAAGCCTATCGAATGGTGAAAGGCCTTGATAGAGTGCATGTGGATAGGACATTTCCTCTGGTGGGAGAGTCTAGGACCAGAGGACACAGCCTCAGAATAGAAGGGTATCCTTTTAGAACAGAGGTGAGGAGGAATTTCTTTAGCCAGAGAGTGGTGAATCTGTGGAATTCGTTGCCACAAGCAGCTGTGAAGGCCAAGTGTTTATGAATATTTATGGCAGAGGTAGATAGATTCTTGATTGGTCAGAGCATGAAAGGATACACGGAGAAGGCAGAAGATTGGGGCCGAGAGGAAAAAAGGTTTCAGCTATGATGAAATGACGGCGCAGACTCGATGGGCCAAGAGGCCTAATTCTGCTCCTATATCTAATGACCCTATGATACCTGTTGCAGATATTACTATTGGGACAATGATTACTATATTATTATTTTTGTTATTATTATGTTTCTTCTTGAGTGTCTCCTGGCTTGCTTTACAGTAATTTCAAAAATGCATATTTTGGTAGCCAGTGGGCTAAAAGGCCTGCACCCAAGCCTGAGACCGACCAAAATTATTGATTGGCCCAGATTTTTGATACCGATGGGTTTGCTTCCTCGACCCACCATCTTGCTCCAGTAGCCATTGGGCTGTATCTGGGTTTCTCTGCTGTGTATCGCGGTGATATGAAAGAGCTGTGCTCCAACATTGAATTGACTGGATAGCTGGGATTGTTTTCCCTGCAGCACAGGAGACTGAGGGGCAGCTTTAGGGAGGCTGAGGGGCATTGATAAGATGAGTGTATACTGTCTTTTTCTCCCCCCAGTGTAGGGGAGTGCAGAACTAGATGACTTGGGTTGAGGTTGAGAGGAGATATATATTTAAAGGGGGTCTGAGGGGAGGTGGGTAGCAGTGGTGTGTTCAAGAAGTTCCCAAAACAAAGTTTTACAGGACAGATAACATTAGATTATTGGCAGAGGACAGGCGCATTCCCATGATAAAATCTGCTCAATAACCCCAATGCCCTCCTGCACAGACCCCACCTTCTGCCACCCTCACATTATCCAGACCTCTGTCGAACTGTATCCCACACCTATCACTCAACTGTGTTCCCAATCTAACTGCGTCCGTAGTTCCCTCCCAAATCACTGACCTCTCCCAGTCCCGTCACCCTGCGAGACCCCTGCATTCCCCCATCCCTGGCTCCAGTTTCCATGCCTCGGCCTCTGCCCTGGATTTACCATTTATTGGATAAGAACGCTCCTAGCATTACATGTGACAGGTACACCTCTGAGTTCACACTCTTTGCCGGTAGCTTAACATGTAATACAAACTAAATAGCCTCTCGTAGAAGTGTTGGTCTATATAACTCACCCTGGTTGGGAAATAGGGGCTGGTTTTGAAGTTCTTTAGTGTCATTGAACAGCTGTAGGTACCGAGGAAAAGGATGAATGACATCAGGGTGACATCTGGGACATAGTGACAGCTTGCACCAACCATGTGGCCTCCATATTTCAGGCATTCTTTCTTGGACAGTAACGACCAGTCAATGCTTGTGTTCTGGGAACAGCAAAAACAAAAATCACTTTCTTGGAAGTCCACACAATGATTATAATCCTTATTACATTGTATCTGTTTGAACTTTTCATGTGAGGTTTAATCAAGTTCCTGTACAAACTGAATGGTTTCCATTTGTTACTCAATTTTCAGCAAATGAACCACATCAATGTTTTGATGGCTGCATTAACCCAGTTGCCCGTTGAATCATTAACCCATTCAGAGTATTTCTCAAGTTCAGCACATCTTCTTTGCATTTCACACCAAAATGCAACATCGCACTAGTCTACACTGAAGTTAGTTACTCTGTGCTGATGCATTGTAAAAGTTTATTAATTTCTGAATGTGTTGCATCTTCTTCAGCATAAATCATATATCAACAATCAAGTTCATTCGAAAATGCAGTAACTGCCCTTCATTTCTCAGGTCCAAGTTACTCCTGGTATTGATCACTGCTTCCCTGCTTTACCCTGTCCTTCCAGAGTTCTGCTCAGCAGCTAGTCTCCCAGTGATTCTGATACCCCGACTCTAACAGTTCTGGACACTCTTTGAGCATTCTGTGCAGCACCTTATCAAATGTCCGTTGTAATTTAAAATATATTCATCTGCTTCATTACCCTTATCTATTTCTGACGGTACTTCTTCAGTGAGCACAATCCTTCTTGAGAATTCACGCTGAGTGCTCTCTCTATTATATCACTAATAATGAGATTATCCTTCCATTACATCTAGTTACTACCATCCATGTTAAGCTAATTTGTCTATAGTTCCCTCAGTTTGTTTCATCACCAACTTACATACACAGGAATCACATTAGCTGTCAGTCAGACCTTTGTCATTATCTTTAGATGAACAGTCTGTGTGTATAACGGTGCATATCATCCTTAAGTTCTTTCAACACATTTGAATAGTCTCCCTAGACCTAGCAGTTTCACACGAGCTTTGCTCTATGATGTCAAGTGTACAGCACAAGAAAAAGTCATACGACCCGTCTGCTCAGAGCTAGCTCTCTGGACCTTCCACTGTCTTCCTGTGCTTCTGTAGCTTTCCCCTTGTGTGTTTACCCAGCCTCCTACAACCCATCCCCATTGTTTACATCGAGCTATCCCCATTGACCTTTGTCAGCAGAAAGGAGATTCCTCTGAACTCCACCATGGATTTATTAGTTACCTTCTTACATTGAAAGCACCTCAATAATGGCAAATTAAATTGGTAACTTCATTTATTGTTGTCACACTGTACATGAGCTATAGTGGAAAAATTTGTTTTGCATGCCATCCACACTGATAATTTCATCACATCAGTGCATTGAGGCACAACAGAATGCCTAATAAAGTGATACAGTTACAGAGAGCGTGCAGTGCTGGTAGACAATAAGGTGCAAAGTTGTGGCGACTTTGCCTTGGATTGTGAGGTCAAGAGTCCATCTTTTTGTACTAGGGGACCATTCGGAAGCTTTATAACAGCAGTATGGAGCTGTGCTTGAGCCTGCTGGAACAAATTCCCTGCACCTGTCCTCTCCGTGCTTTCAGCATCTTTTAAACAGTTATCCTCTGATTAGATGATCAATCATCCCTCTCTGGTTCCACCTAAAATTCGGACAGATCTGTTTTGGAACATTTTGGAAATCTGAAATAAGACAAAATGCTGGAAGTACTCAGCATGACAGGCAGTATCTGTGGAAAGAGAAACAGATCAAAGACTCAGTAGAATTGGGACAAGAGAAAACACCACACAAAATGCTGGAGAAACTCAGCAGGTAAGGCAGCATCTATGGAGATGAATAAATAGTTGATGTTTTGGACTGAGACCTGATAAAGGGTCTCGGACCAAAATGTCAAATGTTTATTCATAGATGCTACCTGAGCTGCTGAGCCCCTCTGGCATTTTGTCTGTTGCTCTGGGTTTCCAGCATTTGTAGAATCCCTTGTGTTTAAGAGAAAAAAAACAAGTTAATTTTAAGTTGCAAAAGAGGGTGATGGGGGTGGGGGGTACAGATGATGAATGCCATTGATAGGGTAAGGTCAGGTTTGCCATGGGGATGAGTGGCAGATGTCACCTAGCTGCTGAGTTAATAGGGGCAGTTAGAGAGAGAAAATGCAATGAAAGCAGAAATGAGGGCTCCTAGAGAATGCAAACAAAGCTGGTTTAATGGAGAAGGAACAACTGAGTCCATCACACAATGGGACGACAGTTTTGAAGCAGCCAGTGCAAATATAGACAGAGAAAGTGATTATGTGAATTTATAGAATTCAGAAAATTACACAGTACTCAGATGGACGATGAAGTGGCATTCCTCAGGCTTGTATTGAGCCTCATCAGAACAGTGCAGGAGGTCATAGGCAAGTAGCTCAGATTGGGAGTGGGATCGAGAATTCAAGTGGCAAGCAATGAGAACCTCAGAGTTACTCGCTGGTGTTTAACAAAGTGGTCATATCAAAGTGGCCAGCTGAGGCTGAGATCACATTGAGAGAAGTGCAAATGAATCACTTGGAAAGGCTGTCTTTGTCTCTCAGTGGTGGGCATGGTAGAGGTTTAAGGACAGGTGAGACTTCACAGAGGATCTTCACTGGGTTAAAACCACTACCTTTGTATTAGGCCTGTCAAATACCTTCTTTGTCAGTCAGAAAGTTCTCCTGCTTCACTGGAAAATCAAGTGACTCTACATCAGTGTCCTCTCCCAGGCCAACATTCCCAATACTGGATTGGCTGCATTAGGCAGGCCTCATCAATTGCATTTCCAAACTTGAAAACAAACACTATTCCGAGCTCTGTTGTATTAAAGGATTATCAAACAAGCAGAGGAAACAATTCAAGGATGTCCTCTAAAACTTGATAAAGAAATTCAAAATCTCCACCATCCCCATTCAACATCCCCAGCCCGTGACTGCTCAAAATGGAACAGAGATTGGGATGAGGATGAGAATATCGAAGGCAAGCACACAGAAGTCCAGCATACGTAGCAGAATGGGTGAATGACTTCATAAACTACCCACACACGTACCCCATCAGGCACCCCTTACCCCATCTATGGAAGTCTTTAAATTCCACATCAGCTTCACCAGTCAATTCAGAACCCAGACAACAGGAGACTCAGACCAGCAGGACTAAGAATGATAAGACTAGGCTAAAGGTGCTGTATGAACAGATCATTTTTGAGGGAGGTTGTGTGTTTCAGAACTTCTATCAGTCATAAATTTCTTGCCTTCTCTTCCTCCAACTCACTAATTGAAGCTTGCCAGTTCTTCTATTTGCATCTCTATTAATTTGACAAAAGCAGTTGATGTGGGCAATCTCTCCAGTTAGCAGAGAAAACTTGTACATTCTCCTATTCTTCAGAAAAAGTTCTTCCCAATTAGAAAAGCTTAGCTGAAATTTGATAATGCAATTGCTTTTTTAACCACAAAGACACGAGCATGTGGCAGTATGATTCATTCACTCTCTGGATCACACTCTCCCCTTTGAGTCAGATGATTCTGGGCTCTTTCTATTCAGAAACTGGATCATAAGGTTGGGTGGTGGGGTGGACATACATCTCTATCAAAGGATGTGCAAGTGCTCTTTCCCTCCACTAGCCTGCAGGTCACCCTTGAGCAAAATGTACTACCTGTTTAGCCCCATGATCAGGGTCATGAGAAGCTCTGGGAGCAGGTGGTGGATAGTCATATGAGCAGCTGGTGCACATCACAAGTACTGGTTATGTGACCACAGACACCAGGCATACAATCTTTGAAGAGTATTGATAATGCTGGGGTCACTTGTCTAGTGAAGACACTGTCAAGAAGGTGGCAATGGCAAACTACTTCAGCAGAAAACTTTGCCAAGCACAAACGTGGTCATGGAAAGACCAAGATCACCTTCGTCATAAAACATAGAAACATAGAAAATAGGTGCAGGAGTAGGCCATTCGGCCCTTCGAGCCTGCACCGCCATTTATTATGATCATGGCTGATCATCCAACTCAGAACCCCGCCCCAGCCTTCCCTCCATACCCCCTGACCCCCGTAGCCACAAGGGCCCTCTTAAATATAGAAACATAGAAAATAGGTGCAGGAGTAGGCCATTCGGCCCTTCGAGCCTGCACCGTCATTTATTATGATCATGGCTGATCATCCAACTCAGAACCCCGCCCCAGCCTTCCCTCCATACGCCCTGATCCCCGTAGCCACAAGGGCCATATCTAACTCCCTCTTAAATATAGCCAATGAACTGGCCTCAACTGTTTCCTGTGGCAGAGAATTCCACAGATTCACCACTCTCTGTGTGAAGAAGTTTTTCCTAATCTCGGTCCTAAAAGGCTTCCCCTTTATCCTCAAACTGTGACCCCTCGTTCTGGACTTCCCCAACATCGGGAACAATCTTCCTGCATCTAGCCTGTCCAATCCCTTTAGGATTTTATCCGTTTCAATCAGATCCCCCCTCAATCTTCTAAATTCCAATGAGTACAAGCCTAGTTCATCCAGTCTTTCTTCATATGAAAGTCCTGCCATCCCAGGAATCAATCTGGTGAACCTTCTTTGTACTCCCTCTATGGCAAGGATGTCTTTCCTCAGATTAGGGGACCAAAACTGCACACAATACTCCAGGAGTGGTCTCACCAAGGCCTTGTACAACTGCAGTAGTACCTCCCTGCTCCTGCACTTGAATCCTCTCGCTATAAATGCCAGCATACCATTCGCCTTTTTCACCGCCTGCTGTACCTGCATGCCCACTTTCAATGACTGGTGTATAATGACACCCAGGTCTCGTTGCACCTTCCCTTTTCCTAATCGGCCACCATTCAGATAATAATCAGTTTTCCTATTTTTGCCACCAAAGTGGATAACTTCACATTTATCCACATTAAATTGCATCTAGCCAATGAACTGGCCTCAACTGTTTCCTGTGGCAGAGAATTCCACAGATTCACCACTCTCTGTGTGAAGAAGTTTTTCCTAATCTCGGTCCTAAAAGGCTTCCCCTCTATCCTCAAACTGTGGCCCCTCGTTCTGGACTTCCCCAACATCGGGAACAATCTTCCTGCATCTAGCCTGTCCAATCCCTTTAGGATCTTATACGTTTCAGTCAGATCCCCCCTCAATCTTCTAAATTCCAACGAGTACAAGCCCAGTTCATCCAGTCTTTCTTCATATGAAAGTCCTGCCATCCCAGGAATCAATCTGGTGAACCTTCTTTGTACTCCCTCTATGGCAAGGATGTCTTTCCTCAGATTAGGGGACCAAAACTACACACAATACTCCAGGTGTGGTCTCACCAAGGCCTTGTACAACTGCAGTAGTACCTCCCTGCTCCTGTACTCGAATCCTCTCGCTATAAATGCCAGCATACCATTCGCCTTTTTCACAGCCTGCCGTACCTGCATGTCCACTTTCAATGACTGGTGTATAATGACACCCAGGTCTCGTTGCACCTCCCCTTTTCCTAATCGGCCACCATTCAGATAATAATCTGTTTTCCTATTTTTGCCACCAAAGTGGATAACTTCACATTTATCCACATTAAATTGCATCTGCCATGAATTTGCCCACTCACCCAACCTATCCAAGTCACCCTGCATCCTCTTAGCATCCTCCTCACAGCTAACACTGCCACCCAGCTTCGTGTCATCCGCAAACTTGGAGATGCTGCATTTAATTCCCTCATCCAAGTCATTAATATATATTGTAAACAACTGGGGTCCCAGCACTGAGCCTTGCGGTACCCCACTAGTCACTGCCTGCCATTCTGAAAAGGTCCCGTTTATTCCCACTCTTTGCTTCCTGTCTGCTAACCAATTCTCCACCCACACCAATACCTTACCCCCATGGCACATAATGAATAAACAAATGACTACAGTGCAGTACAAGGGGAGGACTGCACTCTTAGAGAAGTTGTACCTTGGATGCGAAGTTAAACCATCTGCCATCTTAAGCTAAAGTAAATTGTTCTGAAACATATTTGGGTACTCATTCCTCATGGTGTGGGACAATTTTTACTCTCTTCACCAACAGCTAAAAATAAAGATCCTCAAGCAGTTGTTCCTACACATTTGCACGCTGTGGTCCTAGATTATATAAAATTTACTCTTGAAAAAGAATTGTAAAGTGTTGGAGGTGTACTTAATTTATAAAAGTCCAGCACAGAAAAAGCAAACACTTTCTGTTGCTGTCTGATGAAGCAGGTTTTCATCATCACCAGCCATGTCAGGGACTGTGGAAGATCACCCTAACACCCGAGTTCATCTGAATAAAACCCAACCGTCCCAAGCTCAGTCCCCAGGGTTAAAAACTCAAGTTCAAGTATAACTGTACATGAACACCCATGAATAGAACCAAATGAAATAGAGTTCCTCTGGGGCCAGGGTGCAAACTACAGAACTGGCAGTCACACACTGCACAAAGCACATAAGATAGCAGTAAACATACTTTCACACAAAACAAACAAAACATCCCATAGCACCTCAGCCATGACATTAGGGTAGTCGGTCAGAATATTTTTCCTATGATAAGGGGTATCAAAAACAAAAGGGCATAAGTTTAGGGTGAGAGCAAAGAGGATCAGTTTTTTTTCTGCAGACAGAATGGTTGATATTCGAACGTGCACCAGAGGTGGTGGTTGGATCAGACTTGCAAGTTATTTAGACAAGTAGGCAAGGCATGGTGGACTTAATATGGTCGAATAAGATTAGTGTAGATCGACAAAACAGTTGGCATTGAGATGATGGGGCAATGCGTTGCATTGTTCTGGGACTCCATGATGACAGCATGCATTTCTAAGGCACCTTTCTCATCCCCTTTGGACATCCTAAAGTGCTTTACAGTCAATGTTTCAAATGTTTGCAATGTCAGGAAACACAGAGCCTATTTTGTAGACAGCATTGTGGTGCAGCAGGGAGTGCAGATACATCACAGCCTCAGGTTCAATCCTGATCTCTGGTACTGTCTGGGTGGAGTTTGAGTGTTCTCCCTGTAACCATGTGGGTTTCCTCTGAGTGCTCAGCTTTATCCCACATCCTAAAGACAGATAGCATAATTGGCAGACTGCAAATTGTGCCTGGAGTAGGTTAATGATAAAAGGAATTATTCAATGGTCATATGAGAGCGAGCACAAGAGAGACAGAGCACGAGAGAGAGAGAGAGAGAGAGAGAGAGAGAGAGCGACAGAGAGAAAGTTAGAAAGTTGCAGGGCTGCAATGGAGGAATATGACCAATGTTTGCTCCTTCGGGACCCTACATGGTACCGATGGGCTGTACAGCTGTCTTCTGTGCCATACACTTCCTGTTGCTTTGGGAAAGCAGCAAAGGACCCAGTCATTGTCTCTTCTCTCCACTCCCATTGAACAGAAGATTCAAAAACCTGACACGTCCCCAGGCTCATGGACCTCATCATGAACATTTCAGTTTATTTATATACATGCACTGCACTTTCTCTGTAACCGTGGCACCATATTAGGAAACATAGAAAACCTACAGCACAATACAGGCCCTTCAGCCCACAATGCTGTACCAAGCATGTACTTACTTTAGAAATTACCCAGGGTTACCCATAGCCCTCTATTTTTCTAAGCTCCATGTACCTATCCAGGAGTCTCTTAAAAGACCCTATTGTATCCGCCTCTACCACCATTGCCAGCAGCCCATTCCACGCACTCACCACTCTCTGCATAAAAAACTTACCCCTGACATCTCCTCTGTACCTACTTCCAAGCACCTTAAAACTGTGCCTTCTCGTGCTAGCCATTCCAGCCCTGGGAAAAAGCCTCTGACTATCCACACGATCAATCCCTCTCGTCATTTTATACACCTCTATCAGGTCACCTCTCATTCTCCGTCGCTCCAAGGAGAGAAGGCCAAGTTCACTCAACCTATTCTCATAAGGCATGCTCCCCAATCCAGGCAACCTCCTTGTAAATCTCCTCTACACCCTTTCTATGGTTTCCACATCCTTCCTGTAGTGATGTGACCAGAGCTGAGCACAGTACTTGAAGTGGGGTCCGACCAGGCCCTATATAGCTATAACATTACCTCTCGGCTCTTAAACTCAATCCCACGATTGATGAAGGCCAATACACCGTATGCCTTCTTAACCACACAGTCAACCTGTGTAGCAGCTTTGAGTGGCCTATGGACTTGGACCCCAAGATCCCTCTGATCCTCCACACTGCCAAGAGTCTTACCATTAATGCTATATTCTGCCATCATACTTCACCTACCAAAATGAACCACTTCACACTTAACTGGGTTGAACTCCATCTGCCACTTCTCAGCCCAGTTTTTGCATCCTATCAATGTCCTGCTGTAACATCCGATGGCCCTCCACACTATCCACAACACCCCCAACCTTTGTGTCATCAGCAAATTTAATAACCCATCCCTCCACTTCCACATCCAGGTCATTTATAAAAATCATGAAGAGAAGGGGTCCCAGAACAGATCCCCGAGGTAGACCACTAGTCACCGACCTCCATGCAGTATATGACCCATCTACAACTACTCTTTGCCTTTTGTGGGCAAACCTACTCTGGATTCACAAAGCAAGGTCCCCTTAGATCCTGTGCCCCCTTACTTTCTCAATAAGCCTTGCGAGGGGTACCTTATCAAATGCCTTGCTGAAATCCACATACACTACATCTACTGCTCGACCTTCCTCAATGTGTTTCGTCACATCCTCAAAAAATTCAATCAGGCTCGTAAGGCACGACTTGCAGTACAATACAGCACACAACTATTCCTAATCATATTATGCCTCTCCAAAGGTTCATAAATCCTGCCTCTCAGGACCTTCTCCATCAATTTACCAACCACTGAATTAAGACTCGCTGATCTATAATTTCCTGGGCTATCTCTACTCCCTTTCTTGAATAAGGGAACAACATCTGCAACCCTCCAATCCTGCAGAACCTCGCCAGAGGCTCAGCAATCTCCTCCCTCACCTCCCACAGTAGCCTGGGGTATATCTTATCCAGTCCAGGTGACTTAGCCAACTTGATGCTTTCCAAAAGCTCCAGCACATCCTCTTTCTTAATGTCTATATGCTCAAGCTTTTCAGTCCGCTGTAAGTCATCCTCACAATTGCCAAGGTCCTTTTCCGTAGTGAATACTGAAGCAAAGTATTCATTAAGTGTCTCTGCCATCTCCTCCAGTTCCATTCACACTTTACCACTGTCATATTTGATTGGTTCTATTTTCTTACATCTTATCCTCTTTCTCTTCACATTCTTGTAGAATGCCTTGGGGTTTTCCTTAATCATGTCCACCAAGTAGTGTTGGATCTCTTAAAGAGCAGGAAGATGTACAAGTCCCCAGAGCCTGATGGGATATACCCTTGGCTATTGAGGGAGGCAAGAGAAGAGATTGCTGGGGCCTTGACCAACATCTACATGTCCTCTTTAGCCACAGGCAAGATCTTGGAGGACAGATGAGCAGCTCATGTTCCATTATTCAAGAACCAAACCAGGGATAATCCTGGGAACTATAGACTGGTGACTCACACATTAGTGGTAGGGAAGTTACTGGAGAGAATTCTTGGTGATAGGATTCATGAGCATTTGGAAAACAATGGCTTAATTAAGGACAGCTAGCATGGCTTTGTGCACAGCAAACGGAATGTGGTCTTTCTAACTTGACTGAATTTTATGACAAGGCGATGAGGTTGATTGATGAAGGTGGAGATTTAGATGTTGTCTACATGAATTTTAGGAAGGCGTTTAACAAAGTCCCTCGTGGGAGGCTCATCCAGAAGCTTAAGATGCATGGGATCCATGGTGAATTGGCTGTTTAGATACAGAATTGGCTTGCCCTTAGAAGACAGAAGGTACTGTCAAAGGGACCCATTCTAGCTGGAGGTCTGTGATTAGTGATGTTCCTCATGGACCTCTGCTGTTTGTGATGCACTACATATAAATGACCTGATAAAAATGTAGGTGGGTGGGTTAGTAAGCTTGCAGTTGATATGGTCGTGTTGTGGATAGTGTAGAAGACTGGCAAAGAGTACAGTAGGATATAGATCAGTCGCGGATATGGGTGGAGAAATGACAGACAGAGTTTAACCCCAGCCAGATGTGAAGTGTTCCACCTTGGCAGGTCAAATGCAAAGAGACAGTACACCATTGAGTGCAAGACCTTTAACAATGTTGATGAGCGGAGGGATCTTGGGATCAAAGTTCATAGATCCCTGAAACAGGATGCACCGGTTGATAGGTGGGTGAAAAAGGCATATGATATGCTTGCCTTTATTACTGAATTCAAAAGTCAGGAACTTACAATGCAGCTTTATAAAACTCAAGTTAGGCTGCATCTGGAGTTTTGCATACAGTTCTGGTTGCCTCATTATAGGAAGGATGTTGAGGCTTTGGAGAGGGTGCAGAAGAGGTTTACCAGGAGGGTGCATGGATTAGAGGGCATGTGCTATAACAAAAGGTTGGACAAACTTGGGTTGTTTCTTCTGGAGTGGCAGGCTTCTAGTGGGAGATCTGATAGAGTTTTATAAGATTATGAAAGGCATAGATAAGAATAGACAGACAGTGCCTTGTTCTCAGAATTGAAATGTCCAACACCACAGCCCATGCATTTAAGGTGAGAGGGGGTAATTTCAATGGAAATGTGAGGAGTAAGTTCTTCACAGAGAGAGTGGTAGGTGTCTGGAATGTGTTGCCTGCAGTGATGCTAGAGGCAAACACATTAGGGACTTTTAAGGGATGTTTAGATAGGCGTATGAATGCGAAGAAAATGGATGGATGTAGACATTGTGTAGGTTGAAGAGCTTAGTTTAGTTGATCATTTGATAACTAATTTAATTGATACAGCACAACACTGTGTGCCAAAAGGCCTGTTCCTGTGCTGAACTCTTCTACATCTATGCTTTAGGAGGCATTTCACAAGTTAACAGGAGGTGAGTATGCTGAGGCTGGGTGGCTGGTGGAGAGAACCACTGTTAGGGAGTGGTACCTCTGGTTTGGGAGTGGTTAGAGACTAGCAGGCAGTGTTCTAGAATCAGATATGTGGGTCTGAATCCAAGTCATGTTGAGTCGAGTCTATTGTCATGTACACAAACACAGTGAGGTACAGGCACAATGAAAAACCTGCAGCAACATCACAGGCATGTAGTTTTAGATAACACGCAAAATATAACTGATATAAGTTATACTATATGGTGGAAAAAAGACTACAAAAGCAAGACCTCAGCGCAAAATGCAACATTAACAGCTGAGAATTCAAGCAATGAATTGAAACAGTGGGCTCCAGCAGTTGTTACACAATCCACTTGGCTCACTGAAATACTTCAGGGGAGGTAACCCACCGTCTTTATCCAGCATGGTCTAACTGTGACTCCAGTCTCACCAACATGGTTAACTCTTAACTACCTCTTCAGTCCAGGGGCAGTAAGGGATGGACAATAAATATCAGCACTTCCGGTGAAGTTTACATTCCATAAATTTTTTTTAAAAAAATCACTCTTTCATATCACAAATTTTTGTTGAGCTCTATAAATAACCAGAGATTGGTTTTCTGAATGTATACTCTAGATTGGTACAATCGATCTATGTGATTACATTAAATCTTTGCTTTCTGGACCTCTCATGTATCGGGGTAATTAGTAGTTATTGCAAAGGCTCTGTCGTGCAATGTCCTGTGTGTGCATTTGCTATAACATGAACAAACAGATAGCAATCTGATTTGGGGCTTTGAACAGAAACTCTGCCAAGCCAACAATTCCTATGGCCACAACTGTCATTTGATTTATGAATGGGATCCACAAATCCATTCAAGAAACAGCTTCCTTCAGGTAGGTCTCAGAGCAAACCTGGCTAGGTCCTGATTCTGTTATCACAATAGGTTTACCAAAACAAAACCGAGAATGAAAGGGTTGAGTATGAGACAAGTACAGACCCCAAATCCATACTGAGAGCTGCCCCGGTATATATTGCCATCAAATACATTTGGGTCAATTACTTCAGTAACAACATCCATTTATACAGCAGCAAATATGTAAATTAAATAAGAAAATGTTCTTGGGTACACTACAAGCCATTACCAAACAATGAACTCAACCAAGATACATAAAGTAATACTTGAGCCACTTCTTGGGAAATTAAATCAGAGTAGGACGTGCACAGTGAATGGCAGGGCCCTGGGGAGTGTTGTAGACCAAGGTTCGAACAGTTTTCCCTGAAAATGGGAACACAGGTAGACAGGCTGGCGAGGAAGACATTTGGCATGCTCGCCTTCATTGGCTGAGGTATTCGGTACTAGAGTTAGAATGTCAGGTTGCAGATGTGCAAAACATTAGTGAAGCTGAACCTACAATCCTTTGTGCAGATCAACACAATATGAACTCAGTGGCCACCTTATTATGTATAGGAGTGAAACCCAGTGTGGTCTTCTACTGCTGTGGCCCATCCACTTGAAGGTTCAATATGTGTTGTGCTTTCAGAGATGCTCTTCTGTACACCACTGTTGTAACATATGGCTACTTGAGTTACTGTCGCCTTCCTGTTAGCTTGAATCAGTAGGGCCACTCTCTTCTGACCTCTCTCTTTAACAAGGCGTGCTGCTCACTGGATTTAAAAAAAATTTTTTTGCACACTTTTCTGTAAACTCTAGAGACTGTTATGCATAAAAATCCCAGGAAATCAGCAATTTCTGAGATACTCAAACCACTCCATCTGACACCAACAATTATTCCAGTCAGTCAATTAGATCATATTTCTTCCCCATTCTGATGTTTGGTCTGAACAACAACTGAACTTCTTGACCATATCTGCTTGTTTTTATGTGCTGAGTTGAGCTGCATGATTGGTTGATTAGATATTTGCATTAACGAGCAAGTGTACAAATGTACTGAACAATGTGGTCAGTGTTGGAAGGATGAGATTAAGCTAGAAAGAGTACAGGAAAGAATCACAAATTTGCTGCCTGGTTTGGAAGACTTGAGTTATCAAGCTAGACTGGATAATCTGTTTTCCCTTGAGCGAAGGAGGCCGAGAAGTGACATGACAGAGCTATATATGTACAATAAGGAGGAATGCATAGATGGAGTCTGTTTCCTATTGCATAGGGACCTAAAACTAGAAGGCATAGGCTTAAGGTAAAAGGGGTTTACAGGGGATCTGAAGGGTAGGTTCTCCACTCAAAGAGTAGCTGGTATCTGCCATGAGTTGCCAGTGGAGATGCTGGAGGCAGGAAGAGTAGCAACACTTAGAAGGCATCTGGACAGCATTTGAAGGAGCAAGGTTCAGAGGGATATGGAATTAATACAGGCGAGAGGGATGAATATAGATAGGTATGCTACCAGCATAGACACAGTGGGCCAAATGGCCTTGTTTATTATGCTGTGCAAATCCAGGACTCTAGGACTCAATTTCTGGGAACAGAAAACAAAGTTAATGCTTCATGACAAAGACCTTTAGTCTGAGCTTGGTGGCTTCTGTAGCGTTTGTCCACATGCGCTTCCTGTTCATTTCCAACTTACGGACTGTTTGTCCAGGGATAGTTCTCAGGAATGGGACCTTCTTGTAACTCAAGGGATGCCTGTGCAGGGCATGTTGGAGACAGGGAGAGGGAGTAGTTCAGTTCAAGAGAAAAGAATCTCAAAATAGGACCTCAATGTTCAAGGAGACTTAGAAAGCTCTTATCCTTCCAGAGACTCCCACTACAATGTGAGACCATCTAAAGATTCCTTTGTTTGGTCAGGGGAATCCAGGGTTACATAACAAAGTGAGGTGTTGGACCTTGATCTGTCTGTGTGGGGAAACATGTTTGAGAGGCAACAGAATACCACAGACCACCTCTTCCATTGTCCTGGACATCTTCGATAGAACATAGAACATGGAAAAGTACAACACTTGGCAGGCCATTCAGCCCACAATGTTGTGCTGATCTTGAAGCCAGTTTATACCAAATGTCCCCCTCCTGTGTATCATCCATATCCTTCCACATTCATGTGTCTATCCAAAAGCCTCTTAAACTCCAACCAACTGCCTGCTTCCACTAATACCCCTGCTAACCCACTCCAGGCACCCACTAGTCAAAATCAAAGATGGTGTCCTTGTTTTGTTTTTACACTGTGTTGTCCTTGCACACCTCTTTTTGTCACTGTACGGTATAATTTACTGTGTGTGTTGTCTGTACTTATATGCTTATAAAACTTCTGTAAGCAAGTTTTTCCCGTTATACCTGACTGTACTTGTGCATCTGACATTAGGAATCAACTCAGCTTGACTCAGCTGAGCGGCCTCCTCCTGTACATTTATAACCTGTACATCTATAACCTGTACATCTATAACCTGTACATCTATAAACCAGGTACATTTATAACCCTGTACATTTATAACCTGTACTTCTATAAACCAGGTACATCTATAACCCTGTACATCTATAACCGTGTACATTTATAACCCTGTACATCTATAACCTGTACATCTATAAACCAGGTACATTTATAACCCTGTACATTTATAACCTGTACTTCTATAACCTGTACATTTATAACCTGTACATCTATAACCTGTACATCTATAACCATGTACATTTATAATCCTGTACATTTATAACCTGTACATCTATAAACCAGGTACATTTATAACCCTGTACATTTATAACCTGTACTTCTATAACCTGTACATTTATAACCTGTACATCTATAACCTGTACATTTATAACCTGTACTTCTATAACCATGTACATTTATAACCCTGTACATCTATAAACCAGGTACATTTATAACCTGTACATCTATAACCATGTACATTTATAACCCTGTACATTTATAACCTGTACATCTATAACCTGTACATCTATAAACCAGGTACATTTATAAACCTGTACATCTATAACCTGTACATCTATAAACCAGGTACATTTATAAACCTGTACATCTATAACCTGTACATCTATAAACCAGGTACATTTATAACCTGTACATCTATAACCATGTACATTTATAACCCTGTACATCTATAACCTGTACATCTATAACCATGTACATTTATAACCTGTACATCTATAACCATGTACATTTATAACCTGTACATCTATAAACCAGGTACATTTATAACCCTGTACATCTATAACCGTGTACATTTCTAACCTGTACATCTATAAACCAGGTACATTTATAACCCTGTACATCTATAACCGTGTACATTTATAACTTGTACTTCTATAACCTGTACATTTCTAACCTGTACATCTATAACCTGTACATTACAAGGTATAACCTGTACATTATAACCTGTACTTCTATAACCTGTACATCTATAACCATGTACATTTATAACCTGTACATCTATAACCATGTACATTTATAACCCTGTACATTTATAACCTTGTACATTTATAACCTGTACATTTATAACCTGTACATTTATAACCTGTACATTTATAACCTGTACATTTATAACCATGTAGCCACAATCCATTGTTTTGTTGAGTCATTTTGAAATCCCCTCCAAAAATTGCAGCTGGGACTTTACTGAACGTGAGAGAGCAGAGTAAAGTCCCACAGCTCAGCACAGAACTGGCTGATACAGGCTCCTCCTGGGTGACAAGCCCTCTCCACCTTTCGTCTCCTTATCTCACTTGGGATAGTACCTCCACCTGATCCTGTAGCTGGAGTGACATACAGAATGCCAGCAGGGAGGTCCGTCTGGCTTCCCAGCCCAGTGTCTCGGACTACAGCTGTTCTGAGGCACACTGTGAGAAAGAGGTAGACTTAGGCATTTAAACACTCCTGGCAAGCCGGTCAGAATCAACTACCCAGGACAACTGGTGTCTGAAGTAAAATGTGCAGCTGCCATTCACAAACGCATAACAATCTGCACATATTTCAAAGGCTGGAACCTGTTAAATGGAGTCAATATCAAATATCAGTGAAGGGATGAAAGGGAGAGGTTCTGTCTCAGCTCTGTCTTCCGGCACAATCCCTTAAAAACCACCACTACTCACTCTGCGGTACAGGCTCATCGCTTCCTTCCATCCACTCCATGTTCATGGAGTCAGGAAAGCTAACAGTATTGCCAAGAACATCGACCACCCTAATGCCCATTCTCTTTTCTCTTGTCAATGTACCTTCACGGGCAGGAGCTTGAATGCTTAATGTCTAGCTTCTTTCCCACTGCTATCAGACTTCTGAACTCATGACCTCTTTCACATCCCTTTCCTGCTGGGGCTGCTATGTCTTCAAATCCTTAATTCTTATCTCGTCTGTTATTGTCAATTTAACATTTCCTTTTGCAAGACCTCACTTTGCACTAGCTGGGTTTGGAGGCTGGCCCCTCCCATCAGTGCTCGCTTGGTGGAAGACAAGCTGGATTGCATTCGTCTGCAGACTGGGCTTATTAGAGTTAGAGAGAAGTGTCACACAGAAACATAGAACATAGAATAGTACAGCACATTACAGTCACAAGCCTCCAGTCAGAGAGGCAACCATCTACTACCACTCTCTGGTTTCTCCCAAAAAGCCAATGTCTAATCCAATTTATTACCTCATCCTGAATGCCAAACAACTGAACCTTCTTGACCAGCCTCACATGCAGGACCTTGTCAAACTAGTGAGGGGAAATGTCACAGCTGTTCTCTGTCAGAACGGACTGGAGAACTCAACTAGTGAGCATTATGGGTGGAAATGAGAAATAAGAAAGGTATGACCACAAATGTTGTTCTTGCACCATCGATTACATACATGATACTTGGGATTTGGGCGGTATTATTTTTTTGTGTGGCTGTGGCTCTGTGCTTTGCACCTTGGCCCCAGGATAACACTGTTTGGCTGTATTCATGTATGGCTGAATTACAATTAAACTTGAACTTGAAGTAGTATATTTTGCACCAATCTGTCGCTGTACTTATTGTGGTATTTGTTATTACTATGTATACTCTTTACTCTGTAACCTTCATGCAGGTACGGAAATTCATTTCACCCCAATGAACTAATCTGAATCCGAATCTTCTGCCTGTGCCTGATCAATTGCGCCCCCCCGCCCATTCCCCTCTCTCGCACTTGTAAGAGCAGCCAGAGAATTTAATAGGTTCGATCTCCATTTACATCTGAATTTGTGGATTGCTCTGTGCTGTTTAGTAAGTTAAACTCCCCACAACATACCCCACACAGAGAAGGGACAAAAGGAACCTAGCCCCAGTGTCACGAGCTCCGTCGCTGTGCCCCAGAATGATAAGCACTTACTCTGTGAATGGTGTCATTGTGTATCCTGGGAATGGCTGAAATCAGCGAGTCAGAGCTATTCCAAAGAAGGCTTGAATTCACACCTGCAGAACAGCATGAGAGAAAGGGTCAGTCAACTCAAGAAGAATTGAAGGAATGACCTCTCCCAGATTCGCCCGAGATGCTTTGCATACCTCAAGCATAACAGAAATCATTATTCACTTAATCAACACTAAAGGGACTGTCAGTCAAATATTCATCTTGCAGAGTGCTGATAAGACAGATTCTTAGCTGTTGTCACCACACGAGTCACGGTATTTTGGGTCATTCAAATTAAATTTGTGACTGTTGCGTTTTGCCTGCCTCTGTCCAAGTTCCAGACACACCACTATACAGGGAGATCCTGAGGCAGAAACTAGGTGAGATGTTAAATTGTTCCCTCAGTTGTATGTGAAGTTTTCTCTGGGGTTCTGATCAACAGTCTAGCCATCAACCAACATCATCTTCGGTTGTGAGAATCTGTGGTGTGCAAATTGCCTACCACTTTCCCTTCATTACAATAATGATTAATCAAATTATTTCATTAACTGGAGGGACATATGAATGTCCTCAGTCATAGGGGGTACAACCAACTGTTAACTCTTTTCTTATCAGAGGGGAAAGACATTGTCAGTGGTTACTGGTAGTTGACAGACAAGGTGCAGATCCATGGGAACCAATTCCAAGTTGAGGGCTTCATTTGGACCCACCACAGTGAGCACGTTCCAAATCCTGACTGTGCAATATGTTGTGTTACCTCAATATGCCAGTAAGAAAAACTGTTGCTGCATATTTGGAAGCATCTACTATCGTACAAAGACTTGGGTTATATTGGCAGGATTATCAACAAGGACAACCCTGTTAGAAAACAGAGAGTGCACTGGGGCATTATGCCCATCCCTTGGCATGCCAGCGGTCTAGACCGGAAAGCTTTCAACCTACTCGCTTCTCAATTACAGATTCGGGCTATCCACCAGGTTGTTTTATTTTTATGGACTTTGCTGCACACACAGAGCCCCAACAGTAGAGACCAGTGGAGTTCTGTACACACTCTTCCTAAACCCTGCCAGTCAGGTGTGAAACTTCAAATGAACATCAGGCTCAGGTTTGTTGACATTGACTTCGTCGTGATGTTTTGTGACAGCAGTACAGTGCAGGCAGAACCATTGTTACAATAAACAGTTAGATAAATAATGCAAAAGAGGAATATATAACCATATAACCACATAACCATTACAGCACGGAAACAGGCCATCTCGGCCCTTCTAGTCCGTGCGGAACTCTTACTCTCACCTAGTCCCATCGACCTGCACTCAGCCCATAACCCTCCATTCCTTTCCTGTCCATATAATAGTGAGATAGGGTCGGCAAGTTGAAGACCAGAGTAACTAGAGCTGGAAGCTCTCAGTGAAATCTTACCAAGTCAGGAAGATTCAATCCTCCCAGTATCCGATCCACTCAAAGAGTGCTCATTTGTTGACACTATGAGGGACAACTGACAGTTCCTGATAAATAAATAGGACCAACAGTGGGTGGTGAGGTTTACAATGAGCCTTGATTGTGCAGGCATGGTAAAATTTTCTCCACCTTTTGAGTCCAAGGCAGCTCTACATCAGAGCAATTCAACCAGTCCTTCATCTTTGGATTACTGTCCAACTACAACTGAACCATGCATGCCTATTCAGATGGTCAAGGTGATGGTTCCATATTATATTGATGAGTAGAAACTCTGTTCCAGACATTTTCTTTTTCTTTCTTTCTCTCTCTCTCTCTCTGCACAGAGTCCCGCTTCACCAATAGACACACTGCCCCATAACAGACATCTTTTCGCGGAATACAGTATCTGCACCAAAGGTTGGTACCTTTGGTTATGTGGCAAATTGGTTTATTATTGTCACGTACTGGTGTCATCCCAATTGTTCACACCAATCTCTCACTGCGCACTCCTTCCATTCTCTGCGGAAAGGAGATTCCCCTGAATTCCTCAATAGATTTATTAGTCACTGTCTTACATCTCAGGCTTCCGAAATATTGGTAAATTAAACTGATAAATTGGTAACTTGATTCACCATTGTCTTATGTACAATAAAACAGTGCAAGATTTTGTTTTGCATACCATCCACACAGTTCATTTCAACACATCAATATATTAAAGGAGTACAAGCTGAAAGTAATAACAGAATGCCAAATGAAGTGTAGCAGTTTCAGAGAAAGTGCAGTGCAGGCAGACAATGAGCTACAATCCATGATGGTGTAGACTGTCAGGTCAAAAGTCCACCTTATTGTACAATCGTCTGATAACTGTGGGTTCAAAGCTGTCCTTGAGCCTGGTGGTACATGCTTTCATATCTTCTGTCCAGTGGGAGAGGTTGGGGAGAAGAGAGAGTGTCTGGAGTGGGTGTGATCTTACTGAGGCAGCAGGAAGTGCAGACAGAGTCCATGGAGGAGAGGCTGGTTTCTGTGATGTGCTGAGCTGTGTTATGTTGCCTTTGTTCAGTTTTATAGAGTAGCCCAGAGTCCCATGTTTAACCGGATAAGTTGGGACCAATATAAATTTGTTCATGAGTGGAGGTGAAGGAGAACCAATGACTGAGTCATGGCACAGAGAGCAGCCCTTCTCACGTGGACCTGAGCTTCACTCCCCAACACAGGGACCATTACTGACACACATTCCATAATTACCTTCACTGCAGGCAGCAACCAAGTTAGTTTTGTGCATGTAAAAATGTCAGTGGGTCTAAGACTTAATGACCATTCTACATTTAAAGCAAAAGACAGAAGAGGAGTGACTAGTTGCTTCATTTCAGTTCATCTACAGTTCAGAGATCACCACCACCACAGCTTCAAGCTTTTCCCAACTTGGAAACTAGCCAGAAACACGAAGTGGGTCATTTTTTGTCACACAGTGATCAATCAGATTGCAGGTCTCTCTGTGAACACTAATCAACCGCCTGTCAGTGCACATCATCCTAATCAGATTTTTAGTTTTCACATTTGATATTTAATTAAAAATCTAAAGCTGCCAAAGCTGGAAATAAAAAAAGACACAGGAATGCAAAAAATATTCAATAGTCCACAGATGTGTGTCTCTACATATATGCTACCTGACCTTTATGTTAATTTTAATAGTCAAGAACGTGGGAAACCCCCTCCAGTTTGACCTGCCAGTCAGCTAGAACCTGAATGACTTGTATCCCAACTCTCGGTCCTGTAAACTCTCTGACTCCATGAAAACTGAACAACCTCAGTTCTGAAATTTGAACAGCCACCCGAGAGCAGCTCTCCGGGAAGATCTGAGACACTCACTGCCCCTGCTGCTAGGGGGAGCTTCCTGGCATCACCCTGAGCTCTGAGATTGTTCCACCTCTTTGCCTTGCATTCTCCCTCTCCTTCAGGAAGGAAGACCTTCTTGTAGGTTTACCCTCCATTATTTAGAGGAAGCATTTGGAAAAACGGGTTGAAAAATTACAGATGGAATTTAATCCAGACAAGTGTGAAGTGTAGCACTTTTGGAAGGACAAACCAGCATAGGATTTACCTGGTGAATGGTAGGGCATTGAGGAGTGCAAAGGGATCTGGGAATACAAATCCATAATTCCTTGGAAGTGGTGTTACAGGTAGGGCTGTAGAGGGCTTTTGGCATATTAACCTTTATACCGTAAATTAAGAGTGTTTCATACAGGAGTTGGGTTGTTATATTAGACGGTCAGAGCCGTCTCTATTTCCTGAGGAGACTGAGGTCCTTTAACATCTGCCGGACGATGCTGAGGATGTTCTACGAGTCTGTGGTGGCCAGTGCTTTCATGTTTGCTGTTGTGTGCTGGGGCAGCAGGCTGAGGGTAGCAGACACCAACAGAATCAACAAACTCATTCGTAAGGCCATTGATGTTGTGGGGATGGAACTGGACTCTCTCACGGTGGTATCTGAAAAGAGGATGCTGTCTAAATTGCATGCCATCTTGGACAATCTCTCCCGTCCACTACATAATGTACTGGGTGGGCACAGGAGTACATTCAGCCAGAGACTCATTCCACCGAGATGCAACACAGAGTGTCATAGGAAGTCATTCCTGCCTGTGGCCATCAAACTTTACAACTCTTCCCTTGGAGGGTCAGACACCCTGAGCCAATAGGCTGGTCCTGGACATTTCATAATTTACTGGCATAATTTACATATTACTATTTAACTATTTATGGTTTTATTACTATTTATTATTTATGGTGCAACTGTAACGAAAACCAATTTCCCCCGGGATCAATAAAGTATGACTATGACTATATGACTACTATTAAAGTTGTATAAAAGATTGGTGAGGCCAATTCAGGTCCCTATGTAGAATAGAGAAAATTAACGAGTATGTTATATAAGTACCTCATGGCTTTAAGGTAAGGGGTGGGAAGTTCAAGAGGGATATTAGAGGAAGGTTTTTTACTCAGAGAGTGTTTGGTGCGTGGAATGCACTGCCTGAGTCAGTGGTGGAGGCAGATACACTAGTGAAGTTTAAGAGACTACTAGACAGGTGTCTGGAGGAATTTAAGGTGGGGGCTTATATGGGAGGCAGGGTTTGAGGGTCGGCACAACATTGAGTGTATGGAATGAGCTGCCAGTGGAAGTGATGGTTGTGGGTTCAATTTCAACATTTAAGAGAGATTTGGATAAGTACATGGATGGGAGGGGGATAGAGGGCTACGTTCCAGGTGTGGGTCAATGGGACTACGCAGATAACAGATTGGCATGGACCACTTGGACCAAACAGCCTTTATCTGTGCTGGAGTGCTCTATAATTCTAAACCTCTATTTGTTTTAACCACCTTGATTAGATCAATCTCGCCAAAAGAACATAGACCTGATCAAGCAACACACATAAAAAAATGCTGGTGAACACAGCAGGCCAGGCAGCATCTCTAGGAAGAGGTACAGTCGATGTTTCGGGCCGAGACCCTTCATCAGGACTAACTGAAAGAAGAGATAGTAAGAGATTTGAAAGTGGGAGGGGGAGGGGGAGATCCAAAATGATAGGAGAAGACAGGAGGGGGAGGGATGGAGCTAAGAGCTGGAATGTTGATTGGCAAAAGTGATACGAGGCTGGAGAAGGGAGGGGATCATGGGACGGGAGGCCAAGGGAGAAAGGGGGTGGCAGGGGGGAGCCCAGAGGATGGGCAAGGAGTTATAGTGAGAGGGACAGAGGGAGAAAAAGAGAGAAATAAACAAACAAACAAATAAGGGATGGGGTACAAAAGGGAGGTGGGGCATTAATGGAAGTTAGAGAAGTCAATGTTCATGCCATTAGGTTGGAGGAATTAAAATGTGTGGCCACTGGGAGATCCTGCTTTCTCTGGCGGACAGAGCATAGGTGTTCAGCAAAGCCATCTCCCAGCCTGCGTCGGGTCTCGCCAATATATAGAAGGCCACATCAGGAGCAATGGACGCAGTATATCACCCCAGCCGACTCACAGGTGAAGTGTCGTCTCACCTGGAAGGACTGTCTGGGGCCCTGAATGGTGGTAAGGGAGGAAGTGTAAGGGCATGTATAGCACTTGTTCTGCTTACAAGGATAAGTGCCGGGAGGGAGATCGGTGGGAAGGGATGGGGGGGGGAGCGAATGGACAAGGGAGTCGCGTAGGGAGCGATCCCTGCAGAAAGCGGAAGGGTGGGGGGAGGGAAAGATGTGCTTAGTGGTGGGATCCTGTTGGAGGTGGCCACACATTTTAATTCTACGTCCCATTCCTATTCTGATATGTCTATCCACGGCCTCCTCTACTGTCAAGATGAAGCCACACTCAGGTTGGAGGAACAACATCTTATGTTCCGTCTGGGTAGCCTCCAACCTGATGGCATGAACGTTGACTTCTTTAACTTCCACTAATGCCCCAGCTCCTTCCTTCCTTCCTTCCTTCCTTCCTTCCTTCCTTTCTATCTATCTATCTATCTATCTATCTATCTATCTATCTATCTATCTATCCATCCATTCATTCATTCATTCATTTTCTCTCTCTCTCTCTCTTTTTTTCCTCCCTCTGTCCCTCTCACTATAACTCCTTGCCCATCCTCTGGGCTCCCCCCCCACCTTTCTTTCTCCCTAGGCCTCCCATCTCATGATCCTCTCCCTTCTCCAGCCTCGTATCCCTTTTGCCAATCAACTTGCCAGCTCTTGGCTCCATCCCTCCCCCTCCTGTCTTCTCCTATCATTTTGGATCTCCCCCTCCCACTTTCAAATCTCTTTCTATCTCTTCTTTCAGTTAGTCCTGACAAAGGGCCTCGGCCCAAAATGTCGACTGTACCTCTTCCTATAGATGCTGCCTGGCCTGCTGCGTTCACCAGCATTTTTAATGCGCATTGCTTGAATTTCCAGCATCTGCAGATTTCCTCGTGTTTTCGTATAGGCCTGATCAATGTAACTTATACTCAACCTTTGCAGGGAATAATCATTTTGTTGAACCCGACATGTATCAATCTGAACAGACACTTGTGTATGGACAGTGTGTTTAGCAAGAGGTGATTTCTCAGCACTCAGAAGCAATTAGCAATGATCAGTCCTGATCAGCCCCTTCCCTCTACAGTCCTGACGAAGGGTTCCGGCCCGAAATGTCGACCGATCTTTTCCACGTATCCTGCCCGACCTGCTGAGTTCCTCCAGCGTGTTGTGAGTGTTGCTTTGACCCCAGCATCTGCAGATTATTTTGTGTTTAAATTCCTTCTCACCTTCTTAAATAGGGCAGTCCCTATTCTGAAAGCATTTTCCCTAGTACAGGAAGCAGCTCCTCAGCATCCATCACATCAATCCCCCTCAGAATCTTTTAAATTGCAATGTATTAATCCAATCGGGTTACTCTATCATCACCTGCTCAATCTTTCATCTCAAAAGTCAGCCTAGTGAAGCTACTCTAAACCCCATTGCAAGTAGATTTGTTCTCATTTAAGGTGAGCACAACTATACATGGCAGCTCAGATGTGTTCTCCCCACCGCCCTATACCGCCGAGGCAAGACTTCTCTATTTCTATATTCCACCACCAAGCGCCAAGAGGCACGATGGAGTGGAAGTGAGCAGACAGCAGCACTAGCATGGACCAGATAGGCTAAATAGCCTCCTTCTGTGCTGTAAACTCTTTATAATTCAGGGATCAGCAAAGTAACAGGAACCTTGTGTGAACACTGTCAAGGTCTTTGGTGAGGTGGAAGGGGTGGGCATAGTGGTGTGATTGGGACACATGGCGCACAAAGGTAGCCAATGAACTCATCGTCATGAGAAAGGCTTGTCCTATTAGTTATCGTCAGCAAGATTACAAGTGGACTTTGCTCACCCAAATTGTCGGGCAGCCTTCAGACTGAATGAGCCTCAACATTGGCAAACAATGTTCTGGGGACTTGTCAACTTTAATGAGGTTAAATTGCATTCATAATTCTTCTTAACAGTGAACATGGAGAATTATTAATAGGGACTTCAGATCATTCCCACCTAGACATAATCTGCAACAACCTGCATTTATAAAACAAGACTAATGCAATGAAATTGTCGCTAGTAGTTTCACAAGGTTATTAAAGTAATAGAGTTACTAGATGTTCTGCATGGAAACATGCCTTACAATCCAACTTGCACATCAACCCCTCCTGGATTCTTTTGCTAAGCGCCTACATGAAGGGTAATTTACTATTCAGATTATTGCCACCCTGATGTAACTGTAGGTGGGAATGATCTGAAGTCGATTTTAATAATTCTCCTTGTTCAGTGTTAAGAAGAATTATGAACACATTTAACCTCTCTAAAGTTGGCAAGTCGCCAGAACCTTGGCAAGCAACACTGAGGCTCATTCATCTTCGGGATGTGCTGAAGGCCTCCAGCGGACACCCATGTGGGGGCAGGGAGAGCATGCAAACTCCACACAGACAGGACCCAATCGGGACAAGATCAAAGGTGCAAAAGAAATCTGCTGGCCATTTAGACATATCCAATAACAAGGCAATGATGTCAAGAAATGGTTAGGGCTGTTAAACCCTGGCTTGCCTAACCAGCAAAGTGACCAAGTGTCCCAGACTTGGAAGGTTAACAGTTTCTTTATCCACTGATGCTGCCCGGACTGTTTCTGTTTCAGGTTTCTAACATCTGCAGTGTTTTTGATTTTGATACACAGAGTTGCTACGTTCCGAGCAGTCTTACTGAGCACCAGAAAAAAATGCTCCCGGCATGTTCTCCCAGATTGCTTGGTTCACTCTGATGTCCAGAGGCTCACTGTCAGCAAATCATAAATAGTTTGTCAAACAAAGCATGTGACCCTTGTTTCAAGAATCAATCCACCTCATCACAGCTATAACTTGGAAAACAACATTCTTCACAAGAGACCTTAACAAAGAGTAAAACATCTCTTCATCTGTAGCTAATTTTTTTTTTACAGTGGTTCCCTAGGCAGACAGTGGAACTACATTGAGAGGTCTGGCCTGAGAAATTAGCAGGTCAGACACTACAATGCTCTACTCTACTGAGACAAGACCACCTCCAATTTTTATTTAAGTCTTCCAGAACACATCGGATTTCTGGAGAAGAGAGTCTGTCATCGCTTCTCTTTACACTGTACACAGAGCATACGTTTGTGGTTTTCTACTGCTGTAGCCCATCCACTTTAAGGTTCGACGTGTGCATTCAGACGTCTGTTGTAACACATGGTTATCTGAGTTACCGTCACCTTCCTGTCAGCTTGAACAAGTCTGGCCATTCTCCCCTGACCTCTCTCATTAACAAAGCATTTTTGCCCAGAGACCTACAGCTCACTTTTTTTGATTTTTGCACCATTCTCTGTAAACTGTTGTGGGTGAAACTCCCAGGGCATCAGCAGTTTCTGAGATACTCAACCACTCCGTCTGGCACCAACAACCATTGCACAGTTAAAGGCACTTAGATCGCATTTCTTCCCCATTCTGATGTTTGGTCTGAACCTTTTGACCATGTCTGCAAGCGCTGAGTTGCTGCCATATGATTGGTTGATTAGATATTTGTATTAACGAGCAGGTGTACCTAATAAAGTATGTCTTAGTTCATGGTATGAGCGTATTTGGGGTTCACTCCCTAATCATTCACTCTGGCCAAGGAAAATTTCTCTTTGACTACTTTTCCAATTCTCCTAAAAGCTACTTTCACGACTCAGCCTCCACTAACTCCCAGATCCTGACCTCTTCTGAAAACCTCCTCCTGCCTTCTTTGGTCCTTAAGCCATCAGGCCACGGGGGTGTAGCAGGTAGCACCATGTTTCACTGCTGTTTAATCCTGGTCTAAGGTCTGACTGTGCAGAGTTTGAGCGTTCTCCCTGTAACTGCTTGTGTTTCCCATATCACAATGGCCACCCGGAAGGTTAACTGGCCACTGTAAGTTATCCCTATCAAAGCGAAGTGGAAAAATAGTCAATGGGGACTTGATAGTCATGAGAAGAAGTATAAGTTGCAGCTCAAAGGGAGGGTTGGACAGGCATTGAAAGGGAAAGGGAATGCTGGGAGCTGGCACGAAGTGATGGACCAAGTGGCCTCCACCTCTGCTGCCTGCTGATTAGAACGTTTCTATCTCAACTAAACTCCTTCTCATTCTGATCTCCCTTTAACCTGGTCTGCCCCTGAGAGAGCAACCCTGACTTCTCCAGCCTCCCAGCATCTGCTCCAATGAATCTCCTTGACAATGGGATCTGTTTGGTATGCACAGCCTGATAGTCCGGTATTGGACTCACTTATTCGCCCGCAATGTGAGCGAGGGGTCCAGAGTGCAAGTGGGGTGTGTGGCCTAAGCTGAACGGTAGGCTCCAGAGTGTGGGCTGAGTGAGTGAGCATCTATATCTCCCACTCCCTTTAGCTCATCGGGTTCACTAGAAAATTCATAGCGTGTAATAAGTGAAGTAAAGATGCGTATGAGTATTAATATCCAATAGTCCATGGCAGGGTAGTGATTAGTGGGACACTATTACAGCTAGGAGCATTGGAGTTTGAACTTCAATCCTGGTGTCCTCTCTGAGGAGTCCGTACACCCTCCCCATGGAATGCGTGGGTTTTCTCTGGGTCCTCCTGTTTCCTCCCACAGTCCGAAGATGTATTGATTAGGTTCATTGGTCATTGTGAACCGCCCTGTGATCAGGGTCGTCGGGAGTTGCTAGGTGGTGCAGCCTGAAGGGCCTATTCTGCACTGTATCTCTACATAGGCCCAGAAACTCAGCCAGTCCTGAAGGTGCTGGATTATTGGAGTTTTACTGTATATGCCCCTAAAAGAGTTGGCCCAGAAATGGATACAAGACTCCAGCAAGGGTTTCACAAAGATTCATGTGCTTCCATAATCCATAATCATTGACCTTCATGCTGTTTCCAAATTTGAAATGAAAACATGTGGCAAAAATAAAAAAATTAATGCAATTCTTTCAGGCTTTAACTGCGTAGAATCTGTGCTTTAACTGAGCTAACCGAATTTTGAGAGTGAACACTGCCAGCAATTCACAACATACAAGATAACACAGGTAACACAATGCAAACCACAGCACACACACCTGTCAAGTTTATCTCCACACAATCAATGCCCAGATCGAGCAAGATCCAGCCTGGCTGGAACCTAGTGCGAGGAATACACTTTCTGGAAAGACTTTTTGTTGTTAGTGGCATAGCTCTGGGAAGTATACATGAACAAACACCTTGATGTCTGCGTACACTGAATTGGCTGAGCACAGTGGCAATTGGTTGATAAGAGCACTTGGGTGCATTAATCAAAGCTCAGACCGGTGGTTCTCAACTCTTTTCTGCACATGGCCCACTTGAGACTTTCATTTAACTCTGTCCTCACCGTGTGCAGCCTCCATTAGTTGCTAAAGTTTGTTTTGGTTAAGTGTACTAATTATTCTAATATGTGAGCACGTGGCCAAGTGGTTAAGGCATTGGACTAGCGACCTGAAGGTCGTGAGCTCAAGCCCCAGCCGTGAGAACGTGTTGTGTCCTTGAGCAAGGCACTTAACCACACAGTGCTCTGCGACGACACTGGTGCCAAGCTGTATCGGTCCTAATGCCCTTCCCTTTGACAACATTGGTGTCGTGGAGAGAGGAGACTTGCAGCATGGGCAACTGCTGGTCTTCCACACAACCTTGCCCAGGCCTCCAGGCCTGCGCCCTGGAGAGTGAAGACTTTCCAGGTGCAGATCCATGGTCTCGCAAGACTAACAGATGGCTTTTATTCTAATATACAGTCAATATTTGGAAGTCATGTCACGCTTGACTCAGTGGAAGGAAAACAGAACAAGCCTCTTGCTGCCTCTCTCTCTCTCTCTATATATATATAGATATCCAACCCATAGGATGATGATGGTTCTTTTCAGTCAGTTAGTGGGGTGGTACCCCACTCCTCGGAAAGCAACAGCATGTGCGTGAGTGGATTTTAGGTGAGTAGGGGTTGCACAGGTGCAGACCCGCCCTCTCGACATCCCTTCCCGGATCCAGCGGCATGGTGGGGTCCAAGACGGCTGGGGGAAGTTCTGTTGCAGTGAATGGCCAGACCAGGCTTCGATGCAAGGGATGCCCTTTCCGCGCTTCACGGCACGTGTTTGCTAGATGGCTGTTGACCCTACGGGAGGGTTCATCCGCCCTTTGACAGGTCTTGTTTTTCATCCTGCAGGGTGTCTAGCCACCCTCCTCACCAGGCAAGCCTGGTGAGGGAGCTGGTTTAGTCACTGACCACCTGACCATGTGACAGGTAGTCCTGGGTTACTTGGTACCAGTAGCACTCAGACGAGTGGCTCTTGCTGTGTACTCGCTGACTGGCCTCACTACAGATAGCCCCACCCAACCTGCAGTTTGCGATTTGGTGGTGGATGAGGAGTGGGATGTGTTCCCCCCCCCCCGCGCGCACACACACACACTAATTGTTTTACTTCCTCATTTGCATCATTTGGCATATTTTTCCCATTCATTTTATTCAGTTCCAGATTAATGATATATTTTCATTTTTTTTTATTGATATATTTCATTAAAACAGTAAGCTTATCATGGCCCGTTCAGGAACTCATGTGGCCCAGTTTCTTGTGTTTTTTTTTACTTGTGGCCCCTATGAAATGCAGCATGGCCTCCATTGAGTACCACTGGCTTAGAACATGAAAGCAAAGATATGCCAGGAGATTCCCCAGCCTGGGGCATCTGGAACCAGAGATCAGAGTCTCCAAGATAAATGATCTTCCATTCAGGGCTGGAATATAAATCACTGGGAAAATCCCACCTGCTGAAAATCTTTCATAATAGTCATAGTCATACTTTATTGATCCCGGGGGAAAATGGGGGAAAGACCATAAGATATAGGAGCAGCAGCAAGCCATTTGACCCATCGAGTCTGCTCCGCCATTCAATCATGAGCTGATCCAGTTCTTCCAGTCATCCCCAACGCCCTGGAGTGATCCACGGAACAATGTGGAATGTGCTCCTGGGAACAACAATGCGGGTTGATTCCAAAACCAGTTTCTAAAAGGGATTTGGACTGTGCCTGAAGATGATCAAAGTGCAGGGGTACAGACAAGTTAAAGACTGAGCACAAGTCACATGAGTAGCTGTCTTCAAAAATATCTAATCTGATATTTAAATTGAATAGGGCCAGAAAGATAATGTTGAAGGGGATGGAGATATGAGGAGAGGTGGGAATCAAAGCAGAAGAAAGAGAGACAGAGAAATAAAGAGGGGGCAGTGGGGTGGGGGCAAGGTGGGGGCAGTGGGGGTCAGAGGGAGACAGTTCCAGAGATCAGGCTAATATGCTTTCCTTCATGTCATCTCACACTATGATGGACTGATGGAGGAATTTTGTTTTAGTTCTATTGACTTTTATGTCATTACTTCAATTTATCTGTAGCCACAATTTTGAGATAAGGTCCTGTTCCAATGTTCTGCATGTGGGAGTGGCAGGAAATAAATAACTCCTTCCAAAACCCACACGATCTATGAAAGCAAATAGAGATGAACAGGGACGGGGGATCATCCAGCCCACGTGTCTGCTGTCCATACGAGATTATCCGTTCCTGTAAATTTCCTGCCTGACCCCTTATTCGTCAATCCTTCTAATGTTCAGGAATTAATTGATCTGTTTTCAATCAGCTCAATGACTGAGCTGCCACAGTCTTCTGGGGCAGAGAATTTCAAAGACTCAACCCCCTCAGGAGAGCTCAGAAGTGGAATTTGTTGGGTCTGGGGGCACTTGGACTGTGCTCTGTAACTTCTCTACCCTGCATGCCTCTGAGGGCTTGGAATGGACTGTGAATGAGGGAGAGGGAGGCACAACATGGAATATTAGTTTTTCCAGGATCCAGTCTGGTGTATGGAGAGCAATCAGCAGTAGAGATGCCATTTATTCTGAAAGGCAAGGTCATGGCTCAGTGGATAAACCCCCTAATCTCATAGGTCTCCTTCCTGAACAGTAGCCCATAACAGAATCTGCAATTTGACAGTCTTGGAAGTACTCTGGGAGGTCCCTCGGTTCCACAAGATGTCAGGTACGCTTTCCAACAACTTTCTCCCACTACACACACAGTTGACCCACAGACTTCCCCCACCACCATTTGGTTCTGGTTCTATCTGTCATTCTCCTCTCCCCTAATGGTCCCCATGACTACATCCTTTACTTCAGTCCAGCACTGGAAGCCCTTTGTGTTTCTGCTCATCTCCCTCCAACCGCTGTCTCTGCTTTTTGCATTCCCTTCTCCACACCCCACCCCACCTGTCTCACAGCTCTGGCCTCTCTCGCTCTCTGTGTGTTTTATTTATAACTACAACACGGTAACAGTTCCTCCCAGCCCATGAGCCCCCGCTTCCATTTACACCCATGTGACGACTAACCCACACGTCTTTGGAATGTGGGAGGAAACAGGAGTACCTGGAGGAAACTCACATGGTCCAGGGGAGAATGTACACAGACCTTACAGACAGTGGCAGAACTGAACCTGGGTCATTGGTGCAGTGACAGTATTATGCTACCATACTGCCCCTAACCCTAACCTCTCCTCCTATGGTTGGAAAGAGCAATGATTTCCTCTGGCAGAGAGAGTGTGGAGTCCTGAGAAAAAGGAGCAGGGTAACATTAGCATCATGTCCAGAAGCAGTTCCCACTATCCTCAAGCGCACTAGGATATCCCCCCACCAGCCCCCCGCGGGCTGCTGACACCACGGGGCAGACCCAAGATCAGTGGGTCTTACTGCAGTAAAGATAGGCAAGTAAACAGAGAGTATCCAAGCTGAGGGCCGAATGGCCTCTGTGACCCTGGCAATGGACAGCCCAAACCGAGCAGTCTGGCACCCTGCTGGGGAACAGTAAGTGTTGAGACACTGTGTGATCAGACAGACTGGGAAAGAGCTGGAGGAAACGATGGATCAGTGGGGTGAGTGATCACGCCCTAGAAAGTCAAGGTTTTGCCAGTGCCTGGAGACAGAATGAATCACCTTCCCACTAAAAGTGATTTGTTTCCGTGCATTCTCGAGCCGTGTATTGCTGATTGATATCAGTCTGAAACTGGCAGGTTTTCACACACACTCTCAGAACTGGGCAGTCAGTGACCCACCTCACCCTCTACAACCCAGATCCCATTACTTTAGTCCAAGATTTATGACTTATTCACAAGTTAGGGCAGGGAAGGTTGGAAACTCCGAACTTTTCTCAGCACAGAGTTCCTGTTCGTTAGAGGCTTAACCCAGCTGTATGACATGATATTTCTCGGGATACTGGGATCAGTGGGAGAGTGGGGCAGTGGGTGCAAGGACTGGGCAACTCAGAAACCTGGATGGCAGGTGGTCAGACAGGATAGGCTGATGGGAATCAAGAAAAGCAGCAGATAGGAGAAAATGGGAATGCCCTGACACAGCAGACTGTGGTATCCGGAAATGACTGGCCAACAGGAACCTTCAAAAGGAAAACGCGTTAAATGCTGGGAGAAAAATGTGCAGGGCTGCAGAGAAAGACTGACTGAGCCCATCAAAGAGTTAGTATAGGCATGCTGGGTTGAATGGCCTTCCCTAATGATGTGATGGTCCATAAACTTATGTCCCTAGTCCAGTCTAATCCATTTCCCCTCAGGTATTAATACAGGATGCACTGCTAAATCTCACTGACTCCTTAGACAGCAGATTCCAAACCCAACTCCTCTACCAGCCAGAAGGACAAGGGCAGCAAAAGCACAGGGAATTCCAGCAACTGGAGTTTGCCCACTCTGCCACACACCATCCTGGCATGGAAATATATCACTATTCCTTCACTGCCCCCGGGGGACAATACTGGAACTCGCTCCGTGGCAGCATTAGCTGGCATCTGCTCTGCCTGAGTCCACAGGAAACCACAGAGTTGGGGACACATCTCAGCACATCATGGAATGCAGCCTCCTCTCCATGGATTCTGTCTGTACTTCTCTCACTGCCTCAGTAAAGTGGCCAGCCAAGTCAAAGATACCACCTACCCCAAACATTCCCTTGTCTGCCCCACCTCCCACCCATCAAATAGAAGATCCAAAAAGATTGAAAGCATGTACCACCAGGATTAAGGACAGCCTCAATTCTGCTTTTATAAGACTATCAAATGGTCACCAAGTACAATAAAATGAATGTCAAACCTCACCATCTTCCTCATGTAACACCCTGGGAAAGGTTTCACAGCTAGCATAATGGTCTTTCTGTACAAGCAATGTTTGGGTTATGATTAGAGATAACAGGGGCTTTGGAATGTGAGCCATCCAATGAAGGGAGGGTGATTTTCGCGTTGTGTGTGTGAGCTGGGTCTCGGTTTCGGCGGGAGATGAAGGGAGGAGATGCCGGAGAGAAGAGGTCGTAGGACTTGACCCAGAACAGGGCCATGATCCGACAAAGACCGGGGAGATCGAAGGAGGATCGGCAAAGGGGAAACCATGAGCTCCAACTTGTGCACCTTAGACTGTTTCATTAAAACAGGCCATTTTCTTTTTTTTTTATGCTTTTTCTTTACTAAGCCCTTTAGTCAAGTTAAGAATTATAAAACTAAATCGTGTATTTGTATGTGGTGTACCGTCTGTTATTTTCTGGTACTGATTTGTAACGGGGAAACAAATCACGCAGCATGCACACAAACAGGGGTTTTGGAGTGGACTTACACCTCAATCTCACACTTTTGGCAGGTCCAGAGATGGTCTTCCCTAGACTTATGCAGACGACAGAACCAGAGTGTGTCACTCATTACGGCTTGCATCTGATTGCCTATCTGCACATCACTTTCTCTGTAACTGAACTACTCTAGTCTACAACACACACAAAAAATGCTGGTGAACGCAGCAAGCCAGGCAGCATCTCTTGGAAGAGGTACAGTCAACGTTTCGGGCCGAGACCCTTCGTCAGGACTAACTGAAAGCTTAGCTCTTCTTTCATTAAAGAATGCCAACTTTTATATGTGTTGCTTGAAATTCCAGCATCTGCAGATTTCCTCATGTTTACTCTAGTCTGCATTCTGTTATCGTTTTCCCTTGCACTACCTCAATGCACAGATGAGATAAAATAATCTGTATGAATGGCATGCAAAACAAAGCTTTCCCCACTGAACCTGGGAGAGTCCAAGACTGGAGAATCCAATCTCAGAACAGAGGGGCGTCCTTTTAGAAAGGAGGTGAGGAGGAATTTCTTTAGCCAGACAGCAGTGAACCTGTGGAATTCTTTGCCACAGGCAGCTGTGGAGGACAAGTCTTTATGTATACTTAAGACAGAGGTTGATAGATTCTTGATTGGTCAGGCCATGAGGGGATACAGGGAGAAGGCAGGAGACTGGGGCTGAGAGGATAATTGGATCAGGTGTGATAATATGGCACAGCAGACTCGATGGGCCAAATGGCATAATTCTGCTCCTATATCTCACGGTCTTATTTCGGTACATGTGGCAACAATAAACCAGATTACCAATTTGCGGGTAGACCCATACCTAAAGGACAGCAGCAGTTCAAGAAGGCAGCTTACCATCACCTTTCTCAAGGGCAACGATGGATGGGCATTAAATGCTGGCTCTGCCTGCAAAGCCCATGCCCCTTGAATAAGTGAAAATACAACAGTCCCACCATCTCAGGTGAATCTTCACTGCATGCTCTCTATAGCAGGGAGGTGAGGAGACCAAAACTGTACACGCTATTCCAGGTGGAGTCTCACTGCACATCTCTGGCACTCACTTCACTTCAAGCAAATCACTCTTTGACATTCTACATCAATGTTGTAATGCAGGAGGACTGAAGTTTGATTTGTGTATAGCAAGCTCCCACAGACAATGAGGGTCTGTTTCTTCAAAGCACTGACAAACATTTCTCACTGCCTTAGTAAAGCACCCAGCATACTGTTACCGTCAGGAATGAGGCACAGAAGCCTAAAGCATACACTCAGCAATTCAGGAATAGCTTCTTCCTCTCTGCCATCCGATTTCTAAATGGACATTACCTCATTACTTTTTTATTTCTGCTTTTTGCACTACTGATTTTAATTTAACTATTCAATAGTTACATATACACTTAATGGACCTCAGTTTTTTCCTCTATATTTATTTATTATGTATGTCACTGTACTGTTGCCCTAGGTTAACAAATATCACGACATATGCTGGTGATATTGAACCTGATTCTGATAATTAAAGATCCACCCACCTTGGATGTTTGCTACTCTCCCCTCTTCCAAGGGGCAGAAGATGCATAAACAAACAGCACATACTGCCAGCCTCAAGCACAGCTTCTACTTTGTATCAGAGAATGATTTAATAGTCTTAAAAAGCAATCACATGAACTCATGACCTCACAATCTACCTCATTATGGCCTTACACCTTATTGTTTACCTGCACTGCACATTCTCTGTAGCTGGTGCACTTTATTCCCCATTGTTATTGTTTTAGCTTGTCCTACCTCAATGCACTGTGTAATGATTTGATCTTTATGAACAGCTTGCAAGTCAAACTTTTCACTATCATGGTATATGTGACAATAAATAAACTAGTTCTAATTGCAATTCCACAGGGGAAGAACGCTGCTCTTCCTTGAAGCAGGTACCCCAGGATATCATACATCTCCCTGAGAATAGACTCGGGCTTCAATGGTGCAATGGCTTTTCAATATTTGTGTCTGTAAAACCTCTCCTGAACCTTTATGCTCTTCGTTTTTGAGCCAGAATGACAACTGAGTGTTAATTATGTTTGCCTGGTCTCTCTCAGAACAAGAGTTTAGAACAACTAGACTTGGTATTGTGCAACTGGACAGGATGAATTGATAACTTTATTGTGAAGGCATCTCTAGGTAACAGACAGAAACAAAACGACAGAATTTTGCATTCTGTCTGGGAAAGAATCCATTCAAGACAGGTATTTAGAATTAAGTAAAGACAACAATGAGGACAAGAGATGAAGTTAACTGGCAAACTAAGTTCAGGAATCATTCAAATGAGATGTAGATAATATAGACATTCAGCCCAAATACCACACCAACAAACAACTACCCCAAGATTCTACCCCATACCCACACACTGGGGGCAACTTACAGGAGCTAACTAACCCACCAAGCCAGACATCTTTGGGATGTGGGAGGAAATCAGAGTATGTGGGGGAAACTCACACGGTCACAGGGAGAACATGCAAACTGCACACAGATTAAAACTGAACCTGCACCTCACAGTGCAGCGCTTAGGAGGATATTTCAGAATACACAAATAAATACACTCCTATGAGAAAGAAAATTTTCAAAAGCAGGATTCACCTGCAACCCTGAGATCCATTTTCTTATGGACATACTCAACAAATCTATAGAATAATAACTATAACAGAATCACCCAAGCAGGGTTTTCAACCAGACAGCAGAAGACAACAAACTGCACACGTACAAAAAGAAGAAACAATAATAATAGATAAACACTAAATATGGAGAACATGAGATGAAGAGTCCTTGAAAGCGAGTCCGTAGTTTCAATGACGGGGCAAGTGAAGTTGAGTGAAGTTATCCCCTTTGGTTTAAAATCTGATGGTTGAGGGGGGTAATAACTGTTCCGGAACTTGGCGATATGAGTCCTGAGGCTATTGTACCTTCTTCCTGATGACAGCAGTGAGAAGAGGGCATGGCCTGTGTGGTGGGGGTCCGTGATGATCGACGCTGCTTTCCTGCAACAGCGGCTCAGGTAGATGTACTCAATGGTTGGGAGGGCTTTACCTGTGATGGACTGGGCCGTATCTACTGGCTATTGTAGGATTTGTAGATACAAAAGCCCCAAAGCACATCCCATCAGACTCGAGGACAGCCACTATTTTGCTGTTATAAGACTATTGAATGGCTCCTTACTATGATAATTTAGACTCCTGACCTCACAATCTAGCTTCTTATAGCCTTGCACATTACTATCTGCCTGCAGTGCACTTTCTATGTAACTGTAACACTTTATTCTGCATTCTGTTATTGCTTTCCCCTTGTATCTCCTCAATGCACTGATATGATGAAATGATCTGTGCAGATGGCATGCAAAACTAAATTTTTCATATTCCTCGGTACATATGACAATAATAAACCAATTTGTTAAAAATTTTAAATGTAATCTTAAGCTAAAAGAAAAACGCATGTAACTGCAGGTGGTAGGTCAGAAGATTAGGCAGGATATTACAAAAAAAAACAGCAACAGATGATTCAAACCTTTACTATGAAAGGGGAAAAAAAGTAAAAGGTAAAATTAACCAGTGATATAAAAGCAGATGCTAAGAGTTTCTACAGATATGTTATAAATATGGAATGCACTGCCAGTAACAGTGGTAGAGGCGGATACAATAGGGTCTTTTAAGAGACTCTTAGATAGGTACATGGAGTTTAGAAAAATAGAGGGCTATGCAATAGGGAAATTCTAGGCAGTTTCTAGAGTAGGTTACATGGTCAGCACAACATTGTGGGCCGAACGGCCTGTAATGTGCTGTAGATTTCTATGTTCTATATCCAAATAATGTGTTAGTAAGTGAGCATTGGTCCTATAGAGAGTGTAGCTATTGGAATTGAATATAAAAGTAGGAGATCATGCTTCAATTATATAGATCATTGGTGAGACTACATCTGCAGTACCACATTCATTGTTGGTCTCCTTATTTAAGAAAGGATGGTAATGATTTGGAAACAGTTCAGAGAAGGTTTACAGAACTAATATCTAAAATAGATGGGTTGTGTTATGAGGAAAGGTTGGACAAGATAGACTAGGTTTGATTGAAATGTGTTATAGCTTGACGAATCTTGTCAGGATGGACAGAGAGGATGTTTCCTCTTTTGGGAGAATCTAGGATGCGGGGTTACATTAAAATCAAGTGTCAAGCGTTTAAAATAGAGGTGAGGCAAAGCTCTTCCTCTCAGAGGGCTCCAGGTCTTTGGAAGTCTCTTCCACAAAGGGCTGCAGAAGCGGAGTATTTGAAAACTTTTTAGGTGGAGTCGTTTCATGTAGCACCATGGTCCTGGAGGAACGTTGTTTCATTTTTACTGTGTACTGTACCAGCAGTTTATGGTCAAAATGGCAATAAAAAGCGACTTGACTTGACTTGAAGTTAGAAACAGATGAACGCCCCACACCCCATCCTGGCTCCCTCTTCAAGAAACAACTTCATGTTGCAATACACCACACTGTTCTGAAACATAAACATGGCTTTCCTCCCAAAATTCCGCCATCCTGTTTGGCACGAAGGACTTTAAAGTTCAATCAAGAGCACAGGAGATAGGAGCAAGAACAGGTTATTCAACCCGTTCTGACGTTCACTGAAACCAAGAGCAATCCAACCTCTGTCATTCTCCTGTTCCCAGAATACTTCTGATCTCAGTAAATATACTTAAATATATTTAATTTAAATCCTGAACGCTAAAAAGAGAGCGTTCAGAGATGGAAATAGGGAGGAGCTGAGGGCAATACAGAGGGACCTGAAAGCCAGGATCAGGGAGGCTAAAGACAGGTACAGGAGGAAGATTGAGTGGAAACTCCAGCAGAACAACATGAAAGAGTTGGATGAGGACCATCACTGGGTTCCGGCAAACTAGCAACAGAGGAGCTGAAGGCAGTGTGGACAGGGCCAATGAACTTAACCTGTTCTTTAACAGATTTGACATTGTGGCCCCTGCCCATCCCCCACATGAGTCATCTGTTGTCGGCCCCCAACCAACACATATTCCACTCTCCCCTCCTACCCCTCCTCACAGTCCCCCACCCTGCTCTCATGACTATACCACTTCCCCACACGAAACCACCACGGTGGGCTTCACAGCTGAACAGGTGAGAAGACAGCTGAAATGTCTCAACCCAAGCAAGGCTGCAGGACTGGATGGTGTCAGTACCAGGGTGCTCAAAGCCTGTGCCCCTCAGCTATGTGGAGTACTTCGCCATGTATTCAACCCTGCCTGAGGCCTTGGAGGGTTCCTGTGCCGTGGAAGACATCCTGCCTCGTCCCTGTGCCGAAGATGCCGTGCCCCAGCGGCCTCAATGACTACAGACCGGTGGCATTGACCTCCCACATCATGAAGACCCTGGAGAGACTTGTTCTGGAGCTGCTCCGGCCTATGGTCAGGCCACACTTAGGTCCCCTCCAGTTCACCTACCAGCCCCGACTAAGAGTTGAGGATGCCATCGTCTACCTGCTGAACCATGTCTACGCCCACCTGGACAAGCCAGCGAGCACTGTGAGGGTCATGTTTTTTGACTTCTCCAGTGCGTTCAACACCATCCGCCCTGCTCTGCTGGGGGAGAAGCTGACAGCGATGCAGGTGGATGCTTCCCTGGTGTCACGGATTCTTGATTACCTGACTGGCAGACCAGAGTACGTGTGCTTGCAACACTGTGTGTCCGACAGAGTGATCAGCAGCACTGGGGCTCCACAGGTCTCGTCTCCCTTTCTCTTCACCATTTACACCTCGGACTTCAACTACTGCACAGAGTCTTGTCAGCTTCAGAAGTTTTCGGATGACTCTGCCACAGTTGGATGCATCAGCAAGGGAGATGAGGCTGAGTACAGGGCTACGGTAGGAAACTTTGTCACATGGTGTGAGCAGAATTATCTGCAGCTTAATGTGAAAAAGACTAAAGAGCTGGTGGCAGACCTGAGGAGAGCTAAGGCATCGGTGACCCCTGTTTCCATCCAGGGTATCAGTGCGGACATGGTGGAAGATTGCAAATACCTGGGGATACGAATTGACAATAAACTGGACTGGTCAAAGAACACTGAGGGTGTCTACAAGAAGGGTCAGAGCCGTCTCTATTTCCTGAGGAGACTGAGGTCCTTTAATATCTGTCGGACGATGCTGAGGATGTTTTACGAGTCTGTGGTGGCCAGTGCGATCATGTTTGCTGTTGTGTGCTGGGGCAGCAGGCTGAGGGTAGCAGACAGCAACAGAATCAACAAACTCATTCGTAAGGCCAGTGATGTTGTGGGGATGGAACTGGACTCTCTGACGGTGGTGTCTGAAAAGAGGATGCTGTCTAAGTTGCATGCCATCTTGGACAATGTCTCCCATCCACTACATAATGTACTGGTTGGGCACAGGAGTACATTCAGCCAGAGAGACTCATTCCACCGAGATGCAACACTGAATGTCATAGGAAGTCATTCCTGCCTGTGGCCATCATACTTTACAACTCATCCCTTGGAGGGTCAGACACCCTGAGACAATAGGCTGGTCCTGGACTTATTTCATAATTTACTGGCATAATTTACATATTACTATTTATGGTTTTATTACTATTTAATTACTTATGGTGCAACTGTAATGAAAGCCAATTTCCCCCGGGATCAATAAAGTATGACTATGACTATTTAAATGTATTCAGCAGTTTCTAGGGTATTTAACACCACCAAGCTTCCCTGATTAGATCAGACTGAACTGATATGAAATGAAATGAGCTAATCTGCCTGAGGTAGATCCACATAAACCACAGCTGGCCTCCGGGGCATTGGCCTTGACCCACGGAAACATTCTACAGCAACCACTCAGTCAACTGCCTACTTAAAGAGGGAACAAACTATAGACTAATTTCTAAAGAGATACAGTGAACAAGGGAGAATGATAAAGAAATTTATCAGTCTCAGTCATCGACAACAGTGCAAGTTACTTAGACGTGGCTGGGTGTGTTTTAACCACCGTGCAACTTTCATGTAGCACGCCATCAGAAGCAAAGAAAATATCAGAGCTACAGTAAATGTCACCACTAATAACTTGAGCCAATTATTCCTGGAATTCCCACTCCAGGAACACTGTGGAAGCACCTTCACCACAAGGACTGCAAGGGTTGAAGAGGTGCCGCCCCACCATTTTCCCAAGGGCAGACTGAGAATGATAATAATTGTGCTCAGCGAGTGATAGAGTCAACGGTCACTGAAAAAGGGCCTCTGGACCAACTTGACCATTCCGACCAATATTCTGATATAAACTAGTCCCATTTGCCCATGTTTGACTCGTATCTCGTATCCCTATGTATGCACAGGGATGTTTCCTGTTCAAAAGTCTTTGAAATGCTGTAGCTGCCTCAGCCACTTCATCTGGTAGCTTGCTCCATCTACGTATCACCCACTGGGTGAAGTTGTTCAGGTTTCTATAGAATCCCTCCCCTCTCACCTTATACCCATGTCCTCTAGCTCTTCATTCCCCAACCCTGGAAAAAAACCACTGTGTGTTCACCCTATCTATGCCTCTCATTGCCCGACGCCGGCCCCCTAGGCCTGAGTCGACGTAGTAGTAGAATGCCCCTCATGATTTTATAACATTTCCATGAGATCACTCAATCTCAAACAAGTCCTAGCCTACTCAACCTCTCTCTATATAACCCAGATGCTCAAGTCCTGACAACATCTCGTAAAACTTTTCTGCATTCTTTCTAGCGTAGTGGCATCTTTTCTATAACTGGCTGACCCTGCGCAGGTCAATGGGACTGAGCAGAATAACAGTTTGGGCCAAGGGGCCTGTCATGCTCTACCACTTCTAAATTGACCACAGTACTCAAAGTGTGGCCTCAGCAATGCCTTACACAGTGCCAGTAATGCCCAGATCACAAAGATCATTTCAATAAAACCTCATCGTGTTTAGCCAAAACCGTTTAAGCATTCCTACCTTGGTCAGGCGGCAGGCACGTACAGCTGAACAGAGTGATGTAGTCCACCTTGAAGTCTGCGTTGATGGGGTAGTAGTGGGACAGTTTAATCATCTTCTTGAAGGCATCATAAATGAAGATGAAGCTGATCAATGATGAGAAGCCTTCTTCAGTGAAACGGGTGAAATACTGGACCAGGAAACTGGCGTCAGTGGCAACGAGGATGAGAGTCAGGAAGGACGACCACAACCCGATCCAAAGGCGGAACTCCAGGTAGTCAAAAGCGTTGTCTCTGGAAGAAATGTTAAGATTAGTGAATGCTGCACTGGCTTAGTCTTCAGTACGTTGCAGCTTGAGACCCCCATAGGGATAAGACCGTTTAAACACAAAGGCATTGTTTCTGCCTTCAACAGACTGCTCCACTCTGGGAGGGTAGAGTTGATGCTGAGAATCTGTGCAGGAAACAGTTGAGCATTAAGAAGCATAACTAAACAGCTAAATATTTACAAAACGAATTATAAATAGAAACAAAGAGCAAGGAAGTCACAATGACCCTTCATAAAACACTGGTTCAGTCACAACCGGAGAACTGCACCACATTTTGGGAAAGATTTTGCAGAGAATGCAGAAAATTTGCTGGAATAATTCTAGGGATGAGGGATGTAGCTTTGATGATAGACAGGAAAATCTGGGGCTGTTCTTGGAACAAGGAAGATAGTGAAGAGTTCTGGTGAAGATATCTAAAAATCACAATATAGGGTGAACAGAGAGAAAATGTTCTCCTGGAGTCATAAAGTGAAGGAAGATGAAGGTGTTTAATTATGTTGCAACATAACCTCACAAATTTTATATTTCATGTCCTGACCTATGAAGGCAAGTATGTCATATGTCTTCTTCACAACCCTATCTACCTGTGTTGTCACTTGCAAAGAACTATGGATTTGAAGTTTAAGTTTCCTATGTTTACAAATATTCCTTGGCACCGGACCCTTTACTGCATATGCTCTACCCTTAGTTGATCTCCCAAAACGCACCACCTTGTACTTCAAAGTAAATTTATTATCTAATTATCTAAGTATGTATACATTACCATATACTACCTTGAGATACATCTTCTTGCAGACATTTATAGGGAAAAAACAAATGCAATAGAATTTAGGATTAAATTCCATCTGCCAATGCTTTGCCCACCTTCTCATCTGATCCTGCTGTAGCCTTAGCCAACCTCTCTTACCACCAACTTAGATATCATCCACAGAGTTATTATTTATTCCTACTGAGGTGTATGGGGTGTCAGGGAGTGGTAACACCTCTGGTGAGGGAAGATGTCGCGTCCTTTTCAAGGCGGATATTCTACCTTTGGTCCCCACCTGGCACTCAGCTCTCACCTGTGGCTCCTCGTATCTGTTTGCATATGACAGCAGCCACACCCCGGACAACGGCTTCGACAAGCCGGCTAAACCAGGTGAGGGTAGCCGATGGGTCTCAAACCCTTGGTGAGATAGGGAGATGCCTATCTCAGCATGAGACTCCGGCGGATTGAGCGGACGAGACCAATGGAAGGTCCAACGGTCAAGAAGGCGGTCTCTGCAAGCGTCGTGGAACATGTAGAGCAGGACAAGACACAGAAGACATCCTGGTTATCCACTGCGTCTAGTCCCATCTCCAGCCGTCTCGACTCTGTCTTGTCGCTGGATCCAGGTGGGAACTGGGAAGAGAGAGTGAGGCTGACGCTGCGCAACTCTCCCTCACTTAAATCCAAATCACGCACTAGTCTCGACACCTTCAATGGTGTCAAGGTCTTCATTGACGACGACGATGGACGAACATGGATTTATTCCTTCTACGTTCACATGCAAAACACTAGGAATTCATGGAGGAAGCAGTGTGGACTCAGTCCCCAGCCTTATACCGTGTGCTATACACTGTTCCTCCCAGCCTCCGTCCAGCCAAGGAACCATCCTCGTACAGACTCCATTCGCTTTGTATTGGCCAAAACCCACCTCATCATGGACGATCATCACTCATATGTCATGAAATGTGTTATTTCTGCAGCAGCAGCAGTACAGTGCAATACATAAAATTACTACACTACTGTGCATAGTCCTACTCATGGAGCAAAACATGCCATAGTTGCCTTTATCAAATGAAATGCAAGGAACAGTCAAACAAAAGGGCAGGCCTTCAGGTACATCCTGGAGGAGAAGGTCAGAGAAGCGTCTAGGTGGGTGGGATGAAGAAGCATTTGATGGCTCTGGGCCTATTTTCATAACATGAAGGGAGATCTCATAAAAACCGAATGAATATTGAAGGTCTGGGTAGAGTGGATGTAAGTAGTAGGAGGGTCTAGAACCAGAGGGTACAGCCTCAGAATAAAAGGGACATCTCTTTAAAACCGGGATGAGGAGGAATTTTTTTTTAGCCAGAGGGTGGACAATCAATGGAATTCATTGTCACAGATGGCTTTGGAGGCCAAGTCATTTGGCTTGTTTAAAGCGAAGGTTGAAAGGTTCTTGATTGATAAGATTGTCAGGGGAGAAGGCAGGGGAATGGGGTTGAACTGAATAATATATCAGCCATGATCAAATGGTGCAGCAGACTCAATGGGCTGAATGGCCTAGTTATGCGCCTATGTCTTATGGGACAATTAAAATCAAAGATTTAGGACTAGAATCGGGGAACACAGTTATACAGCTGGAGGGGATTATAAAGACCAGGAGGGAAAAGGTCCTGGAGGGAACTGAACATTAAAATGAGAACTTTTAACACAAAGCTTTGCTTTATCAGAAGGTGAGGCTGGTGAAAGGAAACAACCATTGACTGGTAAACTCTCAGGGGCAGACAGCACATGCCTGGTGACTGAACAGGAGACGAGAGTTCAAATCCTACACAACAACTGGGGAGATTAAATTCAAGGAATTAAATAAATCTGTTAATGGTGATCACAAATTTTCTTTTATATAGAAAGTAAATCTAGTATCCCTATCTCGACAGATTCATATTTAGTGTCCCTACCTAGGCTATCTGTACAAATGACCATTGGGGTTATGGGATGGGCAATAAACAAGAAGTCAGCCTGGGTCTCATTATAAATTTGTCTTATATTCTCGCTTATCTTCTCAGTACTAAGCAAACATTTCAGTCTGCTGTGGATAATATAATTGTTCACTGATCTGTAAAGTGAGCCTGTCCAGTCTGGAAACACAGCACAATTATATAATTGTGAGGGATTTCTTTAAAGTCAACAGAAGCACATGAATCGTGGCTTCAATATTCTCCGCGTGGAAGCAGCTTCGCCTGTAATCATTGTTTCCTGCAACGACGGCCTTTCATCACGTTTGCTCAGAGATCCAATCTCAGTGCGAGAACGCAACGCCATCCTGACCAAACTGGAGATGACAAAGGCAGCATTTTCTCACGTCTGAGAGGGCCATTGTACCAGCAGTGATGGTGAAGATTGTGCCGTGTCACGGGACTCCCAATTAAAACGTTCTCAGCTCGCTCCCATGAACTATCAGAGCTGCCAGGAACATGTTTTCAGAAGGATTCCTTCAGATTCGGCCTCACACAGTCCCGTGGGCTTAACTGATCCTCATCCTCTGGGATCCTTGATTCTCAAATAGGTGGTGAGAATCAAGACCAAGACCCCTCCCACCTTGGATATCGTCTCTTCTCCACTCCCTACCCCCCAGCAAGCAGAAGATACAACAACCTGAACACAGGTACCACCAGGCTCAAGGACAGCTTCTACTCCACTCTTGTAAGACCGATGAATAGTTTCCCAGTATGGTGAGGTGGACTCTTGACCTTACAAACTACCTCATTATGAGCTTCTATCACATTGTTTACCGTCACTGCATTTTCTCTGTAGCTGTTACATTTTATTCTGCACAGTCATTGCTTTACCGCAACACACTGGACCGTACGAACAGTTTGCAAGACAAGCTTATCACCGAATTTCAGTTCATGTGACAGTAATAAACCAAAACCAACAAGCCCCTATTCTGCATTCTGTTCTTGCTTTCCCTTGTAGTATCTCAATGAATGGATGTGATCACATAATCTGTATGAACTAAGTTTTACACTTTATCTCAGTACACGTGATGATAATAAATCAATCTACCCATAGAACAGAGGTTCCCAACCCTTTTTTTAATGCTGTGGATCAATGACGTTAAGCAAGGGGCCGGTAAACCCCAGGTTGGTGGTGGTGGATTCAAACCCCATTCTCAATGTGTCGCTACATACATCTAGTCTGATGCTCGAGTGCAATACTGGGAGGGTGCTGCCTTGTTGAATGTAAGCTGATAGGGAATCAGCCATATAACTTTACTCATAAGGAATACAAGTTACTTTTACCCCGATCCCCTCTCTGGTGTACAGAGATGATTCTGTGACTTTGTCTTGAGGAAGAGCAGTTATCGCAGTATCCTGGTTACTGATGACCCCTTATTAACACAGATTGACGTAGCTGTGGGAGCACGCCATACAGAAACTAGCTCCTGAGTGTTGTCTATGCTTCAGTGAGAAGTGCTCTTGGACATACTGAGCTGGTGAAAGTTGCTAATATAATGCAGTTCTGTCTTTAAACTTTATCAAGGGCCCCTTTGGCTCTGAAATCACAGATCAGGATGATTAGTTCTCTGAACCCTACAACCTTTGCACAGTGTTCATAGGTCAGTGGGAACAGGGCCAGTGACTCACTGAAGGAAGCTCCAACCTGTCTCCAAGTCACGTGCCTGCTTCATGTAGCATGACCTCTTAGAGCATAGAAGGCAGCCATTTTGTCCCATCAAGCCTATTCTAACTCACTGTCCAATCCATTCCCCCATTAATTCCCCCTGCTGTCTGTTTTCCTCATATTCCTATTATCTGCCCTCAGATTCTATCACTCAGCTGCATGCTCCGGTTAGGATGCGGGTAAGTTAAGGCTTGGGCTTGGGGCAAGTTACAGCATTCTTCCAATTTGCCCACATCAGCAATGATCCTGATCTAAACTAGTCCCATTTGTCAGTGTGTGGCCCATTACCCTCTAAACTGTTCCTATCCACGTACATGCTCAAGTTCCTTAAATATTGCTATTGTACCTCTAGTAGCATGTTTCATATATAGGCCTTTAGCCCACAATGTTGTACTGACCTTTTAACGTACTCTAAGATCAATCCAACCCTTCCCTCCTACATAGCCCTCTATTTTTCTATCTTCCATGTGCCTATCTAAGAGTCTCTTTAATATTCCTAATGTTTTGACCTTTACCACCAACCCTGCCAGGGTGTTCAATGCATCCTCCACTCAGTGTAAAAAAAGAAAATTTACTTTTGACTCCCCCTCCCCATACTTTCCTCCAACCACCATAAAATTATGCCTGCTCTTATTAGCCATTTCCACCCCAGAAAAAATCCCTGTCTGTCCGCTCGACCTACACCTACTATCATCTTGTACACCAATAAAGTCACCTCTCTTCTTCCTTTGATCCAAAGAGAAAAGCGCTAGCTCACTCAATCTTAGCACATGCTCTCCAATCCAGGCATCATCCTGGTAAATCTCCTCTGCACCCTCTCTAAAGTGTCCACATCTTTCCCATGATGGGGTGACTAGAACTGAACACAATACTTGAAGTGTGGTCTATATGCTTGAAACATTTGATCCTCATGTCAGTTTTAATTCTCTCCCCTCTCACTTTAAACCGATGCCCTCTAGTTTTGGATTATCTTTCCCTGAGAAACTAGCTATGTGTATTGACCTTACCTGCTGTTCATGATTCTTTACTCCTCCATAGGTCCCTCCTTCATCACTAGGTCAGTTGTTTCCTGATGATACTAACTGGTTTCAATAATCGCTTCTCTCACTGAGCTCACGACACAGAGGACAACTATTCTCTTCACAAAATCGCTTGACATCTCCTCTGTCCCTGAGAGGCAGCTACATCCAGATTTCAACATCACACCTGACACACGTGACATTGAACAGAGAAGCAATCTCTCACTACTGAGAGGCAGTGTGGAAGCCTGACACTCAGTTCTAGAGCAGGCGTACTCACAACCTCCTGCCCGTGTGTGTGAGATAATTACAAAGAACTAGACAGAAAGGGACAGTATTTCAGAGAGCAACAGGCAGATGGATAGGTGGGGGAGAGGGGTGATGGGGGAATGGGAGAGAGAGAGAGAGAGTTAGAGAGTGAGAGAGAGTTAGAGAGAGTGAGAGAGAGAGAGTGAGAGAGAGAGAGTTAGAGAGAGAGTTAGACAGAGAGAGAGAGTTAGAGAGAGAGAGAGAGAGTTAGACAGAGAGTTAGAGAGATATATAGAAAAATAATTGCGAAGGATTGAGAAATTATTAATAGACTGAAAGATACAGAGAGATGGAAGGGAAAGATATTGAGAAGGACAAAAATGTAAATGGAATAAAAAGCAGAGGAATATAGAGAGACAAAGAGACAGGGAGATAGAGAGAAAAGGTTAAGGACAAAGAGACATACAGAGATGGAGAAAATGATTTTACAGAGAGGGACAGAGAAGGAGATGGAGCAGAGAGACAGAAAAAGAGTCAGGCAGGCTACAGGAAGAAAGAGATGATGACATAGTATGAGTGAGGATGAGATAGAGTGGGTCAGTGATGGAGAGAGAATGTGAAAGAGTGAGCGAGCGAGAGAGAGAGAGAGAGATGGGGGGGTAGGGAGGGAGGGAGGGAGGGAGCTGGAGTGAGTGTGACAGATAGTGCCACCCACAGAGAAACAGCTGACACAGGAACAACACGTCTATTCCTGGCACAGGGTACTACTGCCAATACACAGCACCAGCCGGACACAGGAGATGGGACAGAACAAGTTACCCACCAGGAGCATCTGATCAGGGGACAGTAGAGGTCACACGAAGCCACTGACGCCAATGCGTCCTGACTGGTGCAGATACCAGGAAGTGAAGTTTGGCTCAGTGCCGCGCCAAGAGCTCAGTGTGGACTGTCACCACCAAACACCACCCACTCCCAGTCTCTCCTCTCGGGAGAAACATTCAGGTGGCGGAGGAAGAAGGAAGGGATTTAGGGCATCATTACTACTGGATCAGTGCATCATGGGAGGGGTAGTACAGTGTGAATACCCGACTGTTGGAGGGGTAGTACAGTGTGAATACCCGACTGTTGGAGGGCAGTACAGTGTGAATACCCGACTGTTGGAGGGCAGTACAGTGTGAATACCCGACTGTTGGAGGGGTAGCACAGTGTGAATACCCAACTGTTGGAGAGGATAGTACAGTGTGAATACCCGACTGTTGGAGGGGTAGTACAGTGTGAATACCCGACTGTTGGAGAGGTAGCACAGTGTGAATACCCAACTGTTGGAGAGGATAGTACAGTCTGAATACCCGACTGTTGGAGGGCAGTACAGTGTGAATACCCGACTGTTGGAGAGGATAGTACAGTGTGAATACCTGACTGTTGGAGGGGTAGCACAGTGTGAATACCCAACTGTTGGAGAGGATAGTACAGTGTGAATACCCGACTGTTGGAGGGGTAGTACAGTGTGAATACCCGACTGTTGGAGGGCAGTACAGTGTGAATACCCGACTGTTGGAGGGGTAGCACAGTGTGAATACCCAACTGTTGGAGAGGATAGTACAGTCTGAATACCCGACTGTTGGAGGGCAGTACAGTGTGAATACCCGACTGTTGGAGAGGATAGTACAGTGTGAATACCTGACTGTTGGAGGGGTAGCACAGTGTGAATACCCAACTGTTGGAGAGGATAGTACAGTGTGAGTACCCGACTGTTGGGGGGGCAGCATCGTGGGATCACCGCACTGATGGTGGGGGTGGGCGAAATGTCCCACTGTGGGAGGGACCGTCTTAGGGACCGTACGAGGGGCCACCCTGAGGCAGTGTGAGGGAGTGCTGCACTGCACGAGGGACTGTACCCTCGGACTCTGTCACCCACCACTGTAATTAACACCACTTCCCAATTAGCAGAGGGCAGTGGGAGATGCTGACATAACAACTTCAGTCACAGCATGGAAAAAGAGATCTAAATTTAAACACTCAGCACCTGACTGACTGTATTCACCTGAGTCTCAGTGCTCACTGAGGCAGATCCAGCTGGAAATTGATCAATGCTAAGATTAATCTCAAGGTCTAAATATCATAAAAGTTTTAGACAGAGTAATTGCGCTCAGTGACAGGAGGGTGAGTGACCACAGAAGGCCCAAGGATATGGTGGAGGATGTCAGGCAGGAGGATGTGTGGATTTGAAATGCAACTCCATACAGAATATTGGAAACAATTTCAAAAGGAAATTTGATAAATACTTGAAAAGGGTTGCTGTACAGAAAATGAGGGGGAAGATAATTAATTGCCGACACTCTCAGAGCTTGCACCCGTGGTCTTCTGTCCTCTCAGGTCGTTCATCATGAAGCCTTGGCCCAGAATTTACTTGCCCCCATGCCCTCTGACTTCCCACCCGGCTGCCATGGGTCACGCCTACTTTCTGATCCCTTCTCCAACCCTGCAGTGCTCAGTGTGCATTGACATCAAACCTACTTGCTGAAGCTGAAGAGGAGACGTTCAAAGACTAGCACTGGCCCCGTGCTGCTCAGAATGGTGAGAGGTTGTCCAGAAAACAGACAGAAGGTGGCTCCACTGATGGCTGTGCCCAGGAAACTCTCCAGCACGCCCTGAGGAAGAGCAGAGATTGAATTAACAAACTGACAAATGCCTGGCCTTGAAGTTCCATTTGCCGGCCTTCCAACCCAAGGCAGAGGAAATACAGCAGAATTACATGGAGTGACCACTTGACCCTGACTGGCCAATGCATCTTCCCTTCTTTCTCATCCTGTCTCTCTCTTGTTCACCGAGTTTCCGTAAGACACATCCATATTAGTTGTCTCAACCACTGCCTGTGCTCACATTTCCTGGCAGCAAATGTGCAAGGTACCATCAGTTCCCATCACTTCACTCAACAAGTGTTCTTGAGCCTTTAATTCTCTTTCTTACTCCCATGGTGACCTCTGTGTCTCTGGCTCCATACACTGTTCTAGTGAAGCCCAAGGGACTCCACTTGGTCTTCCATCCAGCATGCTACAGAAGTTGGGGCTCAACACGGAATCAACAATTGCAGATAAGCAGTCTTTCCAGTTTATGAGGGAATTGTTCTGTTCTGATGAAAGGTCATCAGCCTGTACCATTTCTGCCTCTCTTTATATATGCTGCCTAACCTGCATAGTATCTCCAGCATTTTCTGTATTGCTTTTCTGAATTTACATTTGCTACTTTGCAGAACCAAGCAAAAGAATAAGAGCTAAAGCAAGATCTGTGCTCGAGTTGGACAACCTCTCCACCATCAGTGTTATCTACAGGAGGCACTGCTTCATTATAAAAGATTCCCACTGTCCAGGCCAAGCCACCTTCTCACAGCTACCATCGGGCTGGAGGCATAGAAGCCCAAAATCCCATACCACCAGGTTCAAAACCAGCTACTTCCATTTAACCATTCAATTCTCAACCGAACATCAGGTTTAGCATCACTATAATCACTTTGCATTAAAATTAACTTTTTTTGTTCTAATTGTGTTTTCTTGTCAAAGTTGTGCATAATTTATATCTAATTTATGTTTTTATATGAAAGCTGCATCTGTGCAATATACCTGTTATGTCACTGCAAGTAGATTTTTCATTGCACCTGAGCATACATGTACCACAGCAACAGGAATAGTGGGAGAACTAGGGATAAGGGATGTGATGAAATGAAATGTCTTTACTCGGAAGGTGAGAATCTTCGGCATTTTCTACCCCTGAATGAAGTAAATTGTCGGGCATCGAGTTTGTATAAAAGCGGGATCTATTGACTGGTGCCCACAGAAGAATTTGAGAAATTGAACAATAAGGTGTTGATTTAGAAGATCAGCCATTGTTATTACGGAATGGTGGGCAGGATGTGAATGGTGCTTGGGTGGTGGGGCGTATCATGTGCCTTCCTCCTGGTTCTACGTTAATCTGATGCCCAAGGTCAATGTCAGTGTGCAAGATGCATACAAAAAGACAATAATAATTGAGGAGCAGTGAAACCAGTCAACTGTGCCCTTTAATGCCATAACCCTAATTCTAATTATCACCAACTCTAGTCTGACCTAGCCACAATGCTTAGGCATACAATCACAAATCTATATAATGATGATCCTAATATAAAGATCCTTAAAATTTATAAGGTCTGATTGAGATGTTTCCACATTGGGCAAATCTAAACCCAGCGACCACTGGTGTAAGAAAGTTACTGACAAATTGAGTAGTTCTTTCAGAAGTAAAACCCCTCAAACAGGTTCTTCCATTCATTACCCAGACCACACTTTCTGGCAGTGACTGACCCCAAATCCTGTGGTTCCCTTAAAAATTTTTTCAAAAATCCATCTTTTTGAGCCATGGTATCATACAATATGGAGAAAGCACCTCAGCCCGTCAGTCTATGGCAACCATCAGGCATCTATGTACACATGAATCCTACTTTGCTGTCCCTTATTCCCAAGAACTAGCCACACATTCTATCCCTCACCTACATACTACAGGTAACATACCCAAACCCGTTAATCTACCACCTCGCATGTCTTCAGTCTTTCAGCAATGAGGGCTGTGACGAGAATACACATAGATAAGATGTTAGCTGTCCTGTGTGATCAGCAGTTGGTCTGCCACCTGTCTTCAAGAGAGAGATAAGGAACACAATGAAACAGCATCTGGAGATGTGTAATGAAGGGACGGGGGAGAGAGAGAGCTGTCTGGAGCGGCTCCCCCTTTGAACCCTGAACTGTTTGAAGTGATGGACAGGCGATACCCCAGCAGGGGGATAAAAAGGGACCGGTTCGCTAAGACAGAGACACACGACACCCGAGGTAACGAGACCCTGGAAGTGGTGCGCCTCTCACGAGTCGGTGGGAAGTACCGGACAACGCACAGGGTGGAAAGGTACGATCAGCGGGAACCCAGTGTGTGTCCACCCTTGCTTGGGTGCCGGGTTCACTGCAGAGGATCGACCGCATCTGGAGGAGGGGTCACAGTCGGTGACCTCAGGTGACATCACCAAGGACCTGCCCGAAAGCTGCTTGTGAGCAATTATCGCCGGTCTGTGAGTAGAAGCCGTTTCTGAATGATCAGTCGTTCCCATTCTCTCTCTCTCTCCCTCTCCCCCCCCACGTTGTCCATCGCCATGGCAACCATTACTGCGAACTGAACTACTAAATTGGACTGAACTTTGTGTCACTTTGAAATTGGTCATTTATCCCTAGACAACGATAGAGCTTGATTGATGCTGTTATCTTAATTCTGTGCACATGTGTGTTTATCATTGCTAAACTGTTGCATTTATTATCCTTTCGATTACTGTGTTGCTTGTTTCTTTAATAAAACTTTCTTAGTTCTAGTAATCCAGACTCCAACTGAGTGATCCATTTCTGCTGGTTTGGCAACCCAGTTACGGGGTACGTAACAGGGCATTGTGTGCAAGAGCTGGGACATTATTTTTCAACATGACACTGAGCTGCGGTCTCCATCGAGGTCTTGGCTCAGACTTGGTTTTTTTTTAGTTATTTTTGGTCTGTAAGGATGCTTTTGGGGACAAGAGGGGAGTTACAGGTCAGGTTTGGACTTAGGGACAGGGATGTGGGGGAATTATAGGACAGGCCAGAGTCGAAGCCTCTGCGTTTGAAGGGCAGCAGCGAGGTTGGGATCGGATGTCAGGCCCGCAGACCAGCAAGAATGTTCGGTGACCCATCATCAGTGAGACCGAAGCTCGAGCCCTAGATTTCAGGCTCCCATCATCGACAATTCCGGCATTTGAGCCCGGACTTCAGGCCCTCATCCATGATCCTCCTTCGTCAGCATCCAAAAGTCCTGGGTCAATACCGAAGATCAAGGCCCAAGGTTGATTAGATGTCCACATCAAAGCCTGAAGGTCATTCGGGCATCCAGATCAAAGGCCAAAAGTTGACCAGGCATCCAGGTCAAAGGCCGAAGGTCGACTGGACATCAAGATCAAAGGCCGAAGGTCGACCGTACATCAAGATCAAAGGCCGAAGGTCGACTGGACGTCAAGATCAAAGGACGACCGGACGTCAAGATCAAAGGCCAAAGTTCGACGGATGTCCAGATCAAAGGCTGAAGGTCGACCGGACATCCAGATCGAAGCCCGAAGGTCGATCAGGCGTCTAGATCAAAGCTTGAAGGTCAATTAGACACCTAGATCAAAACCTGAAGGTCAGTAGATGAGACCCAATGGCTGGAGCCTGGGTCTGAGAATCTCTGTGAGTTCATTGGGGAAGCCAGGACCCCTTGCCTGAGAATCCAGGAGTCCACTGGTGACGACGGCCTATCCTGGGGTTTGAGGACTGTGTATGTGCATGAGTTTCGCTGATGCTGGTTGTGTTCTGTGTTTTTCTGCCAAGCATTGTGGGCATACAATGTTGGCACCGGAATGTGTGGTGATGGTTGTGGGCTGCCCTCAACATATTCTTGGGTGTTTTGGCTGTTAACGTAAATGTCACATTTCACTGTACATGTGCTAGATAAATCCAAACCTGAAACCTGAAATCAGGTCGCAGCTGTGCATTGCACTCAGAGGGAAGGTGCAGTTAAACTGGAAAGAGTGCAGATATATAAAGAAGTTGGTAGGACTGGAGGTCAGAGTTATAGGGAGAGGCTGGCAGGGCTAGGGCTTCATTCCTTAGAACGCAGGAGAATGAGGGAGAACCTCACAGATGTATGTACAATCACGATAGGCATAAATAGGGTGGCTGGTCTTTTCCCCAAGGTTGGGGAATTGAAAACAAAGGGTCATAATTTTAAGCTGAGAAGGAAAAGATTTAAAAGGCACCTGAGAGGAACTTTTCTGTACTGAGGGTGGTGAGTATATGGAACAAACTGCTAGGGAGAGTGGTTCAGGCAGGTACAGTTGAGTCATTAAGAAGCATTTGGCTGGGTACATGGACAGGAGGAGCCTGACAGGATCTGGCCTGAAGACAGGAAATTGGAATTAACACTGTGGTCAACATGGACTCAATGGGCCAAAGGGCCTGTACTCCTGCTGTATTGCTCTATGTGTATGGGGGGAAACCAGAATGCCTGGAGGAAACCCACAGAGTCACAGGGAGATCATGTGAACTCCACAAAGACAGCACTGAAGCTCAAACGTACTGAGTGATGGACAGCTTCAAAGATTCACCATCCTCTGATGGAAGGATTTCTTTTCCTCTCTGCCCTCTACATGACGTTCATAGCTCAGCACAACATCGTGGGCTGACAGGCCTGTTCCCGTTCTGCATTGTTCTGACCACACATTTTGGGACTGGTTCAAAACCCAATCCAACCAGCTCTCGTCGTGGACACTCTCTCTTCTCCCCACTTCCTTTGGTCAGAACATACAAAAGCTTGAAAGCACAAACCACTAGCATCAAAGACAGCTTCTACCCTGATGCTACAAGGCTGTAGAACCAACTCCTTGTCAGGTAAAGATGAACTCCTGATCTCCCAGACTACCTCACCATGGCACTTGCACTTTATTTGCCTGGGCTGCACATTCTCTGTAACTGTAACACTATTCTGCATTCCACTTTGCTTTTCACTATCTCAATGTAATTATGAATGAACTGTCAGAACAGATGCAAACAAAAGCATTTCACTGTAACTTGCTGCAAGACCATAATAAACCAAGTACCAGTTACCAGCCAGGGAAACCGCTATCTTTACATCTGGCTTGTCCAGCCCCATAGTTCACTGGGGACGCCCCTCAATATTCTCAAATCATTCTGCTCACTGACACCTCACACACAGTGTGATGTGACACCACCACGCTTGCCATCCCAGGGAGTGAAAATTCTGCGCAGTATCTGCAATGTAATCATACGTGTGATTAACACACTGAGCCCCCGGTTGGAACGTGTATCTGTCAAGTCACCAGAGCCCCGAACCTGCATGTTGTCCGTTGCGTCTCCAAGGAGTCCTCCGAAGGTGATGGCGTTGGTTACGGTCCCCAGGTAGATGAACATGATGGCAGACAAAGACTGGATGCTCAGTGCGTCATAAAAATCGCTGGCATACCATGGGACTTTCCTCTTGATGTCTGCCACAAAACCACCGAAGAATCTAAGGTGTCAGACAAAAGAAAAGTTTAATAAAATCAGACAGTGGACAGTGAAATACTTATCAGGGTAGAAATGTCCAACGTTAGGAGACATTCATTGAAAGTGAGAGGAGGAAAATTTAAAGATGTGCGCGGAGAAATTCTTTATTTATTTTTACACACAGAGAATAGTGTGCCTCAGGACCGATGTTCCCTCTAATTTGTTATGACCAGTGTGCAAAATTCTTGCGCTGTGCAACCTTTTCCCCAGTGACAACATGTGCGCACTGAATAATTTCTTCAATAAAAACAGTATAGATAAGCCAGTTCTAAAATCTGCAGACAAATCATCACCAACTCCACGTTGTCAACACCGTCCGCGTCAGAAACTGGAAAAGGAAATTTGATTATGTATGATTGTTGAGAAATACTTAACATGCCAATGAGGGAGAGGGTGACAGCCATTTGTGCTCAGTTTAAATTTCTTTGTGCGCGCGCGTGTACACACACACACACACACCTTAGAGGGAACATTGCTCTGCACTTTCACCACCAGGTTCAGGAACAGTTACTACCCCTCAACCATCAGGCTCTTGAACAAAAGGGGAACGATACACTCATTCCATTTCTGGTGCTCCCACAACTGACGGTCTCACTTTAAGGACTCTTTATCCTGTTATTTCATACTTGTTATTTATTGCTATTTATTTATATTTGCATTTTTGCTCAGAATCAAGGACGACTTGTTTCCACCCTGGCTCTGAGGGTCCATAGGTCACCGATAAAGACAAAAGTCCAAAGCAACTGAAGATGGCGTTCCCAACAATCTACCATCTTTCAGTTCGAGGAATTGGTCATTCCCATAGAACCCATGTCAATATAATTCATCTGGGAAGTTCGATTTTAGGAAAACACCTCCTTTGGGTTAGACTTCCCCTGACAGGAATAATAATAAAAAGAAAAAATAAACATTGAAACTCAGTTTTCTCCATGAATAATCCATCATAGTGTCACAGTGTTATACAGCACGGAAAAAGGTCCTTCATCCCAACTCGCCATGCCAATCTAAACCAGTCCCATTCGCCTGCGTTTGGATCCTATCCCTCTAACCTTTCCAACTACATAACATGGCGCAATTTCAATGTTTCAAGGTTTAATGAAACCGAGCAATCCATATAAATACAGACATCAAACAGCCATATTTTGGGAAATAATCACTGAATTTTACCATCTATTGAACACAGTCTATTAACAGATTCTAAAGTTGATTTACAGGTTCTCCAGCGCTTGTCATTTCTACGGCCAGGACAAGACAGTGTATCATGTATATATGGAACATGAGAAGTTGCAGCCTCTATCTGAATACCTGAAAGGGGTGCTCAAGTTTAGGCTGCACTTCAGACCCATGCTCCTGATCTCTGGTCAACAGGTGGGTCAACTGGGGGATCTCCTGGTCCGTTTGATCCTTGACCTGGCCAAAGTGGTCGTTCACAGCTCTCAGAGGTAGGTGGGCAGTTGAGGGCTCTGCCCTCTTCCAAGGTTACACCTGTCCCCATGTGTACCTGGAGAAGGAGCACTCTGTATACATCGATACAAAGCAGGATTTCCAGGAATAATGGGTGTGACATGGGTTTGAGTGTGTTCCGGCTTAATTAAATGTAAACAGCTTGAATGGCAGAATACAGCAGTAATGATATGATTCGGTAATCAATTAATAAATCTATATTGGAAAAGGAAAAAAGTATATCAAAGGCATTGGCATGTGTCACAAAGCACCACCCACTCTAGCCCCAACAATGCCCAGAATGCAGCCAAACACTAGACTTGATGGTAACCTTTACTAATGTCACAGAATTTCTGGTCTTACCTTCCGGTTTTCTTCAGTTCATCCGGCACCTCATGGCTCCCACCCCCACCACCACTGTCATGGGGCATGTCTCCATTCATCTGGATGCTCTCTCCTCCTGAAATCATGTTCTTCCTGTTCAAAGAAATAACAGTGTTAGACCCATTTGTCCTTGTCTGTCTCTCTCTCTCTCACACACACACACACACACTTCTTTGCGAAATGGGCAGTTTAGCACTTTGGCGTCTGATTGGTGTTCCTGCTTCACACCAGCCTCCCCTCCTCCGCCCCTTGACATCAATTCACCATCAGCTTCTACTCCTCCATCCATGTCAATTCAACAATGCATGAAGCAGGCCATTCGGCCCCTCAAACCCAGTCTATCATTCGCCGAGCTCTTGGCTGGTCTTCTACCTCAACATCATTTCCCTGTATTATTCCTATTCCATCAATATCCAAAAGATCTACTCATCTCCGTTTGGCATGAACTCAACGGCTGAACTATCACAGTCTCACAGGGTAGAGAATTCCAAAGTCTCATGAGCCTCTGACTGCAGAAATTTCTCAACTCAGCCTTAAACCATTGACTGTTACCCAAGTTATTAACACCTGTGTCAGGGATAAATCCTCCTTGCATCCAGCCTGGGGAGCCTTTTCCAAATATCGCAAGTTTCAAAGAGATCTTCTCTCACCCTTTGAATGAATCCTTCTTCCCCTGTGAATGGAAATTGAACCTATGGACACTACTTCACGACATTTTTTTCTTATTATTCTCTTCTTCTCTCTTTCTCCTTTCTATGTATTTAATTTAAATTTTGAAATAATATATTAACTGTAATTTACAATTTCTGTTATTATGTATTGAAATATACTACACAGCAATAAATTTCACAACATATGCCAATATTAAACCTGATTCTGAAGACAATACAATCCAAATCTATTCAAAGGTTCATTTTATTGTCAAAGTATGCATTATTAATACAACTCTGATCTTTGTCTTCTCCAGATGGCCATTAAATACAGAAAGACCATGGGTGTTGATGAAAGAAAAGATATCAACTCTCCACCCCGGCACAAAAAAAAATCAATACTTGCAGACCCCAAAAAATCCCCTCCCTTCCTCGCAGTAAAAAAAAAACAGCGACAATAACAATGTTTGACCCTGTCACTCGCATAAAAAAAAATACAAATCTTTCCTCATATGACAAACCGACCATCCCTGGAACCAGTCTGGTGAAACTTCACTGCACTCTGTCCGTGGCAAGTACATCCTTCCTTGGGTTAAGAGACCAGAACTGCATATAATATTCCAGATGAGGTTTTACTAAGGACCAGGAGAAATGCAATAGAATTCCTTTACTCCTGCCCTCAAACCCTCTCAATATGGCCATTTTAACAACTGCATTCCTAGCACTTGCCTCACCTACTTGTTGGTTTTCGATGACATGCCTACAAACACATCCAGATACCTCTGAACATCGATTCCGTCCTCACTTATTTACCCATTTAACAATTCAATGCGGAGCAGACCCTTCTGGCCCTTTGAGCCATGCCACCTTTGCGACTCTAACAAGTCACGACGACCAATTAACCTACCCCGTATAGCTTGGGACTGTGGGAGGAAACACAGCAGCCTTCACTAGGAGCTTGAGCAAATTCAGTACGTCACCAAAGACTATTACAAATTTCCAGAGATGTACGAAGCAGAGCATTTTGACAGGTTGCATCACAACCCAGTGGGCAGACTGTAAAGCAGGGCAGGCACTTCTCTCCCACTATCAAGAAGATCCCTTTGAGGCCGCATTCATCACCAGGATCCTCACCATCCAAGAAGTGGCCACCATCAGGGAGGAGCTTCAGGAGCCTGAAGACCCACGTTCAACAATTCAGCCTTTACTCCTCCACCATCAGATTCCTGAATGGTCCATGAATCCATGAATGCTCTCATTATTCCTTTCTCCAGACTATTTTTGTACTTTTACACTGTACTGCCACTGCTGCTGCACAAAAAACAAATTCACGCCAGTGAGAATAAATCTAATTTCCATTCTGACTCTTGACATTCTGCTTCTCCACTCTACGCAGACGGTGAATAACTTCTCATTTTTCCACACTGCATGGTTATCCCCATAAATCCATCCATGCCATCTCCCTGTGGGATGATTTCCAGATCCCGTAACTCCCTGGATAAAGGAGATAGTCATGGATAACTTATTAGAGTCATAGAGAAGTACAGCACAGAAATAGGCCTTTCGGCCCATCTAGTCCATGTGAAAACCATTTAAACGGCCCATTCCCATCAACCTCCATTGGGACCATAGTTCATATTCCTGCTATCCATGTACCTATCCAAATTCCGCTTAAACATTGAAATTACGCTGGCGTGCACCACTTATGCTGGCAGCTCATTCCACACTCTCAGGACCCTCTGAGTGAAGAAGTTTCCCCTCATGTTCCCCTTAATCTTCTCACCTTTTTCCCTTAACCCATGACTTTTAGTAGTAGTCCCACCCAACCTCAGTGGAAAACTCCTGCTTGCATTTGCCCTAATTTTGTTATTGGATCTTTGATGACACTCTTATAATGAACGTTCCATTGTCCCTGGAAAGGAGAATGTGGAGAGGTGGGATTTTGTAGATAAAGACAAAGAGGGCAGATGCTGGAATCTGGAACAACAAACGAGTTACTGGAGGAACTTGGAGGGTCAAGTAACCTTTGTGGGGAGGGAAGAAATTGATAACATTTTGGCTCAAAATATGATGCAGAGTTTCAAACAGAAACATCAACAATTACTTTCCTCCACAGATGCTGCTCAACCCAAAGAGTTCCTCCAGCAGATTGTGTGACTGTGTGTTGCTGCAGTTCTTTTAGATTGAATGTAGACCAGTACAGTACAGGAACAGGCCCTTTGGCCCACAAAGTGGTGCTGAACCAATTCAATTAGTAATCAAATGGCCAACTAAACTAATCTCCTCTGCCAACACAATGTTCATATCCTTTTATTTCCCTAACATGCATGTGCCTATTTAACTATCTCTTAAAATTCCCTAATATATCTGCCTCCACTCCCACCCCTGGCAACATATTCCAGACACCCACCACTCTGTGTAAAAAAACTTTCCCCTCACATCTCCTTTGAACTTACTCCCTCTCACCTTAAATCAGGGGTCCCCAACCTTTTTTGCACCGTAGACCGGTTGAACATTGACAATATTCTTGCGGACCAGCCCGGGGGGGGAGGGGGGGGAGGGGGGCGTTGCCAACTTACTCACTGTGTTTACGCCGAGAAAGACTACCATGACCATGAAGCCTTGCGCGGGCACCTGTGTGCGCATGCGTGACGTGCACATACATAACGTGCGCATCGGTGTATGTGCTGATTTTTTTCCTACAAATCGGTTTTGGCAATTCTGTTCGGTGAAACTACACTGTACATACATTATTTCTACTTTATATAGGCTGTGTATTTATCATATCATTCCTGCTTTTACTATATGTTAGTGTTATTTGGTATGATTTGGTAGGTCATTTTTTTGGGTCTGGGAACGCTCAAAAATTTTTCCCATATAAATTAATGGTAATTGGTTTTTCGCTTTATGCCATTCTTACATGAAAGGTTTCATAGGAACACTCTACCTTAGGGGGGGGGAAATACGGGACAAACCAATTTAGCCCAATATACGGGATGTCCCGGCTAATATGGGACATCCCTAGTGGTGGTGGTGGGGGTGTTAATCATGACCGGAATATAGGTGATAAGTCAACTATAAGTCACTTATAAGTGGCTAATACACTTAATTTCATTTCTAAAAGGGTTTATCTAACGAATTTAATATTAAACACATAAGCGCATATTTTCCCCGTATGAACCTATAAAATCATTGCAACACTCCAATATCGCTGAATCAGTGGGAGCCTTGGGCTTGTTTCCCTGCAACAAGACGGTCCCATCGAGGGGTGATGGGACACAGCGATACTCGAAGGGGATTCCTTATGTCCAGTCTATTCCACAATTTAGTTTTCGTTGCATTCATCGCAGAAAACTCCGCTTCACAGAGGCATGTTGGAAATGGAAGCAACGTTTTCGGTGCTTTCATGGCTACCTCAGGATATTTAGCCTTGACATTGATCCAGAATGCCAGCAGAGATGTTATGTCAAACATACTTTTCAGTCTGCCATCATTTGCAAGCTCGGGGAGTTCATCTTCTTCCCGCGCTGACATGGATGACGCGTGGGTAATGACCTCACGTGCGTTCAATTTCAACAGTTGGTGTGACAGGGAATGAGGAAAGGTGCAGCTGACTCATATTGTTTCATATTGCCAAATCATATCATTTCCTCGCGGCCCGGTAGCACATGCTTTGCGGCCCGGTGGTTGGGGACCACTGCCTTAAATGCATGGCCTCTGGTATTAGACATTTCAACCCCAGGAAAAAGGATACTGTTGGGCCACTCTACCTTATAAACCTCTATCAGATTTCCCCTCAGCCTCTGTTCCAAAGAAAACAACCCAAGTTTGTCCAACCTCTCATTATAGCACAGGCCCTGTAGTCCAGGCAGCATCCTGGTAAACCACTTCCACACCCTCAACATCCTTCCTATAATGGAGTGACCAGAACTGTACAGGTGTCCCCTGCTTTTCGAACGCTCGCTTTACGAAACCTCACTGTTATGAAAGACCTACATTAGTTACCTGTTTTCGCTAACAGAAGGTGTTTTCACTGTTACGAAAAAAGCAGCGGCGAAAAAAGGCAGCGCAAGCTCCTCCCCCGGAACTGCATTCTAGCCGCCATTGCTTAAACACGTGCCTGTGAGCAGCCGTTAGCAAGATGAGTTCTAAGGTATCGGAAAGGCCTAAAAGAGCTCGTAAGGGTGTTACACTTGGTGTAAAACTAGACATAATTAAGCATTTCGATCGTGGTGAACGAAGTAAGGACAACGTGAGTTTGGCTTGTGGAAGTTGACGAAGATGATGTTGAAGAGGTTTTGGCATCCCATGACCAAGAACTGATAGATGAAGAGCTGGTGCAATTGGAAGAGGAAAGGATAACAATTGAAACCAAATGCAGTAGCGAACGGACCGAAAATGAAGTCGTCCAGGAATTGAACGTGAAGCAACTGCGTGAGATTTTCGCTGCATTGATTGCAGAAAAGTATGACTTAAATTTTGAAAGGGTACGTTGGTTTAGGGCATATTTGCAAGATGGTTTGAGTGCTTACAAAGAACTGTAGGATAGAAAAATGCGCGGGGCTAAGCCGTCAAGCAAGCATTCCAATCAGCCACAGCAGACGACAAACCTCGACCTTCGACATCGAGGCAGGCAGACTTAGAAGAAGATGACTTGGCTGCCCTGATGGAAACAGACGACGATGAGATGACACCCCAGTGTCCCACCACACCAACCTCCGGGCCGCGGACAGATACTGATCCGTGGAGAATGCAGCGGTAGCCGGGACGCACCCAGCACATCTTTAAGAAAAAAGCCGATTGCGTCGCCTCTGATCTGGGCCGACATTTACATGCCGGGCGGCACCTAATTAATTAGCTTGTTTATTTCGGCTTTTTTCTTAAAGACGTGCTGGGTGCACCCCTGTACCCCTGCATGCTTCGCGGATCGGTATCGGTCGGCGGCCTGGAGGGTGGGGGCCAGTGCACCACCCCAACCTCCGATGTCTCAGCCTAATACACTATCATCAGTGTGCTCAGCGCTGTCTTCCCGATTCCGGTAAGTGATACTATACTGTACATACATTATTTCTACTTTATACAGGCTGTGTATTTTTATGCGTTATTTGGTATGATTTCAGCTTCATACCTTAAAGGTTACTGGAGAGTGTTTTTGTCGAGCGCGCTTGCGTCATGTTTCTGCTGAGAGTGCTTGCATGAGATTTTCACTACGGAGAACAGTGCGGCAATGATTGTAGAGAAGTATTTCTACTTTATATAGGCTGTGTATTTATCACATCATTCCTGCTTTTATTATATGTTACTGTTATTTTAGGTTTTGTGTGTTATTTGGCATGATTTGGTGGGTTGTTTTTGGGTCTGCGAACGCTCACAAATTTTTCCCATATAAATAAATGGTAATTGCTTCTTCGCTTTACGACATTCCGGCTTATGACCGTTTCACAGGAACGCTCTACCTTCGGATGGCAGGGGAAACCTGTATGCTGAACTCCAGGTGCAGCCTACTAGAATTATATAAAGTTGCAGCCTAACTTCCTGAGTTTTGAACTCAGTGTCTCAACTAATAAAGGCCAGCATATCATGTGCCTTCTTCACCAGGCTACCAATCTTTCAGGGAGCTATGAACTTGGACCCCAAGATATCTCTGTCTCTTTACATTTGACCTACCAAGGTGTACTACTTCACATTTGGCAATTTTCCCTCCCATATCTGCAACTGTATTCTTCGACAGTCTTCTATGCCAGGAGTCCTCAACTTTCTTCTGCTCGTGGACCACTTGTGACTTTCATTTATCCCTGTGCCCACCCCCACCCCTATCACCTTCCACAGTCTGTGTTAGATGCTGATGGTTTATTTTTGGTCAACTGTAAAATTATTCCTATATACAGTCAATATTTATGTTTTGACAGGTTATAGGAATTATTGTATGTTAAACATAATGTTACAGGTGTATATGAAAAACTATTTCAATCCTCTGAAGAGGATACTTTATTTATAATATAGATAATACTCTTCCAACCAGCAATGAAAAAGCACTTAATATTGTTACTTAGGGTACTTGGTGAGATCTTTGCAACTGATGCAAACTAGTAAGTTTTGGAATATCCAGTTTCAACTTGGTTAAAGATAATTGAAAATCACCTCTTTTTCACAATGTCATGATGGTTATGAGCTTTTGATAGGTGAAGAGCTTGACTCAAACCACATTCAGCTAGTAAAAAGGTGGAAAACCCAATTAAAAACAATTTTGCTTTGTCCTAGAGCTGTGGAAACTTATTTTGAATATCACTAGTTACCCAGAAGTTTTGCTTGCTGTGTTTGCTTGAGCTGTTCTATCACTTTGCAGCTCAGCAAGACATTCATGCAAGCAATGTGGTGTCAGTATCAGTCACATTCACTCCAAATGGATCCACCACCCAATCTGGAATATGCACCTCCAGCAGGTCTCTGGACTGAAATTCTGCATCAGTGTGTCGTTGTTTCATGATATACAATCAAATCATCATCTTACTGTTCTAATTTTAAGAGTGGCCACTGAAGGAAATTACATAACTCACAACATCCAATATTGCTGCTGAAAGGTTGCATGAGTTTTCCAAGGGATGTGGTATATGTATATGTGGTACCTCTTTGTATATGAGATTGCAGTTTTTTTCCTTGTAACTGTTTGTTTAATAAATTCAGTTTTTCAAATCTATCTGAGGTAATATATGTCAGCTGTTTTGCATAATCTAGCATATTTTACATTCAGGATTCCAATTAAATTAAATATATTCATTTATGTTTTTTTATTTATATCGTTTAGTAATATTCCATTAAAACAGCAAACTCATGGCCTACTCAGAAACTCCTGTGGCTTCAATTTCTTGTTTTTGTTTTACTTGTGGCCTCTTCAAAATCCAGCATGACCTCCTGGGGAGCCATATGGCCCACATTGAGAACCACTGTTCTACAACACTATGAATTTTCTTATCATCTGCAAACTCACAAACCTACTTATCTACATTTTCATAAAGGTCATTTATAATACATCTCAAACAGCAGAGGTCCACATCTCTGAAGAACACCACTATTCACAGACCTCCAGCTAGAATATGTCCCATCGACCACCAGCTTCTGTCATCTACGGGCAAGCCAAAATGAATTCAAACAGCCAAGATGTTTGACGAGATTGCCATGGAAAGAAACCTTTTCTCCCCATATCTATCAAGTTGGATTGATCTAGGAGCAGGTCAATCCTTCCCTACCATTGAACAAGATGTAGCTAACCTCAACTCCACCTCTCTGTCTAACCTACATAACCTTAGCTCACCCACAGTCACTCACTGACAAATCTGTTCACAAACAAGAGAAAATCTGCAGATGCTAGAAATCCGAGCAACACACACAAAATGCTGGAGGAACTCAGCAGGGCCAGGCAGCATCTATGGAAAAGAGTATAGTCAACGTTTCAGGCTGGGACCCTTCAGCAGGACTGAAACATCCACTGTACTCCTTTTCATAGATGCTGCCTGCCCTGCTGAGTTCCTCCAGCACTTTGTGAATGTGTCACTGACAATCTGTTGAGCTTTGCCTGAAACATAATTGGAACCATTGCTTGCCCCACCATTTCAGGAAGAGATTTCCAAAGACTCATGCTCAGAGAGACGGAAGCTAATCCTATATTTTACAAAAGTGATGGACTAGGCACAGGAGGAAACGGGTTAATGACCTGATAGATATAACTTTAATCCTGGCACTGACTTTGTGAGTCTTCTTGCACCTTCTTCAGTATACTGAAGCCAGGGTCATCTATGTTCCAACACAGGCATGTAACCGTTTACATCTTATCTGTACCTTACTATTTATCCCTTGCATAGTAAAGGCATCCGTTAGTCTTGTGAGACCGTGGATCTGCGCCTGGAAAGTCTTCACTCTCCAGGGCGTAGGCCTGGGCGAGGTTGTGTGGAAGACCAGCAGTTGCCCATGCTGCAAGTCTCCCCTCTTCGCAACACCAATGTTGTCCAAGGGAAGGGCATTAGGACCCATACAGCTTGGCACCAGTGTCAGCGCAGAGCAATATGTGATTAAGTGCCTTGCTCAAGGACACAGCACGTTGCCTTGGCTGGGGCTCGAACTCATGACCTTCAGGTCGCTAGTCCAATGCCTTAACCACTTGGCCACATGCCCACTCCCTCACATAATTAGTCTCATTAATAACATTTAATTATTTGTGAACCTTTACTCAAGAAACTTGGGCTCATGTTGCCTAAATAGCTTGTTGACTTTGACCTAACCATTTACACGGTCGTTTTGTAAGCCTTGTATCCCGTTACAGTCCTCCTTGGTATTAACATCCCCTCTAATCGATGAGGAAAGGAGTTGCTTGCTGTTGGATCTTCTGCTCTGCTGAAGCTCAAGAGGAGAAACATTCACCCCTCCAGAACTGAACACCAACAGTTCTCTGTTACAAGGACCTTTGGTAACACAGAAGCTCGGAGGGGGCAAATGGAATTGTGCCAACTCCCTCTCCCTAACCTTCCCTCTCTACTGACGCCAGTGGGGATGACGGCAGGTGGGAGAGCCCAGCTTCAACATCTGCAAACACGCGACAGGCGCAGCTACTTACATTAAAACTAACACGCAGGCAAAGTGGTAAGGAAGATCCCACAGCCAGTCCAGGACAGCACAGTTTGCAGAGCCAGTACAGCCACTATCACACAGCTCCGTAAGGTACCGTGGAGTTGGCACGTTCTCCGTGACCGTGTGTGTTTCCCCGGGTACTGCGGTTTCCTCTCACATTCCCGTGACGTGTGGGTCTGTGGGTCAATTGGCCAGAGTGAGGGTAAGGGATAGAGTCTGGGCAGTGCTGCTGGGAACATGGGGAGCATGAAACGTGATTGATGTGAATGGTTGGTTGATTTTCAGCATGGAAACAGTGGGCTGAAAGGCCTTTTGCCGTGCTGTATCTCTCCAGGAGTCTCTATAACTGACCTCAGGGGGAATTTGGTTGAGGGTTACCCTACCCTAGCTGGGTCCCAGTTCGTTACTGTCCTATCCTTCATGATACACGGTCACCTTCTTACTGTTGGCATCATGAGCCAAAACAGCGTCGTAATTAATATCATTACATATTCACGAGGAAACGGGGATATTGCAGGATCAGGGAGTTGAGTTAGATCAGCCCTGACCTTGCCAAATGGTGGGACAGGCGTAAAGGGCCAAACGGCCTACTCCTGCTCCCATTTGTTATGTTTAAACCTCTTAATGACCAACGAAGTATCTTTGAAGTGGTGCCACTGCTACGACATCATAGTCATAGTCATACTCTATTGATCCCGAGGGAAATTGTGTTTCGTTACAGTTGCACCAACCAAGAATAGAGTATAGATATAGCAATATAAAAACCATAAATATTTAAATAATAATATGCTATCAGTCAAATTAACTGCTACTGAGATCACTTGCATTCCCCTGAGACATGATACAGTTTTTGCCTGTTATCCAGGAGGCAGTATGTATTCCCAGAGAACTCACCAGATTGGACTAGAAACCGCAGCCTCGGTTCTTATCAGCATTTGCATTGTGTGTGGGTAGGTTTACACCTGAGCAAATTATCTCATTACAGAGAGTGTTCAGTCAATGAGGTCACAGTTAAAGAGTTGGGCGTTTTCATATCTGTTTACTGAGAGGAAGCAATGGTTTTATTAAGGGTGAAAGTACCAGTAACTGTCGTATCTTATCTTGCAATGATTTTACCTGTAAGCTTTTTAAAACTGGTTGGAACTGGAATTGCTTGTAAGGGTTCAAAATTAAAACCTGCTTATTATAGAAAAGTGAAACAATTCAAAAAATTTTGCAATCCGACAGCCGTCAATCAGCTCCTTTATCTTATCTATGGTTTATGTAGTTATTGCCCTGTAGGTCCAGTCTGGCTGGTTGATGGAGCAGCTCTTTCTGGAACATCACACTACAAGGCTTATTTCAATGGGCCATCGAGCTTCTCCACAGAGTCTCGAGCTCCTTGTGTCCCATCGTAAACCTCTCCACCCCATTAACGTTAGTCTGACCACTGAGGCCAGGAATCAGGAGACAGAGTGCACCCTTTAGTTGGTGTCTCTTTTGTGATGAGCTCATGGTGTTCCAGTGAGTAAATACTGAAGGGACACAAGAGACTCCAGATGCCGGAACGTGAAACAAACAGACAAAACTGCTGGAGGAACTCAGCAGGTCAGGTAGTGCCTGTGAAGGGACATGGAGCATCAACGTTTCAGGTCAACATTTCAATTCTACTCTTCCAGTCCAACTGGTGTGTCTTGACCCAAAACACCGACTGTCCATATGTTGTCAGACTCACTGAGTTCCTCCAGCACTTTGTTTGTTGCTAATAACAAAGGAAGTCCATTTCCCACAACCCATGGAGGAACTGTGTGTTGTGTGGCCAGGAACTTCATTAGATGCATGACCTGGATATTATTAGGTACATGACCTACGGGTTCATTATGTGTGCAACTGTCTCGGGGAGAGTATCAGCCATGCTGGGACAATATCCCACTGGTCTTCAATCGACCTGGAAATAATCTTCAATACAATCTAACAGGCGAGTAACCACTCCCACTAAAGCCACATCTCTGAAGTGGAATGCTTATCAGCACCTTAACTCACACAGACCACAAAGGCAAACAACATTCAAAATGCAATCAGTGAAATACCTGATTACGAATAAGCGTGTTCACGTCCTGATTAAGCGTGTTCTCTGTATACAGACACTGCTGGACCTGCTGAGGTTTTCCAGCATTTTCTGTTTTTCTTTCAGATTTCTAATATCTGGAGCAACATGTGGAGGAACTTAGCAGGTTGATCATTACCTGTGGGAGGACAGGACTGGTCAAAGCTTCGGGTTGAAACCTGCATCGGGACTCGTAATATAGAATTTCAACCCAAAACGTTGACAATTCCCCTCCCCCCACCCCACAGAGGCTGCTGATTCTGCCACGACATCGCTTATTGCTGCAGATTCCAGCATCTACAGTCTTTGTGTCGGCTTTTCACCTCTGTAGTCTTCCTTTGCTTGATCTTCCTTTGCTATGAAAGTGCCATTACTATTTTGGCATGCGAATTATTTTTAATATAGTTGAAGGCTTAACCAATCTGTTGTCCTCCACTTCTGATTGGATTCCATCTGCACTAAGCAATGAGAATTGATTCCTAGTTAACACACACAAAATGCTGGAGGGACTCAGCAGGCCAGGCTGCACCTATGGAAAAGAGATGCCTGGCTTGCTGAATTCCTCCAGCATATTGTGTGAGTTGCTTAGATGTCCAGCATATGCAGATTCTCTCTTGTTTGTGATTCCTAGTTAGCTTCACAACAAATCACAAACGTCTGCTTCTGGTTCAGGTTAGCTTGCGCTGGGAAGGTCGAGGCATCAGCTACCTCCTACCCCCATGTGCTCTACTCCATAAACAAATGTCCACCTGTTGCTTTTCCGCTTACTTTCCAGTGTCCCTGGAGATCAGAGCAGCCTGAGTATATTCCCCAAGGTGACAGCCTTCACTCACCATGAACTATGATCTTATCCTCTCCATTCTTTCATTACAAAATAATTAAAGCTAATATGGAGGGGTGAGGGCTCTACTCACCCACTGTCACAGGCTACATTAGCCTTGGATGGAGTGCAGCGAGGATCCCACTCCAAGTGTTAATTAACCAAGACAGGTTTCACAGACTCGGTTTCCTGGTCTTTCTGTCTCTCTCTCTTATATATAAGAAATAATAGGTATAAGAGAGAGCGAGAGAGAGAGAATATAAAATATGATACCTCAGTCCAATTCCCCTTTCACACTCCCGAACACACAACCAAAGGTAACAAAGACCCAAAGCTGACAAACGAGGGGCTATCCAGCATGATCACAAGCCTGCAATCTCTCTGTGTCAAATCGGTTTCCCATGTTACCTCGAAACCAGGGTCTGAGTCCTGCTGAAGAACAAAACTAGGCTGACAGCGCAGTGCAGCAAAGGAGGAGGGACTGCATTTTGGATGAGACACTTCAAGGTGATACAGTATTCCATTTAGAAGAGGAAGAAGAGTCCACTCTTCTAAATTGTTCATGAGTAAATTCTCCTCCTTCCCTCCATTCCTGCCTCCCTCCCTCCTCCACTCCAAGTGTCCAACTGCTGGTTGTGGGAGCTCACTGTGTACACACTGGTAACAGAAAGATAGCAATCAAAGCAAAAATATTACCATGGAAACCAACACAGGCCACGCTCCTTCACGGGCCCCGAAGCTGTTTGGTTTCACAGAGATACCAGTCTGTGACTTGCAGATGCTGGAATCTAGAGCAAAGTACAACCTTCTGGATGAACTCAGTGGGTCGAGCAGCACCAGTGGGGGAGAAGGGATGGGGACCCTTCAAATGAACGGATGTAGGCAGGTCCTGATGCAGGCCCTCAACCCAAAACCTTGGCTATTCCTCTGCTTCCACAACTCTGCCTGACCCACTGAGTTCCTTCAGCAATTTGTTCCTTGTAGTTTGGAGACCACTGGAGAGAGGGAATGTGTTGTCTGAAGCTACTTGCCGGAGAGGCTGCAGCGAATAATTGCATTGTACCTGTACCTGACCATACTTGTGCACATGACAACAAACTTGACTTGCCTGGAGAAAGCAAGAAAAGAATGGATGGAGGAAAGGAGAGGGGATAGGAGAATGATGCAAATCGATTGTATCATGCAGAAATAGGTTTTACTGTGGGGGAAGGGGTATTTTAGAGTCTCGAAGACAATACCAGGTGAGATGTGAAATCGGCTTATCCCATCTGCTTCCCAATAGGTGAGTTGGGTTAAAATTACCCCAGAGAAAGAGGGGAAGAGAAGGCGAGTGAGAGGGGGTCGAGAAAGAAAAACTGGGGCATGGGAACTAGCAACGGAGGGAGGAGACTTTAAAGACCATCAAACAATTGTAACCCTACCTTTGTGCTTTCGCGTGTGAGTGAAGGCATGGATACAATAAACACAGTGAACACCGGTGCAATGGTGGCATTGCCTTATTGATCAGCACATCATTTCAACACAGTGGGAGGCCATTCAGCCCACTGAGTCAATGCTGGAAGTGGTGAAGAGTGGGAGCACACCGTACAATGGACATTTTGCTGAAAAACTGTGTGTAATCTTACACCTATTTTGAGCTCCGGTCTTTAATCAGCCACAGGGGAACTTTGGCTTGCCCCTTGACAACCCCTAGCCCAAACTTGACCGTGACCTTCATATTATAATTACCATGACTTTACTCACACCTCGGTGCCTTATATCATTTAGCTTTTAAAGAATTTAAAACTGGAAAGACACCATCCAGGAAGAGATCAGCAATTTGTTCATTGTTCACACTCTCTGCAATAGAAAGCAGAGAAAAAAATTTCATTTGTTTGTCCTCCCTGTTGGCATAGAGACACGAGAATCTACCCAAGTTTTGTAAATGGACAGTAACGTACTGAATAATACATTGGTTTCTTGCTTCTCCTTGCACTGTTGGCAGTGTTGACTGACAAACACCAATCACGTTGTATTCTGCCAACAGCTTGCAGTCAGGGGAACAATTAATGGCTCACACTTACACACAACCCCTCCTGACCTTGGCACACCCCAAGGCCAATCCAGCAGCAGCACTGCTGCAGTATGAAAATGGCAGCCACAAACAACTCATTGGATAATGGAGTAATCTCGTAATTCAACACAAAAACAGACCATTCCGTCCAACTCATCCAGATTCCCATTTAAGTTATTCTTCTAAAACTTTCCCCTCCATGTTCCTGTCCGAGTGCCTTTTAAATGTTAAGTGTATTTGCCTCAACCACTCTGCAGCAGGAAGTAAGGCGATGCGATGCCATAGGCTGCCAGCAAACCAAACTCAATTTCTACCATTGTCTGTAAAGAGTTTGTACATTCTCCCCGAGACCACATGGGTTTCCTCCAGGTGCTCTGGTTTCCTCCCACATTCCAATGACGTCCGGGTTTGGACACTGTGGGCATGTTAAGTTGGTGCCAGAGGCACAGCAACACATGTGGGCTGCCCCCAGCACATCCTTGGACTGTGTTGGTCGTTGACGCAAACGACGTATTTCACTGCATGTTTCAATGTTTCATGTGACAAATAAAGATAATCTTTAATGTTCCTCTGGTAGCTCATTCCATATACCGTTCGACTACCTGCTCTGTAAAAAGTTGCCCCTGAGGTTCCTATTAAATCTCTCCCCCTTAACTTAAACCCATGCCCTCTAGTTCTTGATTCCTCAACTCTGTGAAAAAGACTGCGTATACCTTATCCATAACCCTCATGATTTTATACACATCTATGAAATAAACTCTCATTCTCCTGCACTCCAGTTAATAAAGACCCAACTTGTCCAATTTCTTTCTATAATTTAAATCTTGACAATGTCCTCATAAATTCTATCATACTACTTACAGCAAGAATTTGGGCCTGAACACTGAGGAGAACTTCTCCGATTTTCTTTGAAAGCCTTGCATGATCCGAGATGGATAGATAGGATCATCTCCAAAGAATGGGGGATTCTTCCCTCTGGCTGCCTGGCCCATTCTGAGCTTCTGCTGGCCTGTCTGGCTCCCCGAACACAGATCATCTGTGGCACCGTTTTCCGCAGAAATAAAAACTCTGTTTACCTTTTATCAGAAGAAGGCAGCGACTTTGGAGGCTCAATCCTGATCTCAGGATCCCACTCGCCTGGCGGCAGGACAATTACTTCATCCAGGAACTCGTCGATACCAGCCAGAAGATCTTCATTATCCTTGGCTTTGTAAGCAATGTCATGAAATAGCTAAATCGATCGACAGAGAGAAAAGTAACCTTTCAATGAACATTAAACAACAGTGGCAAATGCCACAAAATACAGTCTTCCATGATCATGCCCCAACTGGGAAAGTAAGAACAGGTAAAGGCCATTCAGTCTTTCAAACCTGCACTGAATCCAGTTTAGTCAATGCAGGACAGGTACAGATTCAAAGGGTTAAATGGCTTTGCTCTATTCTGACTTCGGGACAGAATAGGGAATATTTATCTTTATGATTTAACCCTTAAACCCTTTCTCAGCAAGAAACCTACTGTAGGTGCAAGAAATTTGAAATAAAAACAGCGAATACTAGAAACACTCGGCAAGTTGGGCAGCAGAAACAGTGGTACTGTTTCAGGTTTGGTGCCCTTTTAGCAGTCTCAGTTTTGAAATGGGACCATTAAAATGATTCAGTGTAATGTCTCAACCCAGAAAAGCGTGAACAGATACAATTAACGACACCTGGATCAGGGAGGACAGGTTACACGTGCTCTGCCCGAGACAGTAAGAGACTACAGAGTTGTGGACATGGCTCAGCACCTCACAAAATCCAGCCTCCCCTCTACACGTCTCACTGCCTCAGTAAAGCAGCCAGCGTAATCAAAGACCCCAGTCACTCTACACATTCTCTCTGCTCCACCCCCTCCCATCGGGCAGAAGATATAAAAGCCAGAAATCTTATACCACCAGGGTCAAAGGCAGCTTGCATCCTGCTGGTATCAGACTATTGAATGGCCATCTAATACGTTAAGGTGGACTCCAGACTTCAAAACTTATCTAGCCTATTGTCTGCCTGCATTGCACTTCCTCTGTAGCTCGATCACTAGATTCTGGAATGGTTCCACAGTACTTGAAAATTCCAAATGGTACTCCACTCTTCAAGAAGGGGGAGAGGTAAAGGAAAGGAAATTATAGGCCAGTTAGCCAGACTTCACTGGTTGGGAAGATGTTGAATTCTACTATTAAGGACTAGGTTTCGGAGTACATGATAAATTAGCCCAAAGTCAGTATGGTTTTCTGATGAAGAAATCTTGCCTGACAAACCTGTTGGAATTCTTTTGAGGAAATAACAGGCAGGATAGACAAAGGAAAGTCAGTAGATGTTGTTTATTTGGATTTTCAGAAGGCCTTTGACAAGGTGCCACACATGAGGGTACTTAACAAGGTAAGAGCTCATGGTATGACAGAAAAGGTACTAGGATGAATAGGAGATTGGCTGACTGGCATGAGGTAAAGAGTGGGAATAAAGGCCACCTTTTCTGGTTGGCTGCCAGTGACTAGTGGTGTGCCACAGGGGTCAGTTTGGGACCACTTCTTTTCACATTATATGTCAATGATTTGGATGAAGGAATTGATGGCTTTGTGGCCAAGTTGGTGGATGAAATGATGATAGGTGGATGGGCAGGTAGAGTTAGAAAGCAGGGTGTCTTCAGAAGAACTTAGACAGACTGGGGGAACGGGCAAGGTAGTGACAGATGGAATACAGTGCTGGGAAGTGCATGATCATGCACTTTGGCAGAAGGAATAAAGGTGTGGAATATTTTCTAATTGGGGAGAAAATTCAAAAATCAGAGGTACAAAGGGAGTTAGGAGTCCTTGTGCAGGGTTCCCTAAAGGTTAACTTGCAGGTTGTGTCTGTGGTAAGGAAGGCAAATGCAATGCTAGCATTCATTACGAGAGGACTAGAATATTAGAGCAAAGATGTAATGCTGAGGTTTAATAAGGCATCAGTTTTGTGAGCAGTTTTTTGGCCCCGACGTGCCAAAGGTGCATTGGCATTGGAGGGGGTTCAGAGGAGATACACAAGAATCATGCTAGGAATGAAAGGGTTAACACATGAGGAACCTTCGATGGCTATGGGCCTGTACTCACTGGAGTTTAGAAGAACGAAGGGGAAACCTCATTGAAACCTATCGAATATTGAAAGGCCTAGGTAGAGTGATGTGGAGAGAATGTCCCTATAGTGGGGGAGTCTAGGACCAGAGGGCACAGCCTCACAACTGAGGAACATTCATTTAGAACAGAGATGAGGAAACATTTCTTTAGCCAGAGGCTGGTGAAACCATGGGATTCATTGCCGCAGACTGCTGTACGGACCAAGTCATTGGGTATATTTAACGTGGAGGTTGATAGGTTCTTGACTAATCAGGGCATCAAAGATTACGGAGAGAAGGCAGGAGAATGTGGTTGAGAGGGATAATAATTCAGCCATGATAGATAGCATTGTAGACTCAATAGGCTGAATGGCCTAATTCTGCTCCTCTGTCTTATGGTCTTACCATGCCATATTCTGTTTGTGTTTTCCTTTGTACTGCCTTAATGAAGTGATATATAGATATCAGTTTACCAATTACTGTTCACACTTTCCAGAGGGATGTTTATGTAAGTTAAAAGGTAGAAGGATGAGTGGGAAGCAAAGGAAGGGAAATATAGGGAGTTGTTGGGAAGCTGACATTAAGTTGCAGAGAAGCTGGAGGCAGACACACCACCGCACTTTGACCAGAACTGGTGTTGTGAGAGGACTAAGAGTACAACACAATGTGCGTGACACAGTGGTGCAGACAGTAGAACACTGCCTCATAGCTTCAGAGACCCAGGTTCAATCCTGACCTCAGCCACTGACTATGTGGAGTTTGCATGTTCTCCCTGTGACCATGTGGGCTTCCCCCAGGTGCTCTGGCTTCTTCTCACGTTCCAAAGACGTGTGGGTTGGTGGGTTAATTAAATTACCACCAGCGTGTGGGTGAGGGAGAACAAAAAGGGGACTTGTGTAGGATTACTGTAAATGGTTGGTTGAACAGGATGGGCTGAAGGGCCTGTTTCCGTGCCATATCTCTCTGTGACTCGAGGACAACCCCAGAGAGCACGATGAACTTGTTGTTTGTTCGGGAATCCCTTTACAAGTGTGCAGCAGTGGGACTGGTCTGTGACAGGAGCAGAGGGACAGTGAACAAGTGAGTGTTTGCTGATGCTTGCAAGGGGAACTCATGTGAAGTGATGAACAAGGAAGAGCCAACCTCAAGGTTGATTCAATTCCACATTTAGTGCTTCCTGCACAGGAAACAACAGGCTCAGTAGGGTGTCCAGTTGGCACATTTGCTGTGTCCCTGCAGTCTGCCAAGAAACATTGATGTGACTTGGGGTGGGATCTCATTCAGCAGGACAATGCTGGAACGCCCTGTGCCACAGCCAAGGAAGGTTGACAGATGTCGGGCTTTTGGTGACTGTGTTGTCATGGGGCCAATTGGAAACTGCAGCGTCCAGTCCAGAATTCAAAGGTGAAGGGGCAGAGTTCCTGGTCTACAGCCCTGTCCAATTTTCATTAGACAACTGATTGGTGTAAAATAAAAGCAGAGAACTTTGAACATTACAGCACAGGAACAGGGTCTTTGACTCACAGTATCTATGCTGAACACAATGCAAAGTTAACTGATCTCTTCTGCCTGCACCTGAGCCATATCCCTACATTCCTTAATATTCATGTGTCTAGGAGTCTCATAAATACCATTATCATTTCAGTTTCCACCACCAGCCCATTCCAGACATCTATGACTGTGTAAAAACTGCACATCCCCTTTAACCTTTTTAACCCCTCTCACCTTTAATGCACGTCCTCCAATATTTGACATTCCTACCACAGGGAGATTTAAAAAGACCATTCATCTGTGCCATTCATAATTTTTTTTTTAAAAAAGTTCCAGCTTATGCCTCTCCAGAGTAAACAACACAAGCCTGATCAATCTCTCCTTAGAGCCCATGCCTTCTAATCCAGGCAGCATTGTGGTAACACACATCAAAGTTGCTGGTGAACGCAGCAGGCCTTCCACATGATCTGAGCATTATGGTAAACCTTTTCTGCCTCCTTTCCAAAGCCTTCATATCCTTCCTGTAATGAGGTGACCAGAACTGCATATGAAACTCTGATACACCATACCCTGACTCACCAAGGCCATTCCCAGTCCTGATGGAATGTTTTAACCTCCACCACCACCCACCCACCCCCCACCACACAGATGCTGCTCAATCTGCCCAATTCTTCCAGCAGCTGTTCGGTGCTCCAGATTCTGGTACCTGCAGTCTCCTGTTCCAAGCTTTTACCAGACGACCCACCTAACTCCCATCAACCTCAAGAATGCCGTTGACCTGTTGTAGAAGTAACACCAAGTACAGGGGCATGCAAAAGTTTGGGCACCCCTAGTCAAAATTTCTGTTACTGTGAATAGCTAAGCGAATACAAGATTTCCAAAAGGCATAAAGTTAAAGATGACACATTTATTTAATATTTTAAGTAAGATTACTTTTTTATTTCCATCTTTTACAGTTTCAAAATAACAAAAAAGGAAAAGGGCCCAAAGCAGAAGTTTGGGCAGCCTGCATGGTCAGTACTTAGTAACATCCCCTTTGGCAAGTATCACAGCTTGTAAATGCTTTCTGTAGCGAGCTAAGAGTCTTTCAATTCTTGTTTGGGGGATTTTCACCCATTCTTCCTTGCAAAAGGCTTCTAGTTCTGTGAGATTCTTGGGTTGTCTTGCATGCACTGCTCTTTCGAGGTCTATCCACAGATTTTCGATGATGTTTACGTCAGGGGACTGTGAGGGCCATGGCAAAACCTTCAGCTTGCACCTCTTGAGGTAGTCCATTGTGGATTTTGAGGTGTGTTTAGGATCATTATCCTGTTGTAGAAGCCATCCTCTTTTATCTTCGGCTTTTTTTTTGTTTTTACAGATGGTGTGATGTTTGCTTCCAGACTTTGCTGGTATTTAATTGAATTCATTCTTCCCTCTACCAGTGAAATGTTCCCTGTACCACTGGCTGCAACACAAGCCCAAAGCATGATCGATCCACCCCCATGCTTAACAGTTGGAGAGGTGTACTTTTCATGAAATTCTGCACCCTTTTTTCTCCAAACATACCTTTGCTCATTGCAGCCAAAAAGTTCTATTTTAACTTCATTAGTCCACAGGACTTGTTTCCACAATGCATCAGGCTTGTTTAGATGTCCCTTTGCAAACCTCTAACGCTGAATTTTGTGGTGAGGATGCAGGAAAGGTTTTCTTCTGATGACTCTTCCATGAAGGTCATATTTGTGCAGGTGTTGCTGCACAGTAGAACAGTGCACCACCACTCCAGAGTCTGCTAAATCTTCCTGAAGGTCTTTTGCAGTCAAACAGGGGTTTTGATTTGCCTTTCTAGCAACCCTACGAGCAGTTCTTTCAGAACGTTTTCTTTGGTCTTCCAGACCTGAACTTGACCTCCACCGTTCATGTTAAATGCCATTTCTTAATTACATTACCAGCTGAAACGGCTACCTGAAAACACTTTGCCTTCTCCTGCTTTGTGGGCATGATTTATTTTAATTTTCAGAGCGCTAGGCAGCTGCTTAGAGGAGCCTATAGCTGCTGATTGTTGGGACAAGGTTTGAGGAGTCAAGGTATTTATAAAGCTTTGAAATTTGCATCACCTGGCCTTTCCTAATGATGACTGTGAACAAGCCATAGCCTTAACAAGCTAGGTAAGGTCTGAGACCTTGGTAAAAGTTATCTGAGAGCTCAAATCTCTTGGGGTGCCCAAACTTCTACGTGGGGCTCCTTTCCTTTTTTTCCCCCACTCTAAAATTGTACAAAACAAAGATAATACACTAATCTTGCTTAAAATATTGAAAAGAATGTTTCATCTTTAACTTTATGACTTTTGGAGGTCAGTTCATCTTCTACTCACTTAACTATTCACAGTACCAGAAATTTTGACCGGGGTGCCCAAACTTTTGCATGCCACTGTACTGGTCCAGTTCAGGTGACCGGTGTCACAATACTGAGTACATCTTCCTCTCCTGGATAAAGTCCAGAGCTGAACCAGCCCAATCTAACTCTCCACGCTTCTTTTTGGGAAAATATATGTAATCAAGCCAAAAACATAGTTTGATACTGCCAGTCTCCAATCAGGTACCAGCTTCTCATTCAGAATTTGATTGAAACTGCAGGACTATGAATTAGACTTCAGAAAGTACCATAAAACTCACTTGGAACGGAATAAGACCATAAGGAATAGAAACAAGCCATTTGGTTCAAGTCTACTCCGCCATTCTATCAACCCCATTTTCTGGCCTTCTCTCCGTAACTTTTAACCACCACTACTAATCAAGCACCTACCAATCTCTGCCTTAAAAACTCTCAAAGACTTGGCCTCCCCTTCCCTCTATGGCAACAAATTCTTAGATTCACCACTCTCTGCCTGAAGAAATTCCTTTAGATCTCAGATGTAAAAGGACCATCCTTTATTTTGATCCTGGATTCAGCTACTGATGCAAACAGCCTCTCCATATCCACTTTCAGCTTTGGTAGGATGTTCAAGACTCTGGCAATCCCATATGACAAATAAGTTAGCCTGTTGGGTATTATTTTTGAGTAAAACTCTCAACACATTTGAAATTCTATATTTTTACATGTTACATGTTGTGAGAAAAACAAACTTTCCAGTAAGACCAGTTAATGGGGGACAGCAGCGTGGCCGTGAGGGTAATGCTTCACAGCATCATTGACTCAGGTTCAATTGCCACCACCGTCTGTAAGGAGTTAGTATGTTCTCCACGTGACTGCATGGGCTTCCTCTATGTGCTCCAGTTTCCTCTCACATTCTAAAGCTGTATGGGTTAGAAAATTGGGAGCATGCTACATTGGCGCCAGAAACATGGCTCCAAGCACACCCACCCTCAGGCTGTGTGGGTCATTGATGCAAACGACACAATTCACTGTTTGTTTTGATGTTCCGACGTACACATGGCAAATAAAGCTAACCTTTCTAATTTTTTCCCTAAGTTACAGGAAGTGTGGAAAACAGAACCATGTACAATTTGTTGAAGTGCAAAAACTGGGATCTCAGAGAGGAACCAGGGTCCCAGGCAGAGTGGGGGCCAGGGATTGAGGTGCTGAACCATAAGGATTTCTGGAATAGTCAGACATTGTGTAACTCGGGTTTTACTGAGTGTGGAATGGTGGCTGGCAAGGGGATCCCGGTGGATCCACTCCACCTGACTGGGAAGCCCAGGAATTCCGGTATTGGCGTCACGAGGTGGTGACAGGCTCATCAGTCTCACCTCATCTGACATGAGCGTAGCAATCGCCCTTCCGATCTCGTGGTAGGATTTAGCCTTGCCTTTCGGTCCCAGCAGAACAAACAGGAATCTGGATAAACAGAAAAATAACTCTATTCCCATTAAAAATCACACCAGGTCTAATGATTACATTATATCCACCCCACATCTGGACTCATTGACCCGCCTTGGAATCCAATATGCCAACTTCACCATGTCTTTATCTCCCCCCTCTCTCACTGCCTCTGTCACTCCTCCAGCCCTGCCACCATCCAATAGCTCTGCTCTGCTCCATTCCAGTGACTGGGACACCCCCAGCTATTACCATCCCGATGGTGACCATGCCTTCTGCTGTCAAAGTCCCAAGTTCTGGAAATTTCTCCTTATCCCTCTTCTCCCTTTAACTCATTCCTTGAAGTGTCTCCCTTCACCAAGAAATCAGTCATCTCACCTGAAACACATGGACCTGTGATAAATAATGAATCATTCTGTACAGATCTCTCTGTAATCAGGGCAATTGTTTTGATTTATAACATTAAATTCAGTGTATAATTCTAGTCAGAGTTATACTGCACAGAATAAGGCCCTTTGGCCCAACCTGTCCATGCCGGTCTTAACCAATCCTTTTTGGTCCACATCCCTCTAAACCTTTCATATTAAACATTGTAAATGCAACACCCACCCTCCCATACCACCACTTCCTCTGGCAGCTTGTACAATATACAGTACCTACCATCCTCTATGCGAAAAACCTGCCACTTGGGTCCCCTTTAAATCTTTCTCCTAAAACTGATGGCCTCTAGCTTTGGACTCCCTTACCCTGAGAAGACGACTGTGACTATGCACTTTATCGATACGCCTTATAATGTTATAAACCTCTACACAGTCACCTCTCAGCCTCCTTTACTCCAAGTTATACACTCATTATGTTTCCTTCTAACTCGAGCCCTTCAATAATTTTGAGAGTCTTTTCTGCACCTTCCCTAGCTTAATCACATCCTTTCTGTGGTATGGCAGCCACAACAGTACAGACTATTCCAGGGGCTACCACTTGTTAGAACAACTCTTTCATCCCAGGAATTAGTAAGGTGAATCAAATTTGGGCCATCTCTACGACTACAAGATTTACCTATTTAAAAAAACCCTGTTATAATAAAGCCTAACATGCAATTTGACCCTTTAACTACTTGCTGAAACTCAATACTAATCTTTTGTGATTCTCCTTCATAACTCAAGCTTCCAGTCAAGACAACATCCTTGTAAATCATTTCTGCACCCTCTTTGGATTAATGACAAGAATATACAGAACAGGTCACTTAATTTATCTATCAACAGATTAGCTGTCAATGCTGCATGCCCTCAGCACTGCGCCGGTACCTATGGATCTGAACTCCTATCTCAGGGGCGGGACAACTCCTACCCATCAGTGACCAGAGTCATCACTGATCCCCAGCCGATGATGGGACCGGCCTGTGGAAGCTGGAGAGGCCTCCAGCATCCACTCACCTGGTTGGCACAGGGACCTCTGTCAGAGCCCCCAGCATCACAGCCTGCTGCAGGCGCACAAAGGCAATGAAGGGAGTCTCCAGGAAATCCACTTCCCCCACCAGCACATTGGAGGCCTCCGCGTCCCGAGGCAACTTCTTCATGAACTTGTTCTTCAGCTGGAACGAGAAAACCAAAAAGTGGTGGTTAGGGAAGGTAGTTGGGGAGTAAAAGGCTGCTTGGCACTTTGGCTCAGAGATGGCTCTGTATAGGAAAACTTAAAACTGGAGAGCTGGGTGTGAAACGGTCACTAGCAATTCAAAAGCAGAGCTCAGAAAAAATTCTTTCCCTTGGGAGTAGGGGGAGAATGGAACTCATTCCCACAGAGGTAGCCTTAAGGGGAAGTTTGATGAACACATGGGAAGAGCAGAGGGGACAAATAGGCTGGCTTTGCACTCTAATGTCAATGGTTGGCTGTTCCTCAACTGTAAACAAACTGAGTCAAAGCAACACAGGTTGAGCATAACTCCAGACACAACAACAGCACTGAGGGCGTGCTAACTATCTACAAGGCCATCTACCAGCTAAGACCCATCAAGGCCCTGCTGCCCTGATGGAATGATGGTGTGGCTGAATTTCAAAGGGGAGCAGTAGTTAGCCCCAGAGTCAATACTTATCCCTCAACAAACATGACTGGAAATAATAGATACAACTTTGATTATCACTTTGTAATGACCTGACAACTGTCTTCAATATCTAGTCATGGAGGAATAGAGCTGAACAGCACGGACCAACTCATCCTTGCCAACCAAAATACCCAACTGAGCTGTGTGGTGAGCGTAGAACGTTGCGCTCTGAGATTTCTAAAGATCCTGTACTTGTTAATTGTTGTCTTAACAGGAGTTGTTAAACCCTTGCGCTTTCTGTTTAATCTTGTCAACTGTGACTGGGACGGGTTTTCCACATACTGTGATTATTTAAAGTGGACTCTCGACCAGTGCTTACCACAGAGTCCTTGTTTTGAGAAGGATTTGTCTGACAGTGTTGCTTGGTCGATCCATCAACGTTCTATTGGAAGTTCAATGTATAAACTCATGTTTCCATCTCCACATGGGAGCCTGTCGTTCCTCCTCACTGTTGTTCAGTCGTTACCGTGACACAGTCCCATTTGATATGTTTGGGACATATCTCTACTGTTCCTGTCCATGACCCTGCCCAAATGCTGTTATTGTACCTGCCTCTATCACGTCCCTTGACACCTCACCACTCAGTTGCCACTCAGATCAACTTTAAATCTTTCCTCCCTTTAACATTCAACTTTACCTCTGAAACTCAGCTCAAGTCCTGGCAACACCTATACAAATTTTCTCTGTACTCTTTCAAGTTTATTGATACTTTTCCTACAGGTAGGTGACCAGAACTACACACAATACTCTAAAGTTGCCCAATTCATCAACGCCATATCCAACTTCAACGCAACATCCCAACTGCTGTCCTCAATACCCAGATGTATGAAGGCCAATCTACCAAAAGCTCTCTTTACAACCCCATCTACCTGTAATGACACTTTCAAGGAATTACTTATCTGGATAATGGCATCTTCTCGTTCATGTGCATGAGCTGTTGGCATGACTGACAAAACCAGCATTTATTGTCCATCCCCAAATGAGCTGAAGATGGTATTGACATGTCTGCTTGAATTGACAACTAGAGATTTATAAAATCATGAGGAGTATCAATAAGGTGAATGGTCAGTCTTTTCCCCAGAACTAGAGGGCACAGATTTAAAGTGAGAGGGCGAGTATTTAAAAGGGACATGAGGGGCAGCTTCTTCCACACAGAGGGAGATGAGTATATGGAACGAGCTGCCCGAAGAATGGGTGGCTCAGTGGTGCAGTTTGCTGCCTCTGAGCTCCAGAGACCAGGGTTCAGTCCTGACCTCGGCTACCGCCTGCACGGAGCTTGGATGTTTTCCCTGTAAATGCGTGGGTTTCCCCTGGGTATTCCGGTTTCCTTCCACATCCTAAAATCGTGCAAGTTGGTCAGTTAACTGGCCGCAATAAATTGACTGCAGTGTGTCGCAGAGGGGGGAAGATGGTGGGAGTTGATGGAAACGTAGAGAGAATAAAATGGGATTAGTGTCGGATTATCGAATTATTTAAAATTAAGTATTATAAAATTGTTTAAAATTATGAGAAGCATAGGTAAAACAGACATTAAAAGTAGCTTTCCCAGGGTACAGAAGCCCAAAACTAGAGGACACATAGATTTAGGGTGGGAGGGGGAAGGTTTAAACAGGTGTTGAGAGGACATTTTTCCATGCAAGGGTGTTGAGTCTATGGAATGAGCTGCCAGGGGAAGTCGTTGAGGTAAGTACAATAATATCAGTTCAGAAGCACTTGGACAGGTACATGGAGGGATGGTGCTTGGGATGTGGGCTGAACACTGGAAATTGGGCCTTGCTGGGTGGGCACCATGGGCAATATGGACTCACTGGCCAAGCGGTCTATATCTGTGTCGTATATCTCTATGGCTCTGCGGGAATAAATTAACCACTGACTTTAGTCCTATGTTATGTTCCTCTACTACCAATCTCTTACCTGGTCCTTGTCTGGTTTGTCCGAGATGTCATTCATGCTGGTTGCGGTCAGGTTGCGATGCATTAACGCTGGGCTACCTGAAAGAGAGAACCAATGGCGGGGATTCAAACAGAACAAGGCAAGTTGTTCAGGGAAGCTTGAACTCAGACAAAACAAATATAATTGGAAGAACAGATTCAGAAAGATAGAAATCTACATTCTTATAAGCATCTAATTCTATACTTCCGGTTTAGACCTGCAACCTGTGGCTGTGCCCTTTACATTCTTGGTTTAGAAAACGAGGACTGTGGCCTGCTTGTATCCCCTGGCTTCAGAAGAGTCAGCATGGAACTGAAGCTAGTTGCACCCATGTGGGATAGAATAGCATGGTTGTCTTATACCACAATTTGCACACTGAAAGCTCTCACAAGTAAAAACAGAAAATGTGGGGGATATTCAACAGGTCAGGAGCAGAAAATAGAGTTAATGTCTCTGGTTGGTGAACTTGTGTCTGACTTTACCAATGATAGGTCCAAAACATGAAACATTAATTCTGTTTTCCGCTCCACGGATGCTGTTTGACCTGCGGAGCATTCCCACCATTTTTTCTGAAATTACAGATTTTCACCATCAGCTTTTTGCTGTTCAATTAATGTAATAATCTCCTCGGTTTTTGAAATGGTGGTCATGGTGTTCCGTACCCCTACCCATCAGAGCAGGTAAGGCCTTAATATTTGGAAGAGCACACAGTACAGCGCTCTCTCAGTACTGGATGAGTTCAAATCCCTGAAGAGGGGCTTGAACACACAAAGTGCTGAGCCACACTAACACTGTGATCATGGAGAGCCTCAGACATTGGCACCCACCTCCATCCCCTCTTTCCCACCCACCTTCCACCCTGTGAGAAAGCTAGTACCAGCTGAAAGGAAAGTAGTTCAGGGCTGCGGTGTTGCGGGTTAGATAAAGCTGTTAGTCGCAAACACCCTGGACCAGTGCATTGTCGTTTCTCTCAGGAATCCACAACCACCCACCCTCCCCACCACCAACCCCCCCCCCAACACCAGCATTGATCACTGCCCCCGAGCCCCTCAGCATCAGGTAGAGTAGAGACACAGTCCCTTCACCCCACCAAGTCCGTGCCAACCTTAATTCACCCATTTATGCTAATTCACATTTGATCCAGCACACGAGAAAAGTCTGTGCACACTATTGTCTCCAAGGAGACCGAATGCTAAAGTGATTCGATGGTTTAAAGCCAATAAATGAAATTCTAAGCAGATCCCCTCTAATCTGTGTTTATAATACTTACTCTGAATTAGCACAAAGGGGTTAATGCTGCCTTATTAATCCACATTGCTGGTGACATGTTATTTGCTGCAGCCTCTCCACTCCACTGTTTCATTATCATAAAGGAACAGTAGTCCTGGGGGCTTGAGATCTGCCCAGAGACTTAATGTGGTGTCAAGATTCTTCTAGATCGTATAATTTGAGGGATTATGTAACGGTATGACCTGCCAGACGTTAATGGGGGTGAAGGTAATAGGAGGAAGAGGGATGGGCTACGATGGACCATAATGGTAAATGGCGGGTGATGGAAGGCTCCATTGAAGTTTCACTCACTGTTATTGGCCAACGATGAACGTAGGGTCTGCTTTGAGGTAAAGGGTCTTATCATCATCATCACCCACATTAGAGTAGATTTACCCACAACACCATCATCTCCCAACAACGGATAAAGTGGGTCTCCAAACACCCACAGACTGAAGTTCCTGGTTTTACCAATCTCAATCCAAAAGTGCTAAGTATTTTTCCCTTTGAAGGCCATTTAGCCCCTAAATCCCACCTTTCCACTCAAACATATCAGTAATTCTTTTTACTTGCCTTGGGCTGAAAATCATTGCTATCCCCACACAAGAATTCCCTCTCTGGTACCTCCCTTGTCCTTGTGAACTCTCCCAACCTTCGACATTACTGGGAGGCAGCAGTCCAGATTCCCATTCCCCTCAGAATGAGAATTCCCAGAGCTTCAGACTCTGTCTCCTTACTTGGTCTCCCCTTTTCCTACCAGAAGAAAGAAGTTTTTCTCTCTCCCCCCCCTCATCTCCTGTGAAGCAGTTCACCGGGAGTTACCCGTTAACTTTCTGCTCTCTAAGGAAGCCAGGTCCCATCTGCAATGGTAAATGAAGCCCAGAGATTTTACTGTGGCCCAGGTCACATCATGGCATCACCCCACCGCTGTGTGTTGGCACAGGTTGGACTTACAGGGCAGTGCCATGCTCTGGCTCCGTGGGACTCGCAGGTCCTGATCCGAGCGTCGGAACGCAAGGCACGGCAGCGAGCTGTCGAGCGGAACGCAAGCTTATTGCAGGCCATCGAGAGCAGGCGGAGTGTTTAGAGCCACAAAGCAAAAGGCAAGAGAGAAAGAAAAAAATTCCAGCAACAGCGAAGGCAGATTGGGCTTGCAGCAAGGCGGCAGAATGTCCAAGTGAAAAATGAAAAAAGTGTGTACATAGCAGCTTATCATCAAGTAATTACCAGAACAACCAATACATCACATGTCTGTCATCAGGCTGCTGTTAAACTTACCAACCAGAGCAATGATGCAAGAGATTTTGCTTCATTAGTCTATACGTCTTTATCCCAATTTTTTCCCCCAAATAAATATGCAAGATTTAGCCCAAGCTTTCAAAAGTTTCAGCTTTAAATTTGCCAGTGAATATTTAAAATCCAACACCTGGTGAATATAAACCACACAAAGGACACATCAAGCAATGCATTAGCAAAATGGATTGGAAATTTGAAGTCTCTGCTTATAATGGCACTGCTCTGATTGCCCTGGTCTTACAGTTGAACAAGCAAACAAATTAAAATGGAGACTATCTATTGCATATCCTTCACTTTGTAAAAAAAGAGACAGCACAGTCAAACTTTCCCCTCGATCACTGGGGCTAGATATGCAATAGAGTTGTGACTGGTGGATTTGCTAACTCTGAAAGTCAGCTGGATTAATCTTACTGGAATCAACTGTTTGAGTGTTGCCACAGCTATATTGTGCAGTCAGGATCAGTTCTCGAGGACAAAGTCTGTCCATTTGTGTTTACTTTGATACTTTGACAGATAGAGGTGAATTAATGAATTCAATCCAGTTGCATTTCACCCATTGTAACCAATGTCAGCTTTAAGACGGATATGCAATATCAGAAATTATTAAAACTTCAGATTAATGTACAACATTGGAGCAAACAATCAAAGCACAACCGTGTGAAGTTTGTGAGACAGATTTCCCAGTGTTGGATCTCAGTTAAGCACTGAGAGAAGAGGGCAGGGTTACGGGCCTTCATATTTGGGGACCACATTTTGGTTACGCCTTCCACGCCTCCAATGCATGACCGTAGTCTCGGTGTTTCCACGGGATCAGAGTCTCACAAGGTCCACCCGGGTGCAATAACTAAGATCCAATCTACACGGCAACCGACTTTCCAAATGATTCCATGTATGGCATTCATACCAAAAGATATTGTAGTGACTGACTGGCTTCTGTTTGGCCACGGGTGACACACACAACAGCGTCTATGGCAGACGAGTGAACGATATCAATCTGGAGTTTAGGAGAATATTGGAGATATATCCAAGTGTTCCACATCATCAGAAGGGACGATCAATTATAATGCAATAGTATTATATATGTTTTCATAGCTTTCTGAAGATTTTCCAGCCTATTTCAGGTTTCAAATCACCAGGACAGATTCAGTTTCACACAGTAAGTGACTGTATCTCACTGCTGGTAAGCGTGATGTGAGGAGATCAGTAGGAAAGCTTGGAAAGGAACTGCACAAGTACTTGGTCAGTGGAACTTACTCAAGGTTTAGTACTGGGATGCCATTACACCTGTGGGTTTAACAGCCTCCCCTGTGCTGTAAGTTTCTATGATTCCAGATTGTTTTGGGAGGAAATAAAATACATCACAAATTAGCCAGTCAATCAGTACTTCATCTCATGGTCCAATCAGTTTCAAAGTCAAAGGATAAAGATAGAAGGACTATGTGTAGCAGGTGGAAATTCCTCCCATGTAAAATTACAGCAATGCCATGACAGGTTGTCAATGGGAGCAGCTGGGACCTATTCCTGGGCAGCAATAGCGAAGAACTCTTTATAAGAAGTCCATGGAGGAGGCTCACTAATGAAGCAGAGGGCAAGGGACTGAACCAACTGTCAAATGATACCTGTGAGGCTTTAATCTGCCACAGCCAAGTGCAAAGCTGGGCCATTCAAAACATTCCCCCGGATAAAGCTCTCCGTCTTGTTCACTGTGACTGATTGCAATTGTATCAGTCCCAATTGCTATCCATTTAATGGATCAGGGGTTGTAGTGAGTTGAACAGACTGCACTGGGGGGTGGGGTGGGGTGGGGGGGACAGGTAGCAGTGCAGTCACCATCTACCTGTATATCATGGAGCTACAGACATTCAGCTCTTCAATATCTTCTGGGAGGACTTCCATGTGGATGGGGGTAAGGGGCTGGCTGAGTTGCTCTTGCATAGAGCCAGCATGGGTTTCACAGGCCACACGGCATCCTTTCTTGTTACAACCATTCAGTAATTCTGTCCCAAACACTTCCTGAACACTTGATTCTTTCTTCACACAAAGTGGAACAGAAGCCTAAAGCTCACTCCATACGGATGGAGTGAAGTCCAGGACTGTAAAAGGGTCAGATGAAGATGGTGGAATTCTACTTTAATAGATGAGAGAATTACAGGATAGGAACCAAGGTGGTAGGCGGCATTAAGTTACAGATTAAACATGATCTAACTATATGTTTTGGTTTTCATATGCAATTTGCCTCCTCCTGTTCCAAGGGGATCTGGTGTTAATTAATTCAGTGGCTGTCCCTATTAATCTTTGTGCATTGTAAGGACCTTGAGCAACTGAGGAAATGGCTGCTCCGGGTCTTGTCCACTGGGGCAGAGCATTTTGCTTTCTATGATATGATGCCATACATGTAAGGAGGGAAGGGGGGATGTTAGCAATGAAATGGACAATGATGGTGAGGTAGTAAGAGGGGAGGACACTGCAGCAAATTGGCTCCTGTATTACCATTATCTGATGTGGAAAACAGCCTACTTGCACTGGATACCGTCTTCCCGATTTCAGCCAGGGAACGGAGGTTGGATTTTTTGGTCTGGTGCCGGTGTTTCCGAAGCAGAGTGTAGGTCACCTTCTCCTTCAGCTCAGCTTTCAACAGCCCTTTGGCAACTTGTTCATCAATGATCGTCTCTGTCGGAACACAAAGGGTCAGCAGGGTTGGCGGGAAACACACAGAGGGCCACTCCGCTAGAGACATGCTAAACGTTACGATCTTCATCATCTTCGGAACATCCCAAAACACCCAACGGACAGGGAAATACTTTGGAAGGGTTGTCTCTATTGAGCGATGGTAGACATGCAATTCTGTACACAGCAAGTTCCCTAAACTCTGAGAATGTGACTTAGCCCAGTGAAATTGATCTCATGATAAATATTGGCCAGGAGACTGGGAAAACCCCCTGCATCAAACCATGTAACCTTCTACATCCATCTGAGAGGGCAGGGCAGGGACTGCCTCAGCTAGCAACTCATCTGCAGGAAGGTGCCTCTCCCAGTACTGCACCAGGCGCCTGTCTGAAGCTTTATCCTCACTCCTCCAGAACCGCCGGCCTTCAGGCACAGTGATGCGAGCGTAGCCCAGCGTACAGTGAACAAAGTCTGTGTTCAGGGCATGTTGTTACTCATACTCAGTTCCCAAAGTAACCTTCAATGATTAGAAGTTATAGGGATAAGAAGAAGGTCATCCACCAGCTGCTTCTCCAAGCCATGTGTGAACCTGATTTGAAAATGTGTCACGGGACCTCTACCATCGCCAGGTCAAAATCCCAGAGCTCCCCCCGCCCCCCACCCAGTAGCACTACGGAAGCACCGTCACCAGGCGTACTACAGTAGTCCAAAAAACTGGCTCATTACCACCTTCTCAGGGGAAAATAAGAAAGGTCAATATATACTGGCCTCACCTGTAACACACAGATTTCAATAAGGTGAAAAAAAAAGCATGGCTAGATCTTGTACAGATGGGAACGGGGAGATGATTCCCTTTCCCAGAGAACTGGGAGCTTCTGGAATGAGTACTGACTCTAAGAGGGAGATAGATTGGTACTGACTACACCTGCAACCTCATCTCATGGAAGGCCACAGCTGTCGGACATGACAATCTATGTGATCCCCTGGACAAATTTCCACCTTCTCAGCAGCTCAGAGAGAAATTTCCCAGATTATTTCTCTCTGAGATTTTCCCCTCTATCTTCTCCACTGCCAGGACATGGCATAGGTAAGGAGGATGATGGCGGGGGGGGGGGGGGAAATGTTCATGTGTGAAGACCCACTCCCTCAAGGTGTGAGGCAGATCTCAGAAGTCACATTTTCATCATAGTAACAACCCCAAATATGATCCAGTGATCTGGGTCAGTGAAGAAGGAAAGTAAGCTTACCCACAATCTGAGGGAGAGTTGAAGCTTCCATATCCAACATGACCGTTCCCTTCTCTATACAAGTGCGGAGTTCAAATAAGCTGTGTAGGGAGAGTGTGGCCACATGCGGCTTGCTCCATCTCTCGCCCCCTTCTTCAACCTTCTCCTCAAACTTGATCCACCTGAAGAACAGCAAAGGAGATTTTTAAATGACCACATCCCTGCCAGAGTGGGTAAAGCAGGGCAGAGATTAAGTTGTTAGAACAGCAGCTAGAGTGTTGGATCATGACTCCACAGTCATGAGTTCAAATCTCACTACAGCAATTTTGGAATTCAGTAAATTCATCTGAAATTAATAAAGAAATTAATTTCAATAATGTTGACCATGAAATGACTGGTATGTTGTAAAAACCCATCTGGTTCATTAACGTTATCCAGGAAAGGAAGTCCTTTATCCTTACCCCATACAATGGTTATGATCACACAACTTATTGACACCTACATACAAGAGAGCTCCTGCTGTAGTATTAAATTGAAAAGGCCCATCTATGTACATTTGCTTGTTCCTGCAAATGACAGAAATGATATCTCTCTCTCTCCCTCCCTCCCTCCCCTCCCCTCCATTCATTATGATATTGTAGAGGCATGATTACTATAGAGTGATTTTTTTTGGGTCTATTTTCTGACATGGACAAACATCATCTGTAAAAACAGAAGGCTATTGTTACCTGGAGATATCAGTATGTGGCTCCAGACCCACTAAACGTGGTCATCTCTGCACTTTAAGGTAACTAGTGTTGAACAATGAACATTTACATTACCAGCTACCCCCACATCTCGTATCAGAGCATCACTCCCCATGTTCTAGTTAATCTGCCGTGCATCATTTAAAATCACTACCACCCACCGTGGTGTGCAGGCTAAATAATCCTGCTTTTCATCAGGAGAACATGCTGTAGGCCCAGTTGAATTCAGAGACATCTCACTGACAATACACTTCTGTTGTAGCTTATGAATGAATTAGAACACACAAGCCTTGCCCTCAACTGCAAAGGATTGGTTAAACTCAAAGTGTCAATATTTATTCCATAAATAAAGAGACAACTGAAAGTTCAGTTGAGAGTTGCTCTTCATCATTATTCACTGTTTACATTCAACATGCTGCAGATTAGATTAATACACTCAGTTAGTGATGACGAAGAGATTGTTTTCTAAATAAAATAAATTTCTCTAGTGTAGTATGTTAGCACTTGTTTTCAAACTTAGATCTCCTGTTAAATGCAGTTCTTAGCATTTCTAAAAAGCCTCTCAAGGTGTCACAAAGCTGACAAAGTACTCTTTGATGTGCAGTCACTGTTGCAATGGAGGAAAGGTGGCAGCCAAATTATACATAGCAAGATCCTGCTAACAATGTAAACAGATAACCTGTTAAAGGTGAAGCCGACCAATGGATTAACGAGCCAGGGCATTGGGGTAACCTCCTTTGCCCTTTAAAGCATGTTAGTGAGGAAAATGAGGAAGGACTTGGTGCTGTGGAAGGTGAAAGGGTGCAAGTCCATTGAGAAGGAAGTTTAATGAAGATTCTGCTCCTTGGAGACCATTGCCCAGGTCCATTGTGTCACCTTAACTGATGCAGGAAGGTGGGCCTGATGGTCAGTAGCTTAGTGGAAATGCAATTGAGGGAGCCAGAGATGGGAGTTCTGGACAAGATAATCTTGGGTAGAGCACGGAGAAACTGGGATGAGGGGCTTGGTGTAGGAACAAAATCATGGCTTGCAAAGGGTGCAGGGGGGAAGAGTAACTGATGTAGCTCTCAATCAAGGTGGCAAAGAAACACTAGGGACTGCTTACACTTGTTCCATTGGAGATTGGAGGACAAATGGAATATTCACCTCCTCATTGACTTCTGTGGGATCTTGCTGTCCCAATGTTACAGCAGTGACTCTACTTTAGACATCGAGCCCCTAGTTCTAAAAAGTGTTTGGACCAACCAAGGTTTGTGAGAGGGTCGATCTAAAGGTACAGCTCATAGTGAGTGAGATGTTGGCAAGGCTTTCCTACCTGGCCGTCTCCTTCCATTCCATCTCCTGCCCATCAACAGCCAAAAGTTCATCCATCTCTGTGAAGAGCTGGGGCGCAGGGCTCTCGTCATCCTCCCCGAGGATGAAACGGATTCTCTCCGCTGCAGGTGAAACTACAGGGAGACAAACAGTGCTCGTTACCGTTCAAAGTACAGCACAAATACAACTACTCAAGCTCCAGGCTCCAGCAACGCCCCACCACCTGAGGCCCAATCTCAAACAGTGAGCCCTGAGCCACACCAAGGTCAGGGCAGATGACCACAAGCTTGATCAGAGAGGGAAGCTTTAAGCACCGCCCTCCAGGAGGATTCGAAAGGGAATTGCAGAGCTCAGGGCCCAGGCAGCTGAAGGCACAACCAACACGGTGGAAGAATGGAAGCTGGAATGGTGGAGAGACATTCAAGATGACAGGGATAAAAGAGCACAGGTTTTATACAGGGGTGTATGGTAGGAGAGGCATTACAGAGATGGAAAGTGTAGGGGCAAGAGATTGTGAGCAAGTAAGGGGTTAAAGAGGTAACACAGATAGGGAGGGGTGAAGGGGTTTCAACATACATTTATTATCATATTTTGTCTGCAGTAAACAAATCTGAGATTCATCCTCCCACAAACAGCCAGGAAACAAAGAAACAACATGGAACCTGTTTAAATATCAAACACCCAAAGCGAAAGAAAAAGAACAAATCGCACCAACAGCAAATAACAAACAGAATATTAAATGCCAAATCACAGAGTCCCAGAAACAGTCCAGGAGTGACAGCCACCAGTCAGTTCAGTTTAGCACTGTGTCAATGACTGCAGGCCTCAGCCACAGGGACAGTTCCACACCAGAGTACCTCGATCAAATCACACAAATAGCAAAAAGAGAGTATCCAGAAATACATGGAACATGAACCACAAAGTCCTCCAAGAAACGAGCCCACAGCCGCAGAGGGCGTCAGCGCTGAGGATATTAAACATCAAACTACAGAAATCCCACACCCCCCACAAAAAAAAGAGTCCCACAGCAATGAGCCACGATCAAACCTTCCAGTTTGGGGCCCCAAGACTCCTGCACTTTCCTTGGCAGTAGCAAGAGGGAGAGTGGTCAAACGCACGCACACAGCGCCGAACACCCGCTTGCCTTCCACTCTCATCCTCGATTTCAATCTTGTTCGGCGCCTTAGTCGGCGAGGAGCAACGGAGCTGACTGAGGGTTTGTGTTCCGCCATCAGGAAACGACGGCTGCACACGCCGTTCTCAAACTTGCCAAAATCTCCAGGCAACAGCAAAAGCGCCAGATCGCTCACTTGGACCAAAAATACATACACCATCAAAATGGAAAATACAGGCTGCAATCAATCACAGTTCAGGAGAGAAATGTATTTAAAAGAAGAAGAAATAGCTTCCTGAGCTGTCTGCAGGAGGGCCTCATTGGCCGCTGGCACCATCTTGAGTACCAGGTGTAGAGGAGGTTACGGACACAGGGAGGTGTTTATGGGTTGGAGGAAGGTTGAGGAGATGGGGAGAAATACAGAAGCTGGAAGGAATAACAGAAATGGGGAGGGGTTAGGGTGGGGTGGGGCTTAGAGGGGCCTCTAACCCCTCTAGAGTTGGAGGTGTGTAGGGGCCAGAGGATACTACAGAGAATGCTACAGAGAAAAGGGAGGGGTTTAGAGATATAGAGGGGGATATACGAGACAGAGGGGGTCACGGAGATAGGGAGGAGTGACGGTGCTGGAGGGTGTTACAGTTATGGAAATTATGTTGAGAGTGAGGAATCTGGGAGCTAGAATTTACAGAGATGGTGGGGGAGGAGATGTAGATTAAGGATGTACACAGATGGGGATATAAGGGGTGCCGGGGTTTTGAAACAATTAGGAAGCTGTGTTGGAATGGAAGGGTTTGCAGAGATGAGGAGAGGTAATGGAAGGGTTTGAAAACAAGAATAAAGATTTTGAAATTGAAGTATTGTAGGCCAGGGGTCCCCAACCTTTTTTGCGCTGTGGACCGGTTTCATATTGACAATATTCTTGCGGACTGGCCGACCGGGGATGGGGGGGGGGGAGTGGGGGGTAGGGTTGCCAACGTACAAGAGTAGCAGTCAAATACGTTGGGTTTACCCCCAGAAAGACTACAATGACCATGAAGCCTTGCACGGGCACCAGTGCGCATGCGTAACTTGCGCATGCGTTTGCGTGCCGATTTCTTAAAAATTGTTTTTGCCGATTCTGTTGGAGGCGGTGGGGGGGGGGGGGGTGTGTTAATCACGACCGGAATATAGGTGATAAGTGGCTAATACACTCAATTTCGTTTCTAAAAGGGTTTATCTAACGAATTTAATATTAAACACACCACATATTTTCCTCACATGAATATAGCGATAAGACAATTATCAGGGGAGGACAGGGGAGCTTGAAGTGTTGAACGAACTTCCAGTAGAAGTGGTAGAGGCAGGTTCGATATAATCATTTAAAGAAAAATTGGATGGGTATGTGGACAGGAAAGGAATGGAGGGTTGTGGGCTGAGTGCAGGTCGGTGGGACTAGGTGAGACTAGCGTTCGGCACGGACTAGAAGGGCGAGATCGCCTGTTTCCATGCCGTAATTGTTACATGGTTATATAAGTCACTTATAATAGCATCATAACATTTTAAGTAACGTTTGGATATCAAACACACAGCGCATATTTTCCTCGTATGAACATATAAAATCATTGCAACGCACCAATATCGCTGAATCAGTGGGAGCCCTGGGCTTGTTTTCCTGCAACAAGACGGTCCCATTGAGGGGTGATTGGAGACAGCGATACGCGAAGGGGGTTCCTTATGTCCAGTCTGTTCCGCAGTTTAGTTTTCGTTGCATTCATTGCAGAGATATGTTGGAAATGGAAGCAACGTTTTCAGTGATTTCCTGACTATCTCAGGATATCTAGCCTTGACTTTGATCTGGAATGCCGGCAGAGACGTTATGTCAAACATACTTTTCAGCCCGCCGTCATTTGCAAGCTCGAGGAGTTGATCTCCCTCCCGCACTGACATGGATGACGCGCGGGTAATGACCTTGTGTGTGTTCAAGCTCAACAGTGCGTGACAGGGAATGAGGAAAGGTGCAGCTGACTCCTATCGCCCATTCATATCGTTTCTTCGCGGCCCCGTAGCGCATGCTCTGCGGCCCGGTGGTTGGGGACCGCTGTTGTAGGCTAAAGAGACCCACTTACGTCCTCACCACTGTGTTGACTAGTTTGCTGTGGGTTGAGGGAAAGCAAAGTTGCTCCATTGCTTTGCAGTGGAAGTAACAGTTTCTGAAAGGAAGTGTGTGGTTTGGGGAGAACTCAGTATTCATCCCTAGCCCCCGGTGCCACTGCTGTGTTTAATGATCTCTTGCCTCAGACTGTTAAATCATCTGGAGCTTTTCTGTTCAAGAGAAGTTGTTTGATAAAATTAAACAGAGATGAGGGAGATAGAGAGATGGAGAGAGACAGACAGAGACAAACACACACACACACACACACACACACACACACACACACACACACGGCTGTAACAACATTACTGATCAAAGTTTACACATCAGACTCCAGAGAGGAATCCAATTTCAAACACTGGCCTAAAGTATTGTGTGGGATGCGGGGGTCAGCAAGGTACTTCTGCCATTATGTTTCCACAAATATAAGATAGTAACTAATAAATCCAGTACGATATTTAGGAGAAACCTCTCTGCAGTGGGAATGGTAAATGTGCTCCCACAGGGGGTGTTTTTGGTATATTGCAGTGGCTTATCCAAGTATGGCCAGAGTCGGTGGGACAAAGAGGGTGGGAGGGAGATCACAGAGCAATGGACTGCAAGGATAGACTAGAGAAATGGGGTTGTTACCCTAGGAACAGAGAAGATCAAGAGGGGATTTGGCAGGTGTTCAAAGTCAGAAGGGGATTGAAAGTGAACTCACGAGGTGAAAGTCCGGGCAAATAAGTCAAGTCACTTCTTATTGTCATTTCAACCATAACTGCTGGTACAGTACACAGTAAAAACAAGACAACGTTTTTCAGGATCATGGTGCTACATGAAACAACACAAAAACTACACTAGACTACAGACCTACCCGGGACTGCATAAAGTACACAGAACAGTGCAGGCATTACAATAAATAATAAACAAGACAATAGACAAAGGAGAACTGAGGAGAAAATTTTGTATCTGGGATGTCTTTAACACCAGGATTCATCATCAGGGAAGGTGATGAAACCAGACTCCACAGGCAGCTTCTAAAAGCCATTGGACCGACTGGGACCATGGTTATGTTGCAGTTGTACGAGTCACAGTTAACTTAAAAGTTGGTGATAAGCTTTGGTCACCCTGTTATATGAAATATGCAGTTAAACTGGAAAGAATGCAGAAAAGATTTGAGGATTTTTGTCTATTTATTTGAGATACGCTCCCAGAGCGCCTGAGGCAACTCATGTGGCAGCAGAACTCTCGATGGATATGATTAAATATTCTAGTTTCAGCCTGATACAGCTAAAAATCACAACTGCTTCCAAGGTCAGTGCAGTCAACAAAGATATCTTAATGCATTTAAACGAACTATCGCTGCTTAAAACTGACGGAAACAACACCGATTGTGGACAGACTCCATGCCCTCACTTTAGGAAGTCTGATCACCTGGCTGTACTTCTACTCCCTGAGTATAGGCAGAGGCTGAAGACTGCAGCACCAGCAGTGAGGACCAAGAAGGTATGGACGAGGGAAGCACAGGAACGCCTACAGGACTGCTTTGAATTGGTGGACTGGACTGTATTCAGGGATTCATCTGTGAACCTGGATGAGTATGCTGCAGTTGTTACCGACTTCATTAAAACCTGTGTGGATGAGTGTGTGCCCACAAAGACTTACTGTACATTCGCAAACCAAACGCTGTGGATGAACTAGGAGGTATGTTATCTGCTGAAGGCTAGATCTGTAGCATTCAAGTCTGATGACCCAGGTTATGTACCAAAAAATAAGGTATGATTTGTGGAGGGCTATTTCAAGGGCAAAGAGACAATTCTGAATGTGGTTGGAGGTGACATTGGATGTACGACAACTCTGGCAGGGTCTGCAAGACATTACTTCCTACAAAGCAAAACCCAATAGCATGAATGGCAGCGATGCTTCACTACCAGATGAATCCAACACCTTCTAGACACGCTTTGAAAGGGAGAATATACTACAGCTGTGAAAATCCCTGCTACACTCTATCTTTAAAGCAGGTGAACCATCACAAAGCAGAAAGTCCTGATGGAGTACTTGGTAAGGCTCTGAAAACCTGCGCCAACCAACTTGCGGAAGTATTCAAGGACATTTTCAACCTCTCACTGCTATGGGCAGAAGTTCCCACTTGCTTCAAAAAGGCAACAATTATACCAGTGCCTAAGAAGAATAATGTGGGCTGCCTTAATGACCATCTCCCGGTAGCACTCAAAACTACAGTGATGAAATGCTTTGAGAGGTTGGTCATGACTAGACTGAACTCCTGCCTCAGCAAGGACCTGGACCCACTGCAATTTGCCTATTGTCACAATAGATCAACGGCAGATGCAATCTCAATGGCTCTTCACATGGCCTTAAACCTCCTAGACAACACAAACATCTACATCAGGATGCTGTTCACCAACTATAGCTCTGCATTTAATATCATCATTCCCACAATCTTGATTGAGAAGTTGCAGAACCTGGGCCTCTGTACCTCCCTCTGCAATTGCATCCTTGACTTTCTACCTGGAAGACCACAATCAGGGTGAATTGGTGTGTGCTTAGCCCACTGCTCTACTCTCTCTATACCCATGACTGTGTGCCTAGGCATAGCTCAAATACCATCTAGAAATTTGCTGACGATACAACCAGTGTTGGTAGAGTCTCAGATGGAAACAAGAGGGTGTACAGGAGTGAGATATGCCAACTAGTGGAGTGATGCCATAGCAACAACCTGGCACTCAACGTCAGTAAGACGAAAGAGCTGATTGTGGACTTCAGGAAGGGTAAGACGAAGGAACACATTCCAATCCTCATAGAAGGATCAGAAGTGGAGAGAGTGAGCATTTTCAAGTTCCTGGGTGTCAAATCTCTGAAGACCTAACCTGGTCCCAACATATCGATGCAGTCATAAAGAAGGCAAGACAGCGACTATACTTCATTAGGTGTTTGAAGAGATTTGGCATGTCAACAAATACACTCAAAAACTTCTATAGATGTACTGTGGAGAGCATTCTGATGGGGTACATCACTATCAGGTATGGGGGGGGGGGCTACTGCACAGGACCAAAAGAAGCTACAGAGAGTTGTAAATTTAGTCGGTTTCACCTTGGGTACTAGCCTACAAAGTACCCATGATAATTTCAAGGAGCAATGGACCTCCAGCACCCAGGGCATGCCCTTCTCTCACTGTTACCATCAGGTAGGAGGTACAGAAGCCTGAAGGCACACACTCAGTGGTTCAGGAACAGCTTCTTCCCCTCTGCCATCCGATTCCTAAATGGACATTGAACCCATGAACAATGCCTCACTTTTTAAATATCTATTATTTCTGGTTTTGTCATGATTTTTAATCTATTTAATATACGCATACTGTAATTGATTGACTGATTTATTTATTTATTAATACTATTATTTCGTTTCCTCTCCTTCTATATTATGTATTGTATTGAACTGCTGCTGCTCATAAGTTGACAAATTTCACGACACATGCCGGTGATAATAAACCTGATTCTGATTCTGATTCATCACACAATGGATCCTTCGAGCAGCCCAGCAATCCCCTGATATAATCCCAGCATAATCACTGGACAATTTGCAATGACCAATTAACTGGAACGTCTTTGGACAGTGGGAGGAAACTGGAGCACCCGGAGGATACCCAGAAAATGTTGCCATGATGAGATGGCCTGAGCTATAGGGAGAGGATGGTAGGGTAGAATTTTATTCCTTGGAACGCAGGAGAATGAGGAGGAAAAATATAGAGGTTATAAAATCATGAGGGACATAGATAAGGTGATGGTTACAGTCTCCCCCACCCCCCAGTGTAAAGGAATCCAAAACTAGGGCGCGTATGTTTAGAATAAGAAGGGGAAGACTTGAAAGTCACACGGTAGGCTTATTCCGAGAGTCAGAAGGCATGGGATCCAGGGAAGTTTGGCCAGGTGGATTCAGAATTGGCTTGCCTGCAGAAGGCAGAGGGTCATGGTGGTGGAGGGAGTACATTCAGATTGGAGGGTTGTGACTAGTGGTGTCCCACAAGGATCTTTTCTGGGACCTCTATTTTTCGTGATTTTTATTAACGACCTGGATGTGGGGTAGAAGGGTGGGTTGGCAAGTTTGCAGACGACACAAAGGTTGGTGGTGTTGTAGATAGTGTAGAGGATAGCCAAAGATCGCAGAGAGACATTGATAGGATGCAGGAGTGGGCTGAGAAGTGGCAGATGGAGTTCAACCCGGAGAAGTGTGAGGTGGTACACTTTGGAAGGACAAACTCCAAGGCAGAGTACAAAGTAAATGGCAGGATACTTGGTAGTGTGGAGGAGCAGAGGGATCTCGGGGTACATGTCCACAGATCCCTGAAAGTTGCTTCACAGGTGGATAGGGTAGTTAAGAAAGTTTATGGGGTGTTAGCTTTCATAAATCGAGGGATAGAGTTTAAGAGTCGCGATGTAATGATGCAGCTCTATAAAACTCTGGTTAGGCCACACTTGGAGTACTGTGTTCAGTTCTGGTCACCTCACTATAGGAAGGATGTGGAAGTATTGGAAAGGGTACAGAGGAGATTTACCAGGATGCTGCATGGTTTAGAAAGTATGGATTATGATCAGAGATTAAGGGAGCTAGGGCTTTACTCTTTGGAGAGGAGGAGGATGAGAGGAGACATGATAGAGGTGTACAAGATAATAAGAGGAATAGATAGAGTGGATAGCCAGCACCTCTTCCCCAGGGCACCACTGCTCAATACAAGAGGACATGGCTTTAAGGTAAGGGGTGGGAAGTTCAAGCGGGATATTAGAGGAAGGTTTTTTACTCAGAGAGTGGTTGGTGCGTGGAATGCACTGCCTGAGTCAGTGGTGGAGGCAGATACACTAGTGAAGTTTAAGAGACTACTAGACAGGTATATGGAGGAATTTAAGGTGGGAGCTTATATGGGAGGCAGGGTTTGAGGGTCAGCACAACATTGTGGGCTGAAGGGCCTGTACTGTGCTGTACTATTCAAAAAAAAAGAAAGGGACTTGAGAGGTAACTTTTTCCACACTGAGTGTTTGGAATGAGCTGCTAGTGGAAGTGGTTAAAGGAGGTACAACAGCAGCACTTGGATAGGTAAATAGAGGGGCAGGGCTTAAGGATATGGACCGAACGCAGGAAATTGGGACTGAGTGGGCACAGTGGTTGGCATAAACTATTTGGGCAGAAGGACCTGCTTCCAAGCTATGACTTTATATTTTCAAGGCCAAGCAAACAAGCTTCTTGATATGTGAGCCAGAGAAAGGATACCGGATCTGCTTGAAATACCATCAGATGGTTGTGATCTTATTGAATGCCAAAGCACAATTCAAGGCCCAAGTGACCCGGCCCCCAATTCATAAATCTGAATGAGTTCCCTCCGCATCTGTTTTTGTGGTTTCACATGCATTCAGTCAGCATTTCTGAGTGTGCCAGGCTAATAGATGCCCGGGTGGCACTTGGCCACGCCGACACTCTGTGCAAGGCCTTGTCCTGGCCTAGCCAGAGAGAAGGCCAGCATGCTGCTGTAACCTGTCTTAACAGCAAATCCTGACAAGGCTCACACACCAGCAGGAAGGGATTATAAACAAAGTGACTGAGTGAATTTTGGATTCAATATAAATGCCACTCACAAGTCTATCAAACGAAACATGAGTGGAGGAATTTACTCTGCCAGCTATGCAAGTCACTTTTGTAAAGGTTAGAAAGCTTTTCTGATTATGCAGACCTCTTCCTTGTGCTGTTGCCCCTAGCAACATTGACACAGTAAGGTGCACGTCACTCAAATAGTACACAAAGACAAGCAAGAGGAAAGATTGGCAAGCTGCTAATGTGTTTCTGAATCATTTTACATCCATAAAATCATGTAGCTGTTTTCTTCTGTCAACAGTCATACAACATGTCTCAAAACGTTTCACTTAGCTCCACACACCTCGCATTTAGACACCTCGAAAGAGCTACCATAACCAGCAGATCTCAAAGGCTGATGTTCTGACCAGAACTGCGGACGATCCCAAAGGAGTGATACCAAAGCCACATGACGGACGCACCTCAGAATCACCACGAAACGAAGATCAGTCTTTAGAGGAACACCATAAGGGAAAGAAATTCCAGAGGAAACACCACAGGAGTGTTAGAAAGTTTTGACTGGTTTCCATTGACAGACCAGTTTTTCTTGATTGCCTTATAATCCTGGGACAAAGAGGACAATGACTGACTACCAGCACGAACGTCCCCCATCACCTCAAACCCTGACCTCTATTACCAATCATCCACTTAGACAATCTGCATGCCCCACATCTGGGAGGACAGGTCTGACAAAGGGTCTCCAGCTTGAAACGTCAACTCCGTTTCTTCCTCCACAGACGCTCCCTGCCCTGCTGTGTTTTAATTTTGTTTTTATTTATTTACAGACAGAGCGCAAAAAGAGGCACTTCCTGCCCACGAGCTCGTGCCACCCAATTACACCCACGTAACCAATTAGCACCTACTGGCCTATTTGGAATGTGATAGGAAACCGGAGCATCTGGAGGAAACAGTTGCAGTCACGGGGAGAAGGTACAAACTCGGTACAGACAGCGGCAGGAAAAGCCTAATTGCGTTACACTAACTGCTATGTGCTGCCCCAAAGTGCTTCCGGCGTTTTCTGTGTCCGATGACAAGAGTGCTACTGGGGAACTAGACATGTGGGCAATCTCCAAGGTGGTGTACCGGGATGGTTTTGGGAGCTTTAAGCCATCATGGAAAGACTGATGCTCCTTTGCTTCTGTTTACATTGAGGCACTCTACCCTCGCCCCCCCCGCCCCTCATCTGAGCAGGGGTTTACACATGGCTGCCACAGGAAAATGAGTGAAATGAAAAGGTCAAGTAAAGGAAATGCAGATGGCGAATCTCACAACCTTACCATTGACCTGAACAGTTCTATAGTTGTGCTGATGGCACACATTGATATCAACATCACAGGAGGTTGCAAGGAAGAGTGGTTCTTGCTGATCATTGAGCCTTACTGCAGACAGTGCAAATCTGACATAAACACTTCTGAAGACCAAACATGGTCTGGAGAGGACAAGGGAGAGATTATTTAGAAAACTACTCTGACAAAAGATGGAAAGGCAAAGCAAGGAGCTCATACACAGATCGAGACACATTCCCACTGCAAACATGGTTAGAACATACCTGGGTCCACTACTTGATGTGATTAGTTGGTCAGAAGGACCTATTCCTGTGCTGTACAATTTTGATTCTGCGATCATTAGGGGACATTTCTGACAGATGCAGCACTGTTGCTGCACAGAGAAACCCAACACCACTGCACTGCAAACCTGGCATCTGACTGCATTCTCAGCAAATCTTTCACAAACAGTGCTCAGTAATCCAGAACACTCTCTCAGTGCTAACGGACAGCACAAATCAGTTCCAAGGATGGCACGGCACAGCACTGCTCGCTCAGAGCAGTACCGTTACATCTGCTCGTTATCTCTCAGTGGGACTGGACCTCACCAACTCAAAAACCTCAAAGTCAACTTGTCCAACTCAGTCGTTTCAGCCCAGAACATCGACCGTACTTTTCTCCAGCATTCTGTGTGTGTTGCTCAGTCACTTACGGTGCATTGTAGCTGTTAGCATCTCAGCTGCAGCTGTGCAGGAATGACAGCTACACTGTGAAAGAGTTAATTAGATTTTCAACCTTCACACATGAATGCTTTAACAAGTTCCCAATTGCAACAGACCTCCAGATGTACAAAGATCAATAATTCATACCTTCCACAATCAATTTCAGTACCTGTGCAAAATTTAAACTGTCAACAAGCGTGCAGGGAGTGCGCTGCGAGCTCCGTGCAGGATAATTTGCCTGGTCACTCCCACTTTGGAGAATACTAATTGTGGAAACAGACCCAGGGAGGCTCCGACGTCACAACCAGTATCAAATGTAACTCCACCAGCCTCTCCAGCAGTTAAAGAATTAAAGACTGAAATGCCAGACACCGAGACCTAAAGCCCAGGTGAGCGGAACTGCTTTGTGACACAAATGGCAACAGTGACTAACATTTTAAGATGGATGGGTGATCATACCCCATCAACCTATGACTGGTCCCAGGTCTAATCAGTGCAGAAAAGATTGGATTGTCCACTACAACTTCAGCTAAAACCCTACTATCACAACTAAACAGAACCCCACCTTGAGTCTGGAGTAAGTCATGTGATACTAGATACCCGGTACTAGAGGAACAGCAAATCATAAGCACAGGAGATCCTGCAGATGCTGGAAATCCAGAGCAACACACACAAAACATTGGAGGAACTCATTAGGTCAGGCAGCATCTATAGAAAGGAATAAATAGTCGATGTTCGAGCAGACTCCTCCTTTCAATATACGCTGCCTGATCTGCTGAGTTCCTCCAGCACTGTGTGTGTGCTACACAGACCTCTTGCTTAATGGTACTGGTCCATAGCATAAAAAAGTTTGGGAATACCAGCTCCAGAGGAATAGAACTCATTGAACTAGGAGAGAAAAGTACACTGTTACTTCTTTGTAACCTTTAGTTTTATAAGGATTAAAATACTGAAAATAGAATGGGAGGAGTTTGGGCACTTTTGACCATGTGGAATTATGGAGCCAAGAATTTAACCTGCAGAAAAATTTCCAGATGTTAACAGTTTGCAGAATTGGTAAACCTGACCGATTTTAATTACTTAGGTTCTGAAGAAACCCTATAGTTCCCTACCATCCTACTGACTGGGGTAACTGCAAATGAGGAAAACACACAGGGTTTAATATTTTATTGAAAGGGGATCAGATTTACAAACTCGTTTTATCCGGTTATACATCCTCAACTTAGCAAAGGTCCAGTTGTTGTCAAAAATGACAGGGCCACCCTCAGGATTGAGGAACATCCCCATCACCAGCGTCACTGAGGGCAATTCCCAACCCTGAAGATGAGGACCAAACACAACACCGATGTTATTGGGGACCACAGCCGATGCTGATGTTACCAAGGACCACCCCCAACATTGAAATAAGCCTACATGGCCTCCCTTCACTCAGCATTCCAAAGGGATTATTCCTTGCACAAACATCGCGTCCACTTTATCATCTCCACCAAACAGGACCAGCTCAGTTCAGCACACCTATGTTGGGCTGACGGTCCCCTTTCATGCTGCGTAACATTATGAATACAAACACTCCCTTTCTCACTGCTGCTTCCCCTGCAGTTGTCCTTCTTTTTTTTTTAAAATCTCCCCACCATGTAGAGCCCCAACCAGTCCTTCCAAAAGAAGCAGCAATTCATCATCACTTCTTCCAATCTAGAGGATGGATTCAGTGCTCACTACTTCACTGGAGAGGTCAAATATAGTTCAGCAGAGTAGCTCCCGTCAGTCTGCAAAACAGCCCCGAGGTTCCAGTCAGCTGCCACTCTCCACCCCACTCCCATTCTAGCCCTCAACTCAAGGTATGGCTCACTTGAGATCATGGATCAGCTTCATCCATCAGCCAGGGATGTCTTGGCCTGTCAGCCTCAGTACTTAAAGATAATCAGCATTCCCGGACCTTCCATTCTAGATTTGCAGCATTCCATTCACATTCCTTTGGTAATTGCTGTCATTCATTCAGCATTTCAACTTTTCTACATTTTAGTTACCTGTACAATCGCCGTGTCCCCACAGATCTCTCCTCCTCTCCTCTGCGTCTGCAAACTTGTTCATTTCCAACTAACCACTTCGGAGGGCCAGCCAGAAATGTTAACAAGTTCCCTCTCCACAGCTGCTGCCTCACTTACTGAGGTCTTCCCACGTTCTCCTTTTCTCTCAGATTTCCAGCATCTGCAGTATTCGGTTTACAGAAGTTGCCCTGACCTCTCCGCAGAGCAGCTCTTGCAAAGTGGGCAGTGACTTCAGCTCAAACTCTCCAGAAATGAGGCTGGTCCTTCTTCGAGCAAGAGAAAATTTGCAGATGCTAGAAATCCAAGCAACACACGCAAAATGCTGGACAGGCAGGATCTACGGAGTAAAGAGTAAACAGTTGACATTTCGGGCTGAGACTCTTCATCAGCATTGGAGGAAAAGATAGAAGTCAGAGTAAAGTGGTGGGGGGGGGAGCTGGGTGGAAGAAATACAAGGTAGCAGGTGATAGGTGAAACTGGGAAAGGGGGAGGGGTGAAGTAAAGAGCTGGGCAGTCAATTGGTGAAAGGGATAAGGGGCTGGAGAACGATAACCTGATAGGAGACAGAAGGCCATGGAAGGAAGAAAAGGGGGAGGAGCACCAGAGGGAGGTGATGGGCAGGTAAGGAGATAAGGTGAGTGAGGGAAATGGAAATGGGGAATGGTGAAGGGGTGGGGAGGCCATTACCAGAAGTTCAAGAAATTGATGTTCATGATATCAGGTTGTAGGCTACCCAGACGGAATATAAGGTGTTGCTCCTCCAACCTGAGTGTGGCCTCATCGTAGCTGTAGAGGAGGCTGGACCGACATGTCGGAATGGGAATGGGAATGGAAAGATCCTGCTTTTTCTGGCAGTCAGAGCGTAGAAGCGGTCTCTCAATCTACATGAGGTCTCACCGATGTGCAGAAGGCCACAGCAGGAGCACTGGGTACAGGAGATAACCCCAACAGAGCGACAGGTGAAGGGTCACCTCACCTGGAAGGGCTGTTTGTGGCCCTGAATGGTAGTGAGGGAGGAGGTTACACTGGCAAGGATAAGTGCCAGGAGGGAGATCAGTGGGGAGGGTGGAATGGACAAGGGAATTGCATAGGGAGCGATCCTGATGGAAACAGAAAGGGATAGGGAAGGTAAAGATGTGCTTGGTGGTGGGATTCCATAGGAGGTGGCGGAAGTTACGGAGAATTATGTGCCGGATGTAGAGGTTGGTGGGACGGTAGGTGAGGACAAGAGGAACCCGATCCCTGCTGGGGTGGTGGGTGGATGGGGTGAGGCCAGACATGCATGAAATGGAAGAGATGCGGTTGAGGGCAGCATTGATGGTGGAGGAAGGGAAGCCGCTCTCTTGGAAGAAGGAGGGCATCTTCTTTCTGGAATGAAAAGCCTTATTTTGAGAGCAGATACAATGGACACAGAGGAATTGAGAGAAGGGGATTACAAGTAACAGGGTGGGAAGGGATATAGTCTCGGTAGCTGAGAGAATCAGTGGGTTTATAAAAGGTGTCAGTAGATAAGTTGTCTCCAGAGATAGTTGTCTCAGCTGCATCTGCTCTCAAGATGAGGCTTTTCATTCCAGAACTAACCCGCATCTCTCCCATTTCACACTCATCTGCCCTTATCTCATCCTTCCACCACTCCAGCAGGGATAGGGTTCCTCTTGTCCTCACATACCATCCCACCAGCCTGCATGTCCAACACATAATTCTCCGTAACTTCCACCATCTCCAATGGGATCCCACTGCCAAGTACATCTTTACCTACCCCCCAATTTCCACAGGGATCTTTTCCATTCGTCCCTCCCCACTGATCTCCCTCCTCCCTCACTACCATTCAGTGCCCCAGAGAGTCCTTCCAGGTGAGGTGACACTTCACCTGCAAGTCTTTGGGGTCATCCACTATATTCGGTGCTCCCAGTGTGGCCTCCTGTATATTGGTGAGACCCGACATAGATTGGGAGACCGCTTCCCCAAACACCTACGCTCTGTCTGCCAGAAAAGCGGGAACTTCCAGTGGCCACCGATTTTAATCTTACTTCCCATTCCGATATGCCAGGCTATGGCCTCCTCTACTGCCGTGACGAGGACAAACTCAGGTTGGTGAAGGAACACCTAATGTTCCATCTGGATAGTCTCCAATCTGATGGCGTGAACATCGATTTCTCAGACTTCTAGTAATGCCCCCCCACTTCACCATTCCCATTTCCCTCCCTCACCTTATCTCCTTGCCTGCCCATCACCTCCCTCTGGTGCTCCTCCCCCTTTCCTTTCCTCCATGGCCTTCTGTCCTCTCCTATCAGATTCCCCCTTCTCCAGCCCTTATCTCTTTCACCAATCAACTTCCAGCTCTTTACTCGACCCTTCCCCCTGTCCTGGTTTCATCCCCACCAACTACTTCGTATTTCTTCCTCTCCTCCCCCACCTTCTTACTCTGACTTCATTTTTCTTTTCTCCAGTCCTGAAGTAGAGCCCTACTCCATCTTCACTTTACAACACAGAAAGCCCAGTATTGGGGGTCAGAACTGAACTCAGGAGCTGTGAGCCAATGGCACTACCTGCTGAGCCACTTCGATCTCTGTATGTCCCTCCCAGCCTCTCCCTCTCTCAGCATTGCCTTGAATACTTCACTTGAAACGACAGTATTCCAGTACAACCAGCCAGCCTGTCCAATTTCCTGGTGATCCTGGAGTCGAATGAGGTAATAGGCCCTTTGGCCCATTGTCTCCATACTGGCCATCAGCATGGAGACAATGAGTCGAAGATCCATACTGATCTTTTCTTATCCCATTTTCGAGCCGCACACAAGGTGCTGGAGAAACTCTGTGGGTTTACGGAGGGAGATGAACAGCTGGCATTTCAGATCGAGATCCTTCATCAGGAACGAAAGTGCAGAGGGGAGATAACTGATATAATGAGATGAAAGAAGAGGTGGGGAGAGAGCTAGCAGGCGATAGGTGGATCCAGCTGAGGAAGGATGATGTGCAGATGGTGGAGGGAAGAGCTGGAATAGCGACAGAGGCTGGGAGGTGAGAGGGTTGAAGATAATGAAATCTGATTGGAGAGGCAGGTGGAACATGGAATCGAGTGAGGGAGGTGGGAAGGGCAGATAGGAACAGTGGGGGCAAGGGGGGCAGTGGGAGGAGTGTAGTGCCCACCTGCCCATCATCTACACACTCTTCCACAAGGCCATAAGACATAGGAGCAGAATTGGGCAATTCGGTCCATTGAGTCTGCTCCCCAAACCCACTGCAATCCCTCTCCCATGGCCACTTCCCTCCACAGATGCTGCCTAACAAGCAGAGTTCCTCCAGCAGATTGTTTGTTGCTCCGGTTTATAGTATCTGCAGTCTTGTGTCTCTAGCCTTCAGCTCACTACCTGTAGCCTGTGCACATCTGAATACTCCCTAACTGTTGTCAGTCCGTCTGCGGCCACACTTCCTCACCCAAGGTCAAAGAGCATCATCAGCCCTGGAAATTAATTTTCTTGTTCTTTTCAAGCACCTGAAGTGAGCAACAGTTCACTGGACCATAATGATGCAAGAATCAAAGCAGGAGGAAGCAATTCAGCCCCCCGCGCTCGTTCCACCGTGCGTGGCTGATCCTTTCCTCTGATCAGATCAGATTCACTCACTCATCACGTGTACATTGAAACACACAGTGAAACGTGTTGTTTTGTAAACAACCAACACAACCTAAGGGTGCATTGGGGGCAGCCCGCAAGGGTGCCACACATTCCGGCGCCCATAATGTGCCCATAATGCTCAGCAGAACAACACCAGCCACAATAACAAACCCCTTCCCCTCCCACCTACACATGCAGACAGGCCTCCAACCTCAGGGCAGACAATCTCCAATCCTCGGTCCAGACTGGGCCTCGACCTCAGAGGGCTAAGGAAATCTGGCGTGTCCCCACTGACTCTTACCAGACGCACCATAGACAGCATCCTATCCAGATGCATCACGACTTTGTATTGGCCAAGAATGCAAGAAATTGTAGAGTTTTGGACACAGCCCAGTCCATTACAAACTTCTCTCTGCGGTCTCTGCAGACATCCCACCCTGCAAAAACTCATTTCAGGGAGGTAGCACCATCAATTTGCGGGAGACTTCCGGGAGAGGTGGGATATCTGCAATAGAGTAGCTCCTGAGCAGCTAGCCAGCTAGTTTAAATAATGTTAGCTATGCTAATGAACGAATGACACCTGTTAAACTCACCTCAACATGTCCAGTCTTAACCCACCATGGGCAATAGAAAAGTCACTGTTGCAAACAGTGCAGCGAGTAACACTGTCATTATTTTTGACCCCTATTAGGCAGGGGTACACTTTAGTGTAGTCTGGGGTGACATACCTTTTATATATTTTTTTGGAACACTCTGCCACTCTGACTTTTTTTGGAACTCTCTCGCTCTTGCTCTTTCTCGCTCATGGTCGCTCTCTCGCACTTGCTTTCTCGCTCTCACTATTAATTTGCGGGAGACTCCCAGAACTTCCGGGAGAGGTGGGATGTCTGCCTCTGGCTACATTTCCTGCTGCCTCTGGAAAGTAGTCAACATAATCAAGGGCTCTTCCCACCCCACTCATTCTCTCCTCTCCCCCACCCGTTGGACAGAAGGAACCATAGTGCGAGAGCACGGGCGGCCAGACACAAAGACAGATTCTCTGCCACTGAAAGACAGGACAAACTAGGGTTGTTTTCGCTGAATCTTTGGAGGGCAAGGGGAGACCTGATAGAAACTTATCAGGTTGTGAGAGGCATCGATAGAGTAAACACCAGTACCTTCTTTGATGTGGGTCTAAATATTTAATACTAGAGAGCGTGCGTTTAAGATGAGGGAGTAATTTTAAGGAAGATACGCAGGGCAACTTCTTTTTACACCAGAAGTGTTGGATGCTTTGAACTGCACTGCCAGGGGTGATGGTGGGGGGTAAATATAATAGAGGCTCTTAGAAAGGCACGTGAATATCCAGAGAGTGGAATAATATAGATATTGTGTATGCCATTAGTTTAGTTAGCTGTTTAATTGCTACATTAATTAGTTTGGCACAACATTGTGGGCTGAAGGGCCTGATTTTGTGCGGTACTGCACTGTTCAATGTTCTATGCTAGCAGATTCTCAATGGGCCTCTCATACCCTAAAAGATGATTTCCTGATCTCCCAATATCCCTCATTGTGGCACTTTCTACCTGTTCCACACTTTCTCTGCAACTGCCACAGTACATTTCTGGTTTCACTTCACTACCGTAATTTCACATGATCTGCCCCGATAGCATGCAGACAAGAGTTTTACACCGTACCCTGGCACACGTGGTAATAATAAACTAGTATTGATAAATCAATACCACTTTCCGGCACTAACCCCTATACTCCTCGATTTCAGGAACAGACAAAAATCTGGTCTGGAATGACTGACTGCACACTCAGACGTCCACCACGCTGTGGGGAAAGGAACATCTTGCCTCAGTGAATGGCTGAGTACTTACTCTGAGGCCCTGACCCCCGTATCAGCACAGCCCAGCCAGGGAGAAACATCGTCTTTGCATCGTACCCACTGGGCCCCGTAAAAATGTTGTATCTTTCAATGATATCACCGTTTCACTCGGGAATCGCCTGGGAGATACTGTGATCTAATTTACAGCGCAGCAATGTTGTGATTAAAAATTAATCAGCATTATAGAAGGAAGTCTGAGTGTGCCTCTGACTCCAAATGGCTTAAGCCCCTAAAATTCCATTGTGAGTGCTTGTTGGGCCCACTGACACCAATCCCCTGATTATCTCACAGCCCAACTGTGACACCAGTTGTTGGTCACTAAAAATAATAGCCAGGGTGCAGCTCACAGAGCCCAAAGACTGGTGTCAGCCCCTTGGACTTGTCCCATGGGAATGTGACTCCAGCCAGTGTTAAAACAATAGATTAACAGGTCCAACTTGTCCTGGCTGAAAAAGAGATCTAGCTGGGCTGGTCCAATAGATTAAGATCACTCTAAATCTTTCCTATCCATGCACCTGTCTAAATATCTTTTAAAGTGTGCAGCTGTACCTGCCTCTACCAGTTGCTCATTCAGTCTTTGGGATATTTGCAGAGGCATCAGAAGACACAATAGATCTTAATTCTGGAGCAACACACACAAAATGCCGGAGGAACTCAGACGGTTGGGCAGCATTTGTGGGAAGACAACATTTTGGGCCGAGATACTCTATCAGGAGTCTGCTGCATGGTCTCAGCTCAGGTTAACTCTGGCCTGGCCCGGCCCAGCCCAGCAGCCTTTCACCATGGCAACAAAGGTTGGGCAGCAGTGAGGAAGAGATCTTCAGCCCTGTTCGGTGAGTAGCTGTAGGGTAAGCATTTCCATTGCAACACTTTGACGAATAAGCCCTGCCAGGAATCCAGACGACCCTCCTTACCTGAAGGCAGTGAGAATGGAGCACACTCCCATCAGAAGTGGATGAGACAGACGCACTGTGAGGGTGGGGCGCTTCTTGGTTAATCTCAAGGGTGGAGAGGGACAGAAGACGATGGTATTTGGGGTGATGGACAGCGGCTACATGCTTGCGTGGAGCAAATACCTTCGCACAGAAGTCGTCTGTGCAGGGAATTCACTAAGTCGGTGACATAAACACCTGCAGTTTACCAAGTCCATGCTGACACCAACCCTACAATAATCCACCTTTTTATTCTTCCCACATTCCCATTAACTCCCCCCAGACTTTACCTGTCACTCTCACACTAGTGGTAATTTACAGTATCCACTCATTGCACCACCCCACAGATCTTTGGGACGTGGGAGAAATCCAGAGCACCGGAATGAACCCCACACAGTCACAGGGAGAACGTGCAGACTCCACACAAACAGAGCCCTTGCTCACTGGGGTTGAACAACTGCCGGAGTACTAGCAGTGAAGGATTTGTCCTGCCTCATTCTGTATTGTTCATTCATCTGATGGCAAACGATCGCCCAGAATTTTACTGCCTGGCATTTTACTGCTGGGGTTAATTCGTTCATTCGAAGTCAGACTGGAAATTTGGTGGCAGCATCACCTGTTAATGCAGAGTTCTGGACGGTCATGGAGGAGGGAGAAATACTGCCAGAGATTAGCTGACTAGGGAGTGGGAACTGCAGATCTTAACATTACACAGGGAACAAAACAAGGTGCCTACTCACTGATCAGTCTGAGTTCCAGCTATCAGATGTCCAACAGGTACCAGGGTACAAGCAGGATAAGCTGATTCCCTTCCCCAGCATCTCCCACCAGCACTCAGGAGTTCCTCTCATGGTCAACTCTTACAATTCCTCACCCCTCTCCACCTCCTCATCTCCTCCTACCACACTCATCTGCCTCCACCCTGTTCCTCACCATCCCCTCCACCCCGGTCAAAGATGGTGAAACACCGAGAGGCAGCACCTACTCCAGCTCCCAATAATGGTGCGAGCTCTAAATTCTTAGAGAGTGTTTCAAAGTTTCTAGTCTGGGATTTCAGTCATCCAAAACTCCGCAAGGAGAAACCAGAGTGAGGAGAAGGAGAAGGGGGAAGAACGAGTGTAAGGAGAGACAAGAACGAGGAGAAGGAGAAGGCGAGGCAAGAGTGAGGAGAAGGAGGAGGAGAAACAAGACTGAGGAGGAGTAGAATGAGAAACCTGTCAGGAGAAGGGGAAGGAGAAACATGAGTGGGAGAAGGAGAGACGAAAGTGAGGAGAAGGAGAAAAAAGTAGACTGAGGAGAAGGGGAAGGAGAAACAATTGAGGAGAAGGAGAAACAAGAGTGAGGAAAAGGAGGAGGATGATAGTTGAAAAGTTTTTAGTGGAACATGAGAGGGAATTTCTTCAATCAGAGAGTGGTGAGATTGTGGAACGAGCTGCCAGCGCAAGTGCTGGATACCAGTTTGATTTCAACGCTTAAAAAGAAATTTGGATAGGGTCATGGATGGGAGAGGTATGGATTGCTATGATTTGGGTGCAGGTCGATGTGAGTAGGTGATTTATTGGTTTGGCACCAACCAGACGGTCCAAAGGGCCTGTTTCTGTGCCTTAGTGTTCTACGACTCGATAGATGCTTTGATTAGATGCTGCTGAAGTCCTAGACAAAATTACAGTTAGTCCACTGGCAGTGGAGTTAATATCGGTGCTCAACGGACTAACGATTGTACGGACCCGGAACCGGTGACGGCAACCTGGACTATGCAGCTCAGCCGAGGACGCGGCAGATGCAGGAGGTGTGAGAGGAACCAGAAACACAGTCAGAAAGCTTTGGTGGTAGCTAGGCCAAGAGCTAACCCAGCCAGACCGGCAGTACCATCACTTTCCCTTGCCAACCTCCGTTAGCTAGATAATCAAATAGACTCACTGAGACCGAGAATGAATGCACGGAACAAGAGATGAGAAACTGTTGCATTCTGGTTTACACCAAAACATGGTTAAACAACAACATGCTCGACTCAACGCTTCAACTCGAAGGATAACTCTGTTCTGCGCAGACAGGAACTCCCTGTCGGGGAAATCAAAGGGAAGTGGAATCTGTGTGTGCATTAACAAAGGTTAGGGTTAGTGTACAAACTCACTTGTAGTTAGCAGTAACTGTCCTGGGGGGGGTGGGATTCATATTACAATTAGATGCCAGCCACATTACCTGTACAGGCAGTTTACTGTTGTATTCACCCCCACTGTCTCAATACCCCCTCCCCAACACGAATGCCAGGGTTGCACTGGGAGAGTTTTACAGTATCGTCAGCTCTCTACAAAACAAGCATCCAGACAGTCTCTGCATAATTGCAGGAGACGTCAATCATGCTAACCTGCAGGACATTTTACCCAAATTCCACCAACTTACAAAGCCACCCCACACCCCCAGCTTGGCCTCTCTGACCCCATCTCCACAGTGCTAATCCCAGCATACCGACCGGTGCTGGAAATAGAGAAATCATTCATGAGGACCATCACTGTATGACCCAAAGAGGCAATCTCTATGCTTCGGGACTGTTTCGAATGGACTACCTGGCTAATGTTCAAAGAGGTCAGCACTTGGCTACCTCAGTAAGCGCGTAGACGATGTTGGTACATCAAGAGCAATCGTCTCATGGCCCGACCAGAAGCCCTGGCTGAAAACAGAGGTGCACCCCCTACTGAAAGCCTGGATGCTACCTTCAGGTCTGGTGACTTCACAGCTCTCAGAGAAGCCAGGAGAAACGTCATCTTCGGCATCAAGATGGCAAAGGCCACCTACACACACAAAACTCAGGAAAACCTGTCCGAAAACTATGTTCGGTGTACGAGGCTGGGCTTCAAGGGTATTAGTGTCTACGTAAGGAAAAACAGCGTCGACTATATCAGCGATGCCTCTCTCCCTGATGCACTAAACAACTTTTATGCATGCCTTGAGCAACACCGGCCATGAAAGCTACCCACCCCACAGGTGAGTAACAGCAGCAGACGCGAGGAGGACTCTGCAGGGAGTCAACCCTGTAAAGCAGCCACGGTGGGCATCTCGGGCCGAGTGTGTACACACCAGCTCACTGACATCTTCAACACTCCACTCATCCAGACACGCCTCAAATCAGCCACTGTCATCCCTGTACCAAGGAACTCTGCACCTTCGGAACTAAACGAAGAAATTGTGCTGCCTCATCCGATGGTGGCACTGATGCCGATCATCATGAACTGCTTTGAACGGCTGATATTGGCGCATATCAACAACTCCATTCCTGCCACATGAGACACTCACCAATAGGCTTCCTGACAGGACCACCCTATGACAGATGCCCTAGTGTCCATCATGCACCTGGCCCTGACACACCTAGAAGAGAAGGACTCTTATGTCAGAATGCCATTTCTGGACTCCAGTACAGCATTCAACACTCTCATCCCACAGACCTTGGTGAACAAACTCTTACTCCCCAGTCTGAATACACCTCTATGCAATGGTTGGACTTCCTAACCAACAGACCTCAGATCAGCGGAATGCACAATCGCTCCTCCCACCCCATCTTCTTCAACACAGGTACCCCACAGGGCCGTGTGCTACACCCTGCTCACGCACGACTGTGCGGCCAAACTCACAAGTAATCACATTGTCAAGTTTGCCAATGACACGACAGTGATGGGGCTCATTATCAACAACGATGAGGCGGCTTACGAAGAGCTAAAAGAGCTTGCAGCCTGGTGCCAGGCAAATCATCTCTTTCTGAATGTCAATAAGACCAAAGAGATGGTTATCTACTTCAGAGGAAGTCAGACGCCCCCCCTCCCCCCATTACATTGGCGGCACAGCAATAGAAACTGCAAGCATTTTCAAACTCCTGGATGCGCACATCACACACAACCTCTCATGGTCTCAGAACACATCCTACAGAGTCAAGAAAGCTCACCAACACCTCTACTTTCAGAGGAGGATGACGAGAGCTGGACTTTGCTCATCTATACTCACGTCATTTTACAGATGTGCAGTAGAGAGCATCGTGACAAGCTGCATCGCTGCTCGGTACGGAAACGGCACTGCGACGGACAAGAATGCTCTACCACAAGCAGTCAAAACTGCTCAATGCATCACTGGCACCGGGTTCAAGGACATATATACAGAAAGGTGCTGGAAAAGGTCCAGTAACATCATGAAGGATTCCACCCACTCTACTCGTGGACTCTTTGTTCCACTCATCAGGGACGAGGCTACATAGCATCCACACCAGGACCACCAGACTCAAAATCAGTTACTTTCCCCAAGCAGTAAGACTGATCAACACCTCCAATCAATAATTCCACCACTACTTTATTACTTTCTGTCAGTTATCTTGTGTATAACCTAGTGCCACTTTATGGACGTACAATCAATCCATCAGGCTTAATCATACAGTTTACGATAGCACCACTGAGAGCAAGTGACTCCTTACTGGTGGTTACCAAAACAAGGAATACAACTAAATACTTTGTTATTATCACTTTTTCTGTGAAAGAAAAAACTACAGTAAATGATCACCGCAAACAATGGAGAGGCGAGCGAAGGCAAGGTTGAGTCAAGGGTTGAAGCTTGCGGGTGCAAGATGAAGTCGGGGCGAGATCAAAGTGTATTCAAGGCGAAGCTGAGGCAAGTGGGGGAGAGGCAGATTTGAGGCCTGTCCACCTCAACCAAGAGCGAGGTTTGATTGATCTAAGCCCTGGGCCGTTTTGGAAAGGTTGGGTACGGGCCAAGATGTGGCAGCAGGGTCCAGGCCCAGAGCCTATTGATGCGACAGGCTCCAGGTCCTAGAGCGAGGAACAATGTTCCCTCTAATTTTTAGTAGTCAGTGTGCGCAAAAATCTTATGTTGTGCAAATTTTTCTCCTGTGACAAAAGTATGTACGCACTGAATATACACGTGGCACAGTTTATGTAGGTTTACAAAATATTTGACATAAAACTGCACAGAATAACAAAATAACATACGTATTTAAGTCACTCCATTATTTTTTCTCTCTCCTGTCTTTGGCATTTACCCATTCTTTGTAAACTCTATCTAGACTAATAGAACTTCCATCTAATTCATAGCTTTTGATTCTCATTAACATATCCAAATGATATTCACCTAAACCGTGTCTCAGCTTGTTTTTGAGTTGATTCATTAGGCTAAGACCGCGCTCACAGTCCGCACAAGACGCAAGAAAGGTTCCCCCAATGTCCATCAACTGTGCAAGGTCACAAAACTGTTCACTTTGAAGTACAAATGCCACCATTTGAGCAAAGTTTGAAATCAGTTTGGATTTAATTTTTTCTTGCACGGAAAATTTGAAAGCATTAAACTGTCTAACTATTAAAGTATCTTCAGCTAGAAAATCATAATATTTTAGACATAAGGCATAAACTTGTTCATCGCCAAATGCAAAGTCACAATCTACAATTGCAGAGAAATCAAAAGCTGACTATTCTTGTATCTCAACTTTGATCTCCTCTGGGTTTGATCATTTTCACTCTCATTCATCTGCACTCAACCGTAACATGCGTAGCACTCCTGTAACGGGTAATGAGGGGTTCTGTTGCCTGAGCTTTTGCACACCATCCAAATGCGATTTACTTGCCAAATGATGCTTCAAAAAGTCAAGTTTCCAAATATCATCCCACTTCTTTCCACTAGCAAATTCTCCAGCAACTTTCGCATCACGACAATACAAACAGATAACTCCAGTTTCCGAATCATACATGAGTATTTCTCGTAGCTGAACCTTCATGACCTCATGAGCTTTCGGTATAGCAGTTTCTACTATTCTGTTAAGCCATTCAACTTTAAATAAATCTGCAGTTCTTTTGCGCTTCACGCCCTTCGCTTCTTTTGAATTAAATATAGTGAATCAATACTTTTTTCAATAAAAACTTAGTAAGCCATCTACAGGATTTGAAACAGATATGAACACTGTCCGCCAAAGATGGCTGCTGCCGTGATGCAGCTGTACAAACCGGAACAGGATGGGCAAGGTGATGTAAATTAGTGATGTGCGTTGTGGTATTTGAAAAACCGACTAACTAGTTAACAGAAACAGTTAGCCAAAAGATTATTTTCAATAAGTATAATTATTAATTACTACATAATTTTAGGTAACTAACCTTTTGTGTGCATATTAATTTCCTTTGTGCGCTGGTTGAAAAACGTGTGCACGCGCACAGCTTAGAGGGAACTATGGCGAGGAACGACCTAATGTTTGGACCATTTAAACGCCTGGGCAGATGGATTGAAAAGGCAATATGTCGGGACCATAGGTGAGGGTCGGACTGGCTCTGCTCACTGCTCCACAACATTTATTCTTCGCTGCACTGAGGCCGAGGCCTGCTCCAGGCTCCATGTCTGCAGGCTCTGTGACATTTACTCCACTATGCGCTGAACTAAGGCTGAGGCTTTGTGCCCTGAGGACTCACTTTCATTCTAAATGCTATTTGCTTACTTTTATTGATTGCACAATTTGTGTTTTTTCTCTCTGCACATTGGGTGCTCAAGAGTCTTTTTTAAAATGGTTCTTTTGAGTTTCTTTGTTTTGTGGCTGCCTGTAAGGAGATGAATCTCAAGGCCGTATAATGTATACTTCGATAATAAATGTACTTTGAACTCTGTATACAGGCTAACATATATGTATACTTATTGTTTTTTTTTATTATCGTGTTCTTTATCTTTTGTGTGGTTCTTAAATGCTGCATCAGATCCGGCGTGACATTATTTTGTTCTCCTTTACATGTGTGTACAGGAAATTACATTAAACCATCTTGAATAATCCTTATCCACTCCTCTCCTTTTTCTGACACACTCTCTCCCCATCTCCATTTATCTCTCTCACACACAAACACACTCTCTTTTATTCTCCTCCTCTCTCTCTGTCTGTGGCATGTTTCACTGAGAGCAGGGAGCACACAGTAACCAGCCAAGCACCAGCCCCTTACAATGAGAACTTTGTCTCTGACCACTACTATTTGTGATCTGAATGAAACCTTCAGCTGCCACATATTCACTGGCTCAATGGTGTAACATTAGCCGGTAGGATTAGGGACTATTTTAATGATGGCATTTTCCTTTTAAACTGATTACTTTTAAATTAACGAACTATTAATTTTACTTGACTGAGCTCGGATGATTATAGGAGATTACCATAACTTTTTCCCACCCTCCCCCCCCCCATTTTAATCCACTAAAGAGATTGCAAGTTGAGTTGGTGGTAGGTCACGCACATTCTGCCCAGCTAGCCATCAGTAATCTACTGTTCTGGCTTGCACGGCCAGAAAGCCGAAAAGTGAAATGTGAGAAAACATTTTAAGCACATTCCTCAAATCCTTGAACAGGTTTCACTACATCTCTGGATTCCTGAAACCTAGGGTCCTTACTGCAGTCCCATCACTTCTGATTCGACAGATCACTGAATCCTCAATGCACAATGCAGTTCAAATGTTACTATGCACATCCTCAGTAAACATTTAATACCTGATGAACTGCTCATCTCCTGAACATTGGCTCACCCACGCCTCAGCGGGCTCCACTCTCACCTCTGTGTCAGGAGCTTGTGTGGTCAAATAGCTCCTGAGGCTTATCCTTAAGACATAGGAGCAGAATTAGGCCTTTTGGCCCATTGAGTCTGCTCTGCCATTCCACCATGGCTGATTTATTATCCCCTTCTCAATCGCATTCTCCTGCCTTCTCTCTGTAACCTTTGACACTTGACTAATTGAAGAACCTGTCAACCTCCACTTTAAGGATACCCAATGACTTGCCCTCCACAGCCGTCTGAGGTAATGAATTCCACAGATTCAACACCCTGTGGCTAAAGAAATTCTTTCTCATCTCTGCTCTAAAGAGGCATCCCTGTATTCTGAGTCTGTGCCCTCTGGTGCTAGACTCTCCCACTATTAGAAATCTGCTCTCAAAGTTCATTCTATCTAGACTTTCAAAAATTTGATAGGTTTCAATGAGATCCACCACCCCCCACCATTCCTCTAAACTCCAACAAGTACAGGGCCAGAGCCATCAAATGCTCCTCATATGTTAACCTTTTCATTCCCGGGATCACTCTAGTGAACCTCCTCGAGATCCCCTCGATTGCCAGCACATCCTTTCTTGGATAAGGTGCCTACAACTGATCACATTAGTCCAAATGCGGTCTGACCAGTGCCTTATAAAGCCTTAGCATTATATCCTTGCTTTTATATTCTGTGTACATACATCTACTGATGCTTCTGAACACATCTTCAGTGATGTTCCTGGAATCATCGGGTGTTTCGGGTCTTTCAACATCATACACCCTCCTCCAGGTGACCCAGCCGGGGATGATCAGACCCCAGCTTATGTCCAGATGGCTAGCTACTTATGACTCCATGGCTCCCCTCTTTTGAGCCACTGCCATCTTGAGGCCCTCTCTGCCACATCGGTAGTACTGCGGATGGCTCTCCTCTTCCTCTCTCCCTCGATGCCCAAAATGCTGAAGGCTCTAACTAAGGAATGGGCTGGGAATCCCCTACAACCAACCTCCACTGGGAGACACCTCGCTCTCCATCCAGCCTGCTGACAGTTGCTGACCAGTCCTGCGTACTTGGAGAGCATCCTTTCAAAGGCCTCTTCCAAGCGATCTTCCCATGGGACTGTCAGCTCCAGCAGCACCACTTGCTTAGTAGACTCAGACACAAGGACAATGTCTGGTCGCAGGGTGGTGGCTGCGATATGGTTGGGGAACTTCAGCTGTCCTCCGAGGTCCACCAACAGCTGCCAGTCCCTTGCAGAGGTCAGGATACCTGCAGATGTTCTTTTGGCAGGTATTGGCTGCTCCCCAGCTCTGACAAAGGCAATGGTCTGTTTGGAGGGTCGGGACCACTTCGCCCACTCAACTCCTGCACTGACGGCTTCAGCGATGGTCTTCAGGACCTGATCATACCTCCACCTGTACCGTCCCTCATCAAGTGCCCTTGTGCAGCCACTGAGGATGTGCTCCAGAGTTCCTCACTTGGAGCACAGTGGGCACACAGATGGCTCTGCCCTACCCCATGTGTGCAGGTTTGATGGGCTTGGAAGCACATTGAACACTGCCTGGATGAGAAATTGGATGCGGTGTCCAAACGAATGCTAACATTGCATTTGCTTTCCCACAAAAGCCCGAAGTTGTTAGGCTGGTTCCTCACTTAATATCCCACTAATGCAGTGTCCGTGATGTGATACGAGTCAGAGGGAGATTCAGAACAGAAACCGAACCCCTCAAACACACACTAATCCTATTTTATTCTCCCCATATTCCCATTAACTTGCCCCAGATTCTATCCCCTCACCAACACATTAGGGACATTTATACTGGCCTATTAACTTTACCAGCCCACATGACTTTGGGATGTAGAACGAAATCAAAGCACCTAAGGGAACATGCAGACTCCACACAGACATCAGGGTCAGTTAAACGCAGGAGCTGAGAGGCAGTAGTGCAACGAGCTGCACAACTATGCCACACCAGGGCTATAAGCATGTATACACTTGGAATAGAACTTGCCCAAACCACCACTTACGCTTCCTTCATGCACCTGTGGTAACAGCTGAGGCCTGAGGTGTACAGGCTACGGTCAAGGTGGTCTAGCACACACCAGGCTGAAATCATTGTAGCTTCATCATCAATGTCTTGAGTTCTGGACCTCCAACACCTTCACCATGTTTAAGATGTGTGGAGTTTCTCTGCCTGTGACCACGTGGATTACCCTCAGGAACTCTAGCTTCTTCTCAATCACACACAGGGTAGTGCGCTAACTGGATATTGTAAACTAACCCTGGTTCAGGTGGGTGTAAAGGAGAATTAATTACAGGGAAATATGGGTGAATTTGATTTTTCAGAGAGCTTGCATAGACTTGATGGCTCAAATGGCCTCATTTCACAATGTAAGTTAAGAGTATTCTGCACAGATTTGATCACCCTGTTATAGGAATGATGTGGTTAAACTGCAAAGAGTGCAGACAAGATTTACAAGGATGATATCAATGCTAGAAGACCTGATTTACAGGAAGATGTTGGCCAGGCTAGGTATTTATTCCTTAGGATGTAAAAGAATGAGGAGGAACTTTATAGAAATATTTAAATTAATGAGAAGCATAGAGATTGAGCCTGACCTCAGTGGTTGGGAAGATGTTGGAGTAAATTGTTAAGCACTTGGTGACAGAGGACAAGATAGGACAAAATAGGACAAAGTCAGCATGGTCTCCTTAAGGGAGAATCTTGCCTGACGAATCTGTTAGAATTTTTTGAGGAACTACAAGTCAGATGGATAAAGGGGGTGCAGTGGATATTGTATATTTGGACTTTCAGAAGGCCTTTGACAAGGTGCCACACATGAGGCTGCTTGCCAAGTTAGGAGCCCATGGTATTACAGGAAAGTTACTAACATGGTTAGAGTATTGGCTGACTGGTAGGAGGCAGTGTGTGGGAATAAATGATCCTTTTCTGTTTGGCTGCACGTGACTAGTGGTGTTCCACAGGGGTCAGTGTTGGGACCACTTCTTTTTCTGCTGTTTATCAATGATGATGGAATAGGTGGCTTTGTTGCCAAGTTTGCAGATGATACGAAGATTGGTGGAAGAGCAGGTAGTGTTGAGGAAACAGGTAGGATGCAAAAGGACTTAAACAGATTAGGAGAATGGGCAAGAAAGTGGCAAGTGAAATACAAGGTTGGAAAATGTGTGGTCATGCACTTTGGTAGAAGAAATAAATGTGCAGACTATTTTCTAAACGGGGAGAAAATTTCAAAAATCTGAAATGCAAAGGGACTTGGGAGTCCTGTGCAGAACACCCTAAAGTTTAACTTGCAGGTTGAGTTAGTGGTAAGGAAGGCAAATGTATTCATTTCAAGAGGTCTTGAATACAAGAGCAGGGATGTGATGCTGAGGTTTTATAAGGCACTGGTGAGGCCTCTCCTTGAGTATTGTGAACAGATTTGGGCTCCTTATCTAAGATAAGGTGTGTTGGCATTGGAGAGGGTCCAGAGGAAGTTCACAAGGATGATTCCGCGAATAAAAGGGTTATCATACGAGGAACGTTTGGTGGCTCTGTGTCTGTACTCGCTGGAGTTAAGAAGGACTAGGGAGAATTTCATTGAAATCTTTTGAATGTTGAAAGGCCTAGACAGAGTAGATGTGGAAGGGATGTTTCCCATGATGGGGTATTCTAGGACAAGAGGGCACAGCCTCAGGTCAGAGGGGCATCCATTTAAAACAGACATACAGAGAAATTTCTCCAGCCAGAGGGTGATGGATTTGTGGAATTTGTTACCACAGGCAGCTGTGGAGGCAGGTCATTGGGTGTACTTAAGGTGGAGATCGATGGGATCTTGATTCGTCATGGCATCCAAGGTTACAGGGAGAAGGTCAGGAAGTGGAGCTGAGGAGGGGAAAAAAGGATCATCCATGATTAAATGGTGGTGCAGACTCAATGGGCCAAATAGTCTGATTCTGATCCTATATCTTAGGGTCTTACAAGCTTGAAGGTCAGGGTACTTTCCCCAAGGGAGGGGAGTCCAAAACTAGGGGCCATCGATTTAAGGTGAGACGGGAAAGATTTAAAAGTGTCCTGAGGGGCTGCCTTTTCCACACATAGGGAGGTGAGTATATGGATTGAGCAGGTTGAGGCAAGTGTAATATTATCAGTGAAGATGCACTTGGACAGATATATGGAGGGGAGGGGCTTTAGCCCAATGGGCCAAATGCAGGAAGTTGGAATGAGGTAGGATTATTCAGAGTTTTAGCCAACTGTTTGATGCCCTGCTCCATGCAGGGCTCGTATACAAGCTAAAAATAATGTTAAATATACTTTGGTTTACAAGTGTTGTTGATATGAGATGATTTGAACAACAGAAATATGGGTGAACAAAGTGGTCACTATAGATTGGTAGGACTGAAGGGCCTGTATGCATCATGTTTTGCTCTATCGCCCTATGACTCGATAAGGAATTTTAGGAAAAGGGCAGTTGGGGAATAACAGTAAAGTGAAAAACACAATCCGTCCATTATTAGAGAGTCAGTCAGCTCCATGTCTCGAGGCAGGACGTGTCCACAGGACGGAGTGGTGATACCCTGCCATTCTACATGGTGATGCAGGACAGCAGCACATTCAGCAGCTCTTGCCTACTAGCTGCATCCCAGTGAGCTGTGTAAACTTTCACAGAGTACGTTCTTTATTGCTGCTGACTCCTGTTTTACCACGGCACGGTCTCCTTCACCTGGTGAAGGAGCACAGCAGTATGTCAGCCTGGCCACCTCACCTTCCCAAACTCCCACCGCAAACACTGCTGCCCCCAAGCATTCCCCAGCCACAGGTAACCAGTGTCCGATAACTGACACATGTGAATACAGAGTGGACAGACTTTGGCAAAGTATTAACAAAGCCTAGCTAATTATAATCAAAGCACAGGCTCACAGATCTAAGGATTAAAGTCTGCTGGTCTCTCCATTGGTCAGGCTGGGTTCCACTGTGAACTCATCAAGTTAATGAGGCCGTGATGACCCTGTGGGTCTTGTGTATGTTGTACAAAATCCTTATTAAAAACATGTGAAAGCCTTTCCCAGCCTCAGCTGTGGTGCTTTTGTAAAGTTAAAGACTGGTCTACACTAGAGCTCTCCCTGGTATAAGCAGAATATGAGAGGTGGTGAAGAAAAGATTTACAAGAATTATATTCCATCAGGGGTGGGGGGGTGGGGAGATGTGGGATCACGGGCACTGAATGTTCTAAGAACCTGTCCCCAAAACAAAGAAATCTTGGAGACTTGTGGCTTTCAGCCCCTACTGGTCTATGTTGGCAAAGAAACCAATCTGATTATCTATTTATAGAGACACAGTGTGGCAAAGGAACCAATCTGATATTCTATTTATAGAGTTACAGTCTACCTCTATGCAGATCTGGATAGAGGTAGTACCTTTGATGTCTGGCACGCTGCTCCCTACCAGACAAGGTGGATGGGCATCACTGGTCCTCATCCATCTCCTAAATCTCTCACATTTTGGCTCCAAGCGCCATACCCCGGTAAACTGCTTCAGCTAGCGGGCTAAACCATGTGAGGGGGTGGTGTTAACACAGCACCACTGGGCAAATAACTTCCATGATGAAGTCACCGGCTGGGATGGAAAGGTTCTCAGATGAACTACAACGGCCACATGTTCATGACCAAGGCGAGCCACCTAGTTGGAGGAAATCGGCTGTGGTCAAACATGGAGAGGGATGGGCTCCGCCAGGTTTCAGATGCCCAGGACATGCCGCATGATGAGTACACCAAACTGGTGCAAAGCTTGTCATGACGGCACCCCGATGACTCCACCAGGAGTTAAGGGCGCAAGAAGAAGAAGAAGAGTTAAGGTGTGGAATAGGCCTTTCCAGCCTATCGAGCCACGCCGCCCAGTAATCCCTCGATTTTTAATCCTAGCCTAATGACGGGACAATTTACAATGACCAACTGACCTACCAACCGGAACGTCTTTGGACCGTGGGAGGAAACCGGAGCACACGGAGGAAACCCACACAGCCATGGGGTGAGAACGTACAAACTCCTGACAGACAGTGGCAGGAATTGAACCCGGGTCGCCTGCACCATAACGTGTTGTGCGAACCACTACGCTACCAAGCCACAGTCCCATTTACGTGCGTTTGGCCCACACCCCTCTGAACCTCGGCTCTGCTTGTAACTACCCTTGTGCCCTTAACTGGTCACATGGGTGTAACTGGACAGTGTATGCTCCTGGTCCCTAAGGGCCTGTTACTATGCTGTATCTCGAAATAGATAAAATAAAAGATTTTACTGTGTAGGGACAAAGAAGTTTCCACCTGGGTGAGACCAGAGCTAGCAACCAACAATATTTGATACCTTCAATTAAATACAACACCAATACCAATCAATCTATTCAGGAAACAAGCAGGAATCTGCAGAGTGAAAATGTGGAACTCTCTCTCACCAGAGTGGCTTTTCTCTGCATTTCACTACAGTATAGAAAGCTATTTGGCCCACTTGGTCCACGCTATCTCACAGACTAATTGAATTACCCCACTAATTTTCTCTAAAACCTTTTCTATTGACATGCCTATGAACGCCCCACTCAGCCACACATTACGGATGATTTACAGCAGCTAATTAATCCCCCTGACTACACCTTTGGGACGTGGGCAGAACCCAGAGCACCTGGGAGAAACTCGCACGGTCACAGGGAGAATGTGCAACTCCAAGCAGGCAGCACTTGAGGTCAGGATCAAACCCAGGTTACTGGAGCTGGGAGGAAACAGCTCTACCAGCTGTGCTGCTGATCGTGGTTTGCTTGTAGTTAAAGGCAGATTGGATCCACAGAGAAGGAAGAAGACAATAAACTGGGAGGTGAAGAGGAGTGGAAAGCATAAGCACCAGCAAAGAGCAGTGGGGCTGAATGGCTTCATTCTTATGGTGTCCTTGAGTCCCTAATTAGCCCAGACAGCCCCAGTCTAGCATGATCCAACACAAGTCCTGCAGGAAATGATCCTGGGACAGTACTGACCCTCAGACCTTTCCTGCCCAGGATTTGAGATCAACATCCAGAACCCATAATCCAGTCACAGCCCACTGTCTGGTGCCTGGCAGTTTCTGGAATCTTGCTGGCCACAGACATAGCAGAGTTGATGACAATGCGAAAGATTTGCAGGCTGCAGGGATGCATGAGTCACAGTATCACAGTACAGAAACAGCCCCTTTGTTCATGAGTCACAGTATCACAGTGCAGAAACAGGCCCTTTGTTCATGCTGACCACGGAACTCACCTACACCAGTCCCATCTGCCTGCCTGTGGCCCATATCCCTCTAAACCCCTTCTATACACGTACTTATCCAATGTAAACATATTGATACGAGGAAGGCATGCCAGCAGCTACATTTCATTAGGAGCTTGAGGAGATTTGGTATGTCACCATAGACTCTAACAAATTTATAACTGGTTGCATTGCCATCTGACATGCACAGGATCAGAAAAAGCTGCAGAGGGTCGTAAATTCAGCTAGCTCCACCATGGGCACAATCCACACCTTCAAAGATATTTTTAAAAAGGCAATTACCTTAAGAAGGCAGTATCCACCATTTGGGATCCCCACCGCCCCAGACATGCTCTCAGGGCTCGCACCTCTAGGTTCAACAGTTACTACCCCTCAACCATCAGGCTCTTGAACCAAAGGGGATAACTTCCCTCAACTTCACTTGCCCCATCATTGAAATGTTCCCACAACCTATGGACTCACTTTCAAGGACTCTATCTCATTTTCTCGATATTTATTGCTCATTTCCTTTCTTTTTGTATTTACAGAGCTTGTTGTTCTTTGAACACCCTCAAGTTGGAGTGGTCCTTCATTGATCCTACTGTGGTTCACATTCTACTTTGGATTTATAGAGCATCTCCGCAGAAACTGAATCTCAGGGTGGCATATAATACTTTGAAACTTTGTACTGCTGCCACAAAACAACTAATTTTGCAACATCCGCTCAATGCCCACTTTATTCGGTGCAGCTGTACACCTGCTCGTTAATGCAAATACCTAATCAGCCAATCACGTGGCAGCAGCTCAATGCATAAAAGCATGCGGACATGGTCAAGTGTGTCAGTTGTTGTTCAGACCAAACATCAGAATGGAGAAGAAATGTGACCCAAGTGATTTTGACCATGGAATGATTATTGGCGCCAGATGGGGCGGTTTGAGTTTCACAGAAACTGCTGATCTGGGATTTTCACGCACAAAAGTTTACAGAGAATGGTGTGAAAAACAAAACAAAAACTTCTAGTGAGCGACAGTTCTGTGGGTATTGTTAATGAGGCCAGAGGAGAATGACTAGACTGGTTCAAGCTGATAGGAATGCCATAGTAACTCAAATAATCACGCATTACAACAGTGGCGTGCCGAACAGCATTTCTGAAGTGGATGGGCTACAGCAGCAGAAGACCGTGAACATACACTCAGTGGCCACTTTATTAGGTACAGGAAGTACCTCATAAAGTGACTACTGAGTGCCAGTTACTGTCAAATAAACCGGATTCTGATTCTAAATGCCGTTATTGTACCAGCCTCAACCACTTTCTCTAGCAGTTCAGTCCATTGACCCAGCATCCCCTTCATAAAAGTTGCTTCTTGGGTTATTTTTTTAAAAATCTTTCATCTCTCACCGGAAAAGGAAGTCGTTGACTACATCTGAAGTAAGTGTAGCTTGAGTGGTCCAGGAGTCCGACCCTGGTGGTGAGCAGGTGGGATGGGGAGGAAAACTTTACTCAAAGAGGTGCAGAAGCCACAATGTAGCTGGAATCGTTGGGTCAGTACTGAAATCTGCATCTTGGCTTCAGAATGGCAGCAGAGCAAAAGATGAGCCTTAGTTCTCACTGCTTCCTGGTCCATGTCTTGCCACCCCTCTAATACAGGGCAGTAAGGTGGACAGTCAGCATGTCTGTCTCTGCACTGTGACCTAGTCAGTAGGTGAGAAAGGGCTAGCTCGTTCCTGATTGCAACACCCTGTTCAGCTGAAACCTGGCACCTTAAAAGAAAGAGTCCTTTCCTTTTCACTGACCAACCGTTGCGTCTCCATGGAGACATCAGAGTTTGAACCGTACACCAGTGCTGATGTGCACAGGAGGTCCTGGTTTGAACAGCGGGCAGGGAGCGGGCTAAACATCAGTGGAAATAAACTTTTGAGTAATCTTCCACTGGAACTCACAACAGGTACATTCAGACCCTTAAATTATTCTCTCCTGCCACAGGCAGTCGAAGTGGAAAAGGAAATGTGTGGTAGAGGCTATGGGCCTGCAGGGAAACTCGATACCGAGTTTGCTGAGCAAACAATTCCACCTGTGGCAGCTGGCAGCAACTACAACACTGAGTAGCCTTTGCAGTCCCTCCCTCCCGATCCCTGGGACGGCCCAAGCCTGAAGCCCCAGCCTCTGGAATTCCCTCCCGGAATCTCTCTGCAAGCAATCCCCCACTCGCCCTGTGGTGGAGTCGGTGGTTAGGTGCCCCCCACCCCCACCCCCAGGTTTGATGACTGACGCTCCCACCAAGTGAAGTGGCTGTAGGAGCCTGCCCTTTCAGTGGGGCCACAGGCCAGCAAACAAGATCCCAGAGAGCAGCGGCTGGTAGTGCAACTGGCCACTACATAATAGCCCATGGTGTGTAGGGGGAGGGGGAGGTAGAATCTTGGCAGGGGTGGGGGGGGGGGAATTGTTGATGGAAAATGTGAAGAGAATAAGGACAATGGGATTAGTATACGATTGGATCAATGGGTGGCAGTACAGAACCAGTACTGTGAGCCAAAGGGCTTGTTTCCTTGCTGTGTAAGTGTGTGGATGGGTGAGTGAGTGAGTGGGGGGGAACAGGGTTCACTTTGTTGCTGGGCTTGTTCTGTTTCTTTGTCTTCTGTGCTGTCCTCTGCTGAGCGAGGTAGAAATGTAGTGCTGACGCCGGAACGTGCAGCAACACCTGCGGGCTGTCCCCAGCACGTCCTTGGCTGCGTTGGTTGTTAACGCATCTCACTGGATGTTTCCATGTACATGTGACAAGTGAAACTGAATCCTGAATCTGTCTGTACATCCACGTCTGCTCAGTGGCCACTTTAGCTGATACCCCCTGTACCCCAATAAAGTGGCCACTGAGCGTGTGATCGTGGTCATCTGCTGCTGTGGCCCATACACTTCAGGGTTTGACCTATTGTCTATTCGGAGATGCTCCTCTGCGCACCATTGCTGTAATGAGTAGCTGTCTGAACCGCCTCTACACTCCTGTCAGCTGGAACCAGTCTGGCTGTTCTCCTCCGATCTCTCTCGTTAACAAGACATTTTCACCCACACAACTGCCACTCACTGGATGTTTTCTTATTGTTTTTGCACCATTTTCTGTAAACTCCAGAGCTGGTTGTGCATGGAAATCCCAGGAAGTTGGGTGGTATCTGAGATACTCAAAGCACCCCATCTGGCACCAACAATCACTCCATGGTCAAAATCACTTAGATCATAAGTGTACCTAATAAAGTGCCACTGGGGGTAAATCTATGACTCTGACATCTACATACATCCAGACAGAGTGGGTCACCCACCTCTCCAGCACCCTCAGCCTTGCAAAAACCTCCCACAGCATCTCATTCTGACATGAGGGAGTTAGTGATGGGTCCCACCCAGGTGCCAGCTCTTTCTTGCCAACTTTGATAGCAGATAACAGGAGGGGAACACTGTCACTCCACGGTTAGGACAGGTGATGAGGGTCACCACAAAGCCAAACTTGCCAATGGGTTAGTGTCGCACTCACTGTGGGGTTTGAACAGGCTCCCGCCTGTCTGGTCTTCATTAGTTTCTGTATCAGAACGGTCCAAAGCCTCGGCTGTTTTTTCTCGCTCTTTGTTCCTCTCCTTCTGGCCAACACCCCGTCGCCGATGTCGCCTCCTTCTCCGATAGCTCTTCGGCACGTGAACCCCAATATAAACCGTGTGATGGCCTGAAAGTCAAAGCACAAAGGGTTAATCTCCATGACTCAGCTTCAACTCTCTGCACCAACGCACTGAAGAACAAGGAAGAGGAATTTAGCATCGAGAGGAAATTTACCTATAATAATAGAAAATGCTGGAAATATTCATTAGGCTGTGGAGAGAGAGAGAATTAATATTTCAGTAGATGGCCATTCATTAAATCTTTGGCATTTGGTTTTGGAAAAATCCTTCAATCTGGGTTTTGAAATTTTCATTTAACTCTGACCTCAGCAGCTTTCCCAGCAGTAACTTTCTCACCGACACTCCCATTCCCCAGGAGGAGGAAAGAGTCTTTCTTCACCAACACGAGCAGCTCCTCTCATGATACAGAACACCCCAGCAAGGTTACTTCAATTCGACAACGACTTGTTGATATAAGCTGTGAAGCTTATTCTGACGCTCTGCCTCCAGTCTAGATGCCCCCAGTATGGATCTCTCCCCTCAGGTTGGTATGGATGAGTTGGGCCAGAGGGCCTCATTCCATGCTGTATGATTCTGTGGCTCTTGGACTCTATATAACTTGTCCACTCTGACCAAAGTGCCTACCTGAGCTAGTCCCATTTGCATGTGTTTGGCCCATATCCCTCTAAAAGAGGGGTTCAAACCTGGGGTCCTTGGACCCCTCTGTTAATGGAAGGGGCCCACTGCATAAAAAGGGTTGGGAACCCCTTATGCTAAACCTGTCCAAATGTCTTTTAAGTGTTATAGTTATACCCACCTCTACCACTTCCTCAGACATCTTGTTCAATATACCCACCACCTTCTGTATGGAAAATGTGCCTCTCAAGCCCCCTTTATCTTTCCCCTCTCAGCTTAAACCTATGTCATCTAGGTCTGGACTTCCTACCCTGAGAGAAAGACTATAACGGTCACCCAATGTTTGCCCCCCCATGTTTTTATAAGCCTCTGTAATGTCACTGCTCAGTCTCCTACAGTACATGCTACAGAAAGCAGCCCAGCCTGTCCAGCCTTTCCTTACACCCCCTCCAGTCCTGGTAACATGTGAGGAAGCGCTTTAACCAAGCATGCAGTGCCACAAGGGAAACAGGACCTGTATAGCAGTGGTATTCTGTAACATAGCAATGACCGGCCAAGCTGGCAGGGAGACCTTTCAGCTTCCTCTCCCACCCCACGGCCCAGACACAACCATCTGAACACCTGCCATCTCACAAAGGATAATGGATTAAATCCTGTGAGGGAGGGATTAGCCCGTCAGTTGCTGTGACGATAGTTTTAGTATTGTCTGAGAGTGTTTATGGCTCAAGAGCCATTTACAGTTTATCTTGGGGCTATGGGGATCCCAGCCAGCTCACTGTATTGTATAAGGAGGCCATTCAGCCCATATTGTCCATACAAGCCCAAAAACAGCCAGTCCAGACAATCTCCCTTCTCAGCTCTGGGTTCATGGCTCTTCAAGCACTTTTTAAACAATAAGTCATTTAAACCGGTAGATTGCTTTATTATTATTGGACGTACTGTGAAAAACTTGCATACTGTACATGCAGATCCATTTATAATAACAGTACGACTTTGAGGTCATACAAGGTAAAATATCAGAATACAAGGTGTTGCAGTTACAAAGAAAATGCATGCAGTCAGACAATAAGTGCAAAGTCATAACGAGGTAGATTGTGAGGTCAAGAGTCCATCTTGTCATACTAGACAATGGTTCATTAGTCCTATAACAGCCGGGTCGAAGCTGTTCTTGAGCCTGGTGGAGTATGCTCTCACACTTTTCTATCTTCTGTCTGATGGAAGGGGGAAGAAGATAGAATGACCGTGGTGGGAGGGGACCTTGATTAACATAGGACTGTGGAAAATACAGACAGAACCCATGGAGGGGAGGCAGGTTTTCATAAAGAAGTCAGCTGTTTCTACCTCCTCCATCCTTGCAGGTAGTGGGATCCTTGCAGACCCCACCACCCTCTGGTGGGAGGGGAGGGGAATCATTTGCTGACTGAATATCTTCCCCCCCCCCCACCCCTACTAATCACTGACAATTCTGTCAAGGGAAAAATCCTTCCAATTCACACTATCCAAGTATGTGTGTTGCCTCTATTCGGAACAAAACTACCCACAGCCGTCACCTTGGACCTTTATAAACTACTGGGTCAGATAGAGCTGATTACTGTGTCCAGTTGGGCTTTGGACAGGGTGCAGATGTGGCTACCAAAATAATTCCAGGAATGAGAGACTTAGCTGGGTGGATAGGCTGGACAAGCTGAAGTTATTCATACAGTAATACAGCACTGGCCTTTTGGCCCAACTGGTCAATTCTGACTACAGCATGCTCCCTGATAGTCCCAGTTCAGCCCAGAACCCTCTAAGCCCTTCTCCTCAATGTACCTATATAAATCTGCTTAAATGTTGTAATTGTACCTGCTTCGGCCATTTCTTCTGGCTTATACCAGGTACTCACTATGCTCTGTGTAAAGAAGTTACGTCTCAAAGTCCCTTCACAGAATTTGTGGAATGGTTGTAGCAATATCTACTTGTCACTTTTGGTTCGTCTGCCAGACATCTTCTGAATCAAAAGTGACAAAAGGATTTTGCTTTAAGCACAGAGAGGGTTGGCATCTGGAATACGTAGTCAGAGAGAGAGTATGGGGAATTGTAGAGTAGGGTTCAAAGGGAGATGGATCAGCCTCTGAAAGGAAAAGGAATTGTAGATGTATGGGAGAGGTCAAAGGGGAGAGCTCTGGTCTACACTTGCAGGAGCCAGTATAAACTGAACGGGCTGAAGGCCTCCTCTTATACTATCATTATTCTACAATTCTGTGAATCCAAATCCAGAAAATCTACTGCTCTTGCACCACAAAAATTAAATTACTCATTGGAAAATGTCTGTGAGCTACTCATGGGGTGTGAGCATCCCTGATAAAGTGTGTATCTACTGGGCAGAATGTAGTAGTGAGTAGTCGTGTTGAACTGCTGGAGACGCTGGAATCTGGAGCAACTCAGCAGACATCCGTGGGGGGAGAAAAAGATTTGCCATTGTTTATGGTCTGAACTCTGCAAGGTTTCAAGACAAAATATGAACAATTTCTCCCCCTCCCCACAGATGCTGCTCAAATCACTGAGTTACTCCAGCTAATTGTTGCTCTTGGACTGCTGCCGCCTTTCAGTGAGGTCTGGGAATTCCAGCAACAGTGAAGAAATAATTACTTCTGTACCAGGATAACATTTGATCCCAAGGGAAAGTTGGAGATGCCAATGATTTCTGCATCCACTGCCCAGTTTTTTCTTGCCCTTGAAGATCACAGGTTTGAAGTATCCTGGGAAATTTTGCGGAAGATGCTTCAGACAAGAGTGTATTGGTGGTGGAGGGAAGGAGCGCTTCGAATAGCGGGTAGGGTGTGAATCAAGTTTGCTTCCTGGCTCACACATTTAAAGAGGATTACTCCAGAACCATGGACCTGGAGTGGGGAAGCAGGAGAAGCCAGGATGGCTCTTTTCGCCCTGTATGGATAGAATGTCCTTCTGTGCAATACGATGATCACAAAGAATAGACCAGGATTCCACCACCCCACATTATTCAAGTCATATCCACCCCCCACCCCAAGCTAAATAGTCCCTGAGACATAAACAATCCCAGACAGTACTAAAAGTATTGTCATGGCAACTGACAGGCTAATCCAGGGATAGGAATGAGTTTAATCCATTATCATTTGTAACGTAGCGGGTGTTCGGATGATGGTGTCTGGGGTGTGGGGAGGGAGAAGTGGCTGAGGGAAAAGCTTACCTCCCGAAGAGGGACCGAGGGGCCGTCCCAGATGGGGTGAACACCTCAAGTGTTGGAGCTGCACTCACCCAGAGCACTGGTGAGCATCCCATCACACTGCCAACTTGTGCTCTGCCAGGGAGAAAGCCTTTGGGAAGGCAGGAGATTAAGTGGATAATTTAAGTAAAACTCCAGGAACAGCAGCTTTCCTACAACTTTCAGGTTCTTGAAGCAACCTGCACAACTCTGACACTGACTCAGCAATGGAATACGGTGGTCTACCTCCTGCACGCTCACGGACTCGTCCCTATTCGTGTTCTGTTTTTGCACTAATCTCTTGTTTTGACAGTCTTTTTCTTCATACAACTCTTGTACAATTTATGATTCATTCACATTGTGTGTTGTCTGTACCTACTTGCCTGTGATACTGCTGCAAGATGTTTGTTGTACCTGTACCTCATTGCACCTTCACACAAGACAATAAACTCAACTGATTATTTAAGGGCATAAGCTATGTGCCCGAATTCGTTCAAAATCGAAGTCCAGTTTTTTGTCATCTGCACGTCCATATGTATATAGGTACAACGAAAAACCTATTTGCAGTAGTAATACAGCACATAACATCAAATAAGCAGCATTCACAAGAGAAAACACAAATTAAATATAAATTATATTCAATATTTATAAAGAGGAAACCTAATAGCATAAAAGCAGTTCATTTTTATGCATAGCGTACAGTTTTGCTAAATTGTAGTGATTAGGGTTGAACAGGTTGATTCAAGAACCAAACAGTCGAAGGGAAGTAGCTGTTCTTGATCTTGGTGGTATGGGACTTCAGGCTTCTGTACACCATTACTGATGCTAAAATGTGTGGCTGATAAAGAAACATGTCCCTTTTAATGGACAGACACGACAGTGGACGGAAGGAAATTCCCTATCACTATGATCAGCATCTCTCATACCTTGGTCCTCACCACACAGGCCATGCTCTTTTCTTGCTGCTGCCATCAGGTAGAAGGGACGAGAGCCTCAAGACTGGCACCACCAGATCCAAGAACAGTTACTACCCCTCAGCCATCAGGCTCTTGAACAAGAGAGGATAACTACACTCCCTGTATTTCTGGTGTTCCCACAACCAATGAACTCCGTCTAAGGCCTCGTCATCTTGTTCTTTCATGCTCTCGCTATTTGTTGCTATTTACTTGTATCTGCATTTGCACAGTTTGATGCTTATTGATCCTGTCTACTGTTACTGTTCGATAGATTTGCTGAGTATGCCCACAGGAAACAGAACCTCAGGGTTGTATGTGGTGACATGTTTGTACTCTAATAATAAATGTTACTTTGAACTTTGGTCACAGGTCATGAGCTCAATCCCAGAGCAGAAGATGGTCAGATCAATCACCTGGAGATCCTTCAGACAGCAAGAGGGACGTTCAGCCCTTCCCTTCCGTGAGAAAGGCGTTAATGAAATATAGGTTCAATATCTCATTACTACCTTCCTGCCCATTTTCTCAATTGCCTTCATATCTAAATAACTAGTGAATACGTTCACACCATCTTGGATAACCTTGCACTCTGCCACTGCTCGCAGTGCAACTAGATTTGAGGAGCAAGTCCTTAACTTGGCAGCACACCACTTCACCCCCAAGGTCCGTCCCTCCCTGTTCTCCCCTTGTTTGCACCTTCTCCTGGTGATCTCAGGAGTTTTCCCTGATGTTGTGGTTTCCTCCCACACCCCCAAAGGTATGCAAGCTGGTGGATCAATTGGATATGCTGTGATAAGCAAGAGAAAATCTGCAGGCTGAGGACTCATCTTTTTTTCTCCAGTCCTGATGAGGGGTCTCGGCCTGGAATGTCAGCTGTTCTCTTTTCCATTAATGCTGCCTGGCCTGCTGAGACCTTCCAGCACTTTGTGTGTGTTGCTTAAATATGCTGTGAATTGCCCCTAGGAATAAGCATGGCTACTCTGGATTCACTGAGGGCAAACTGGAGGGAAGAATACCCTCCCACCATGGGCTATACCTTTGATGGGAAGTTCATACCATGGGCACTCCTCTTATCTCTGTCCATGGATACAACATTTTTTTTTAAACTAGATGTGCCAACCTGACTCCTCACTACCACTGCATCATTCCCACAGAGACTTTTTTTTCTCTATATACAGTTGTAAGAAAAACTTTGTGAACCCTTTGCAATTACTTGGTTTTCTGCATTAGTTACTCTCTAAAATGTAGTCTGATCTTCATCCAAGTCATAATGATAGACAAACGCAATCGGCCTAAACTAATAACACACAAACAATTGTACTTTTCATGTCTTTACTGAACACATCGTTTAATCATTCACAGTCCAGGCTGGAAAAAGTACGTGAACCCTTGTATTTAATAACTGGTAGAACTTCCTTTAGCAGTAATAACCTTCTTGTAGTTGCTAATCAGACTTGCACAATGATGAGGAGGAAATTTAGACCATTTCTCCATACAAAATTAGTTCAGTTCATCAATATTTCTGGGATACCTTGCATGAACAGACCCCTCATCAAAGTTGCTTGAATTTCCAGCATCTGCAGAATTCCTCATGTTTATGAGCAGACCCCCTTCAGATCATGCCACAGCATCTCAAATGGGTGAAGGTCTGGCCTCTAACTTGGCCATTCTGATCATCTTCTTTTTAACCATTCTGGTATTGATTTACTCTTGTGTTTCAGACCATTGCCTTGTTGCATTATCCAATTTCTATTAAGCTTCAGGTGATGGAACACTACCCTTGCAAAATGTCTTGATACAATTTTGAATTCATTGTTACCTCAACGATTGTAAGCTGTCCAGGCCCTGAGGCAGCAGAGCAACCCCAAACCATGATATACCTTCCACCATGCTTCACAGTTGGGATGAGGTTTTGATGTTGCTGTGTAGTGCCCTTTTTCCTGTTCAACTTTTGTCTCACCTGTCCACAGAACATTGTCCCAGAAGTGTCGTGGAACATCCAGGTAGTCTTTCGCAAACGTGAGATGTGCAGCAATTTATTTATTTATCTTCAGAGAGCAGTTGCTTTCTCCATGGTGTCCTTCCATGACCACCATTCTTGTTGTGTTTTTCTTATACCTTTACACAGGAACAGAGATTTCTGCAGGTCTTTTGCTGTTACCCTTGGGTTCGTTATCACCATCTTCAGAATTGCACATGGTGCTCTTGGTGTGATCTTTGCAGGATGCCCACTCCTAGGGAGAGTAGCAACAGCACTGAGTTGCCTCCATTTGTAGACAATTTCTCTCACTGTGGACTGATGAACACTCCGGTCTTTAGAAATGCCTTCGTAGCCTTTTCCAAATTCATGCATCTCTACAATTCTAAGGTCGTCTGAAAGTTGTTTTGATAGAGGCGTGGTGCACGTAAAGAGATCTTTCCTGAGCAGAGCAGACTGTCAGTAACCTGACTTTGTGTGTCTTTTTATAGAAGTTATTACCCTAGAAGTTCACATACTTTTTTGAATCTAGACTGATTGTTTAAAATGGAATACTCTGTACTGATGAGAAGTACAATTGTTTGTGTGCTATTAGCTTAGGCAGATTGTGTTTGTCTATTATTGTGACTTGGATGAACATTAGACCACGTTTTATGAGTAATTAATGAAGAAAACCAGGTAATTACAAAAGGTTCACAAACATTTTTCTTGCATCTTTCTTCACACCATTTCCATGTGCTATCACTTAGAATCACAGCTTCACTGAGAAGCAGCAAAAGAAATTGCCCTTCAGCCCATCAAATCCATGCTGACTACCCTCCTACATTAATCCTATTTTATTTACTCCACTCCATATTGCTATTCGCTCCTCTTCACGCGAGGGGAAATTTACAGCAGCCAGTTAATGTGCCAAACACACATCTTGCTCCAGGGAAATTGGAGCACCTAGATGAAACTCTGATCATGTGCAAACTCCACACAGACAACACCCAAGGTCAGGAACAAACTTGGGCCACTTGGTGCTACAAGACAGTGATTTTACTGGTTGCACCACTATGCTGCCCCATTTCTTAGTTACGCTTCCTTGATCTATTACATACTCTTCTCCTCCCAACCCTTCCTCAGTCTGCACTTCCTCAAAGTCTGTTACAACTCTAATGCACAGAGATCATAACTTGGCACGCCTCACTCCGCAGCCAACAGTGGCCTGCTGAGGGTTTCCGGGACTTGTTGCTTCCACTCTGAATCTCGCTGGTTTGTCACTGCTCAAATGGCTCTCCTGATGCTGGTTTGTGAAATCCCAGAGAGACAGTGAAGCCTAAAGTGTTGCCCCACCATTTAAGATCAAGGTTGATCTAACCAGAACCTCAATTCTACATTTCCATCTCCCTCACTTTTATAAACTATCAAAACTCCCCTCAACCGCTGGTACTCAGAGGAAACTGCCACAGCTTGTTCAGCCTCTCCTCATAGCACATTTCCTGCAAACCAGACAGCATTCTGGTAAACCTCCTCTGCACCCAGTCCAAAGCCTCCACGTCCTTCCTAGAATGTAGAAGGACCGGAATTGAACACAATGTTCCAAGTGTACTGAGGTGCAGTGAGAAACCTTGTTTTGCACGCCATCCGTACAGATCACATCAGCACAGTGAAATAGTACAAGGGAAAAGCAATAACTGAATGCAGAGTATAATATTACAGTCACAGAGAAAATGCAATGCCAGTAGATAGGTACTGTCCGAGAGCCATAACTTAGTCGTAGTCACAGTCATACTTTATTGATCCCGAGGGAAATTGGTTAAGAAAACTAGACGGAGCGACTGTAACAGGCTGCATGCACGACCGGCGCATGCGTACTAACAAGGGAGACTGTGAGGTCATAAGTGCACCTTATCATACAAGATGGACTCTCGACCTCATCATGGCCTTGCACCTTATTGCCGGCCGGCGCTGCACTTCCTCTGTAAAATCAGGAGGTGATGGTGGGAGTCTGGGTGGGCTCAAGGTGGATTGACTGCCTGTACAAAGTGGGGCCAGTGGGAATCTGAACGATGGAAGCTGGTAAATCACAGATGACACCCTGGTCAAAAATCTACAGATCGGGAGAAGGTGCATAACAACAGGCAGACTGCAAATATGGATTGCAAACATCGTACAAACTTTCAGAAGGGGTGTAGGAAATAAACCTCAGTGTTGGGAACAGTTCTAGAAACAGTAATCAGGGGCAGAATTAGCAGTTGCTTGATGAATAAGAGAACTGTGAAAGACAATCTATAGTGAAGTAATGGACAGGGAGAATGAGGGCAATGCAATTGTTATACAGGAAACAGTAACAGATAAAAAGGAAGTGCACTCTGCAAACTCCGAGATTAGTACAAGATCTATTGAATTGATTAATAGAATCATAGAGTCACAGAGCCTGGAAACAGACCCTTTGGCTCATCTGAAAATCAAAGAAAACCTGAGCACATTCCACTGGTTTTGTTATCGTTACAATGGCTCCCTATGTCCTTCAGGGTCAATTTTTAAATACTCTTAATTGTATACAAGGCTCTGAATAATCTGGCTGCTCCATATATTTTGGAGTGTCCATTCCCTTACATCCCTCATCATAATCATAGATCTGTGAATACTGGCTTGCTTTGTGTTCCAAGAGCCAGGCAAATGAGAACTGGTGATGCGGCCTTTTGCTCTTATACACCTAGAATACTCTACTGACTGAGACACGCCCGGCTAGGTTTCAAAATACTTCTAAAAATCTATTTTTTTTTCAAAATTAGGCCTATTTATAGGATTACTTTGTAACTGTTGATGTTGATTTATATAACGTTTGTCTTTACTTATGATTTTTAGTCTTGTCTCATATCTTTATGATCACTTTGCAATCACTTTGAGCCTGCAAGTTAATGTATGAAAGGTGCTATATAAAGCTATTATTATTGTTATTATCTGGTTCATGCCGACTATTATCCCCAGCAAGCTAAGCCCAACTACTCACATTTGACCTACAGCCTCTAAACCTCTCCTCTCCATATGTTCTGCAACAGTCTTGGGCACCCTCGCTATGCCCAAGACCGTTGCACAGTACTGTCATAATATTAGGTATTACACTGTACCACCACTGCAAAGAAACAAAATTTCATGACATGTCAGTGATGATAAGCCTGGTTTGGATATGGGTCTCCATTGTGGACTGAGAGTGGGAGGGGGCAGGGAGTGGGGAATCATGGTTGGGAAAAGGGGAACAGGGAGGGAACGAGTAGCACCAGAGAGACATTTTGCAATGATCAGTAAACCAGCTGTTTGGAATGAAATGACATTGCCTAGAGTCTCAGAGTAGGGCATGTCTGCAACCACCCCACCTCCCAACCTGGCACCCCTGTCCCACACCACACCCGCGGCTCTCCATCCTCGCCACTCCCAACGTCTTCCCTCCAGATTTACAAACTTGCTTTCCGCTCCACAGTGACAAATACTGTATTGTGCCAAAGCCTAAGGCACCCCAGCCCAGTGCTGTAGATGTCTTTTAAATGGTGCTAATGTGCCCTCCCCAAGCACCATTTCGGACAGCTCATTCCAAATACACATCACCCTTTGTGTGAAGAAGCTTCCCTGTTATTCCTTTTAAATCTCTCTTTTCTCTCATCTTAAACATATGCCCTCTTGCTTTTAACACCCCTTCCCTGGGAAAACAACTATGTGCTTTCACCCTCCTGTCCCCTGTGATCTCTTATATACCTCTATCAGGTCAGCCTCAGACTCCTGCATACCAGGGAATAAAATTCTTGTTTCTGCATCCTCTTTGTACTCCAGTCCCCTAATTCCAGGCAACATCCAAGTAAATCCAAGCAACACACACACAAAATGCTGGAGGAACTCAGCAGGCTAGGCAGCATCTATGGAAAAAGAGTAAACAGTCGATGTTTCGGGCCGAGACCCTTCATCAGGACATTGCCCAGAATGTCGACTGTTTACTTTTTTTCCCCACAGATGCTGCCTGGCCTCCTGAGTTCCTCCAGAATTTTGTGCATCTTGCTTGGCTTTCCAGCATCCGCAGATTTTCTCCTGTCTATGACCCTGGTAAATCTTTTCTGCACTTTCTAATTTCATAACATCTTTCCTATAATAGGGCAAACGAAAAATATACACAATACTCCAAGTGCAGCCTTGCCAATGTCTTATATAATTAAGTTAAATATAATTAAGTATTAATGGCTTAGGCCCAGTTTCCAAATCTGCAGATATTACATTCGGCTGGCATGGTAGCATAGTAGTTAGCACAACTCTTTACAGCACCAGCGACCCAGGCTGAATTCCTGTCAGTGAGGAGTTTGCACATTCTCCCTGTGACCATGTGGGTTTCCTCAGCGTGCTCTGATTTCCTCCCACATTCCAAAAGACATAGGGGTTAGTAGGTTAATTGATCAGATGGGATTATTGGGCGGCACAGGTTCGCTGGGCTGGAAGGCCCTGTTTCAGTGCTGCATCTCCACAAGAACAACATGACATCCATTACTATTCTCCCCGCAGTTCAATACAGCTCCAAGGGGAAAGAGACAGCCTGGTGGAGTGGGCTGACAGATGGCAGATGGAGTCTAACATTGAGAAATGTGAAGGGTTACACTTTGGCAGACGAAGAAAAAAACACCCCAGAACTAGTTTGCCTCCCAGTCAATAATTATCCTTAAGTCAACCTCAGTAAAAATTAGTTTATCTGCTTACCATCTAGAACATGCTCTCTTCTCACTGCTGACATCAGGAAGGTGGTACAGGAGCCTCAGAACTGAGACCACCAGGATCAGGTACAGTTACTACCTCTTAACCATCAGGATCTTAAACCAGAGGGGATAACTTCGCTCAGCTTCACTTGCCCAATCATGGAAATGCACCCACAACCTATGGACTCACTTTCAAAGATGCTTCGTCTCATATTCTCAACATTTACTGCTTATTTATTATTACTATTATCATTATTACTTCTTTCTCTTTGTATTTGCACAGTCTGTTGTCTTTTGCACACTGGTTGAATGTCCAGTTGGTGAGGTCTTTCATTGCTTCTGTTATCGTTATTATTCTATAGATTTATTGAGTATGCCCACAAGAAAATGAATCTCAGGGTTGTATATGTTGTGTACTTTAATAATAAAGCACGGTCACAGGGAAAATGTACAAACTCCTTACAGGCAGTAGTGGGAATTGAACCTGGGTCACCTGTTCCATAAAGCGTTGTGCTAACCACTACGCTACCACCCTGCCCTAGAACTGTCCATCAACTGCCCACCAGTACAGATCCAGATGAAAGGTCTCAAACCAAAATGTTGACCATCCATTGCCCTCCACAGATGACACAACGTTCAATCTGATGAACGGCCACAGCCCGATCGCCCCTCGATTTGTCCTCTCCCGTGAGATCAGAGCTTGCTGTGCTGAAACTGACTGCTGGATTTAGGAATGTTCTCCCTGTCAGGAACATGTGGGGACCACACACACACACACACACACACACACACACACACAGCAGAAGAGTGTGCAATAATTTGGCCATCTCACTCATCCATCTCATCAAACTCCACCCACCTTCCCAAAAGAATTTAATCACACAGCTGTGCAACCGCACAGCAACAGCGGAAGTGAGCTACTGTGCCCCACGGGACTGCCTCGGAGGGTTACTATGGCGTAGGAGACTCTTCAAGTATGATCCACTTCGCTAGATTGGAGGCCAAATATCATTGAGTAATCCTCAGTGGACTAAGCCCGGTCAGTCCGCTCAATGGAACATCTGCCAGGCCTTCTCTTTTTACGCAAGCTTGTTTGTGAGTGGTTTCTTCAAATGAAACAATAAGGACACATCTGGCTTCATGATGTTCTTTAATGCCTACTGCTTTAAATCTGAAAATTCAGTTATATCAGTGAACAACATGTGTAAAGTGATCATTTTGATTTGTGCTTCCGGTTGCTGTCTAGAGGGTGCCAAGGCACCAAAACGTGTTAACATGCTTTTGTAAAACAAGTATTTGTTCAACTTATCTTTAACATCTATTGCTGGATTTCATTAAATCTCAGTTCAGGCAACACATTCCAAATTACTGCAACAAGCAATTTAGAAAAAGAACTTCAACTGGATTTTTTCCAGTCATTTTCAATCTGTACCCTGTGTTGATTGACTCTTCTGGTGAAAAGAGTTTATCTACTGCTTTGAATTCAAAGTAAATATATTATTTAAGTGCATATATGTCACCATACAAGATTCGTTTTCTTGTGGGCGTACTCCATAAATCCATAATAGAAATGGAACACTACACTAACCTGCACCCAACAAACATTGTTTTTGAAGCTGCCAGTTTTTTAAAAATATAAATTGCTACTGCCACCTTAATGTTAAATTAGCAACATCCTTTCAAAGCGTCCAACATTTTTGATAATTCTTATAACTGGTTTTGCTATTATATTTGGTGCTTGACCTTTTTAAAAAGTTGATTTTACAAAACACTAATGTGGAGGGAGAAGTGGATGGATGGGTTAGTAATTTTGCTGATGACACAAAGGTTAGAGGTGTTGTGGATGGTGTGGAGGACTGTCAGTGGTTACAAAGGGACATTAATAGGATGCAAAACTGGGCTGAGAAGTGGCAGATGGCGTTCAACCTAGCCAAGTGGTTCATGTTGGTAGGTCAAATATCTTGGCAGAATATAGTATTAATGATAAGACTCTTAGCAGTGTGGAGGATCAGAGGGATCTTGGGGTCCGAGTCCATAGGACACTCAAAGCTGCTGCGCAGGTTGACTGTGTATACAGTGCATTGGCCTTCATCAATCGTGGGACTGAGTTTAGGAGTTGAGAGGTGATGTTGCAGCTATATAGGACCCTGGTCAGACCCCACTTGGAGTACTGTGCCCAGTTCTGGTCGCCTCACTACAGGAAGATTGTGGAAACCATCGAAAGGATACAGAGGAGATTTACAAGGATGTTGCCTGCATTGGGGAACATGCCTTATGAGAATAGGTTGAGTGAACTCAGCCTTTTTTCCTTGGAGCGACAGAGGATGAGAGGTGACCTGATAGAGGTGTATAAAATGATGAGAGGCATTGATCGTGTGGATAGTCAGGCTTTTTCCCAGGGCTGAAATGACTAGCACAAGAGGGCACAGTTTTAAGGTGCTTAGAAGTAGGTACAGGAGTAAGTTGTTGTTTTTTTTTTTAAAAAACGCAGAGAGCGGTGAGTGCATGGAATAGGCTGCCAGTGACAGTGGTGGAGGCAGATACGATGGGGTCTTTTAAGACACTCTTGGACAGGTACATGGAGCTCAGAAAAATAGAGGCCTATGGGCAAGCCTGTGTGGGGAGTGGCCAAGTGGTTAGGGTGTTGCGCCCATGATCTGAAGGTCGTGGGTTCGAGTCTCCGCCAAGGCAGCGTGTTGTGTCTTTGAGCAAGGCATTTAACCACACACTGCTCCAGTCTACCCAGCTGAAAATGGGTACCGGCAAATGCTGGGGGTTAACCTCACGATAGACTGGCATCCTATCCGGGTGGGGGGAGTCTCGTACTCTCAGTCGCTTCACGCCACAGAAACCGGCATAAGCACCGGCCTGATGGGCAACAAGGCTCGTGACAGACTTTGACTTTAATGGGCAAGCCAAGGTAATTTCTAAGGTACAGCCTTGTGGGCCGAAGGGCCTGTGTTGTGCTGTAGGTTTTCTATGTTATTGGCTGAAAAACCTCAGCATGCCCTGAACTTGTGAAAGGTTCCACAGAAATACAAATTGGTCTTATTTTAAATAGCAGAGAAATAGAAATGAATAGCAAAGATGACGAGGTGGTAAAAACCTTTGTTACGTTAGACAGAGCTCAGTGACCACATTACAAAAGGGAATACAGCCAAAGTACAAAACCAACAGGTGAATGGAGAGGAAAGGCAGGAACAGGATGAAGCAGTTTTCACTAGAAAAGGGAACTCTTAACTGTATGGCAGGGTTTGATTGTATGGAGGCAGAGGAGTTCCCACTTCTGAGAAACAGCCAGAACTGGCACTCATGAATAGATGGCGGCATCAGGAATTCAGGTGAAACTGCCTTCCTCCGAGAGTGGGTGGGAATGTGGGCAGTGAGTGGTTGGGTTGAACAGCGGTTTAAGGTGGTGGGTGAACACACAGGCAAAGAGGAATGAAGAGAAGGGGTGTTGGGGAGAGTCAGAGAGGGGCAAGGTGTGGCAGCTGGATGAAAAGGTAATTACTGCCAGAAAGACTAACTGACCCCCATTTCTCTACAGCTCACACAGTGATGCACAGGGGGTTAAAGCATTCACTATAAAGGTAGAACACTGAAAATACTTCTCTAAAAGCCAAACAGATAGTAATTTTCCAAAGAAAGGGAGGACAGGGCCAAATAATGTCAGAACCTGGAAGTGATTGGGGGCTTCAGAAATAAAGTTTTTCAATTAATTAATGAGAACATGGAAAACTGCTCATCACTTGGAGCTTGTGACTCGTCCCCTCACAGACTCATTACCACTCAAAGTAAAATTCTCATCTTAATCTTAAAATCCTTATGGAATTCACATTCCTTGTCTCTAACCTGCCCTGGCCCCTTCAACCTTCCCTATGTCTATAACCCACCCAGGGCTCTCTACCCCTCCCTCTGTACAACTCCCTCCAGCCCCTACAGACTTCCCCATCTCTGGAAACCTCCTCTGGCCCTTACACCCCCCACTATTTGCATCACCCTCAGCCCCAACATCCCTCCCTCCCTCTGGCCCCTATACCTCCCTTTTGCTGTCCCACTCCAGGGAATATGCTCTTCCCCTTATAGCCTCAGTGTCCATCTTCCTGTAGCTGAATTCCCCACCACCCCGCAAAATCGACAGACACACACACACAGACACACACACACACACCCTACTTGCACCAATCATTTTGGCAGCAGTTCCTTCCACTGTCAAGGCCCCAGACTCTGGAATTCCCATCCTTCTCAGCTCCTCTAAGACAGATTTTAAAGCTTGCTCCTGAAACCTATCCCCAGTATGAGTAGCTCTGTGTCAACAGATATCTCATGTTGACTAAGTGTGACAGATTTCGGAATGGTCTGTGTTTTTGCTGAACATTGTGGGCAGGTTATGTAGGCATCAGACAACTGCAGGCTGTCTCAAGCATCGGCTGCTAATACAGAGGAAGTGTTTCACTGTATATTCCCACGTACATGCGATTAATATAGGAAATAAATGAATTTAAATGTAAAAATGTTGAAGGGGAAATGAGCAACATCCAAGAACCATAGCCAAGTGTTTCCCAGTCTCTCCCCCCAATGAAACTTTGTACCTCCATTCAGAGAAAGTAATGTGTTTTTCTAGCAATTTTCACCTCTTCCAAAACTTTTCAGTGCCTTCTAAATGTTGTACTCTGACCAGTAACAGTGTGGTTACATCTCGGAATTAGCAATCAAATCAAAGAACAGACCATTTGTATGTGGTGACAGCGATATTGCTCGGGGCATTGAAGATGGCTCTTCTCTCCTACTCCACAACTTTGACCTGGGATCTCGTCCACTCTCCCTGAGACAGCAGATGGAGCCCTGGCGCAACATTTCATCCAAAACTGTGGCGTGCCAGCCCTGAGCTGAGACCAGTTCCCTGAACCCAAAAATCTCCAGTGTCAAAGGCACATCCCACTGCTCACCCTGCTGAGCCACAACCAACAAACATCATTAAAAAAAAAGGGAATTTGCTCCACATACCCTCTACTTCCTCCGCATCGCAGACATGTTTAATGAAGGAGGCTCCTCTATCCAACACCGCCTCATCTTCCATCCTGTAGTAATAGAAGAGAAAGAAAGATTGGTCGCATTTTTCCTGAGGTATGCTGTTTGTACTAATTCTAGCTTCAGGAGCCGGCAACATGTGAACCTTGGCTCATCATTCCCCGTCAGCTGCAACTCACAACATTGAAGATCCTGCCCTTCAAAGGACCGCTGCCTTGCAAGGTATAAGCAAGTTAATCCCAGCCAGACAGGCCCACTTAAAGCAGATTGAGTTTGACGTGCCGTGTTGTAACGGGGTCGGGCAGCCAACGCAGTCGTAGCGCAGGGAGGGACACAGTGGGCTGGGAGAGGCCGGAGAGAGGCCTCCCATGGGACTCAGAGGCCAGGGAGTACCACCACTCCCACTTCTGAAGCAACCCTGAGCCATGCCTTCAGATACAAAGTAAGTCACCTCAAGGTTATCTGTGACAATTTCTGCAGTACAAGGGTTGTTTGGAAGGTCAGGGAGGGACACAATGAGCTGGGCCTCACGTGGTCAGAGAACAGAGCCACTCCCTCTCCCGAAGCAACCTTTCGCCGTTCTTCACATACAAAGTAAGTTACCAGTGACAACTTTCTCTGTACAATGTCTGTTTTGGAAAGGAATGGCAAGGAATGAAAACATCCCAGGTGAAAGCTGGAAGACAAAAACTGGGATGAAATATTTGGACTTACTGATGCAATTACAAAGAAGGCACAACAGCGGCTATATTTCAAACAAGAGAAAAATCTGCAGATGCTGGAAATCCAAGACATACACACAGACCCACACACAAAAACACATCCCCCCCCCCCACCTACCTACAGGAACTCAGCATCTATGGAAAAGTACTGGGTCTCGGCATGAAGTGTCTCTTTTGCACAGATGCTGCTTGACCTGCTGAGTTCCTCCAGCATTGTGTGCGCGTTGCAGCTGCTATATTTCATTAGGACTTTGAGAAGACCTGGTATGTCACCAAAGATTATCGCAAGTTTCTACAGATGTACCATGATGGCACCACTATCTGGTACGGAGGGGGTACTGCACAGGATCGGATAAAAACTCGGAAGCTGTAAACTCAGCCAGCTCCATCATTGTCACTAACCTATCCATCATCAAGAACACCTTCAAAAGTCCATACCTCAAAAAGGCGGCATCCATCATTAAATAACCCCCACCCAAATCACCCAGGACATCACCTCCTCATTGTTACCATCAAGGAGAAAACACAGGAACCTAAAGACACACACTCAATGTTTCAGGAACAGCTTCTTCCCCCTCGCCATCAGATTTCTGAATGGGCTGTGAACCCATGAACACTGCCTCACTTTTTTTTGCTTTTCAAATTATGTATTGCAATGTACTGCTGGGCCAAAACAACAAATTTCTTGACATATGCCAATGACATTAAATCGGATTCTGTTGAATCACGGAGCAAGATAAATCATTGCTGGAGGGATGAAACATGCGAGATGTGACAGAGAACACTTGATTCACCAATGTGAAGAATGAAGATTCATGGGAGGGTAATGGAGATGTGATTGCATTGATATTTTGGTCAGACCAAAATTCCATCATTTTATTGTGTCAGCCTTACTCACTTCAGTTCAATGCCCAAGGTAAACCATCTCCTGCAAAGTAAAACAGGCACCATGAGCTTGCCGGCTGTTGGTGGTGGAGATCTGGACAACTCATTGGTAACAGGCTTACTATTGTCACATGTACTGAGATACAGTGACAAAGCTTTGTCTGTATGCCATGCAGACAAGCCAATACACACATACACACACACACACACACACACACACGCCACTTTATTAGGTACACCAGCCTGTTAATGAAACTATCTCACAAGCCAATCATGTGGCAGCAACTCAAGGCACAAGAACAGGGTCAACAGTTTCAATTGTTGTTCGGACCAAACATCAGAATAGGGAAGAAATGTGATCTAAGCCACTGATTGTGCAATGACTGTTGGTGCCAGATGGGGTGGTTTGAGTATCTCAGAAACTGCTGATCTCCTGGGATTTTCACACACAGTCTCTAGAGTTTACAGTGAATGGTGTGAGAAACGTTAAAACATCCAGTTCTGTGGGTGAAAACACCTTGTTAATGAGAGAGGTCAGAGGAGAACAGAGGAGAATAGCTAGACTGGTTCAGGCTGACAAGGTGACAGTAACTCAAATAAGCACGCGTTACAACAGTGGTGTGCTGAAGAGTGTCTCTGAATGCACAACATGTCGAACCGTGAAGTGGATGGGCTACAGCAGCAGAAGACCATGAGCATACACTCAGTGGTCACTTCATGAGGTAGAGGAGGTACCTCATAAAGTGACAACTGAGTGCAAGTACATTGAGGTAGTGGAAAAGGAGAACATTGACAGAATGTAGAATAACATCATCATTATTGTATCTTCTTGTACCAGTGGGACAGCAGCTGTCCTGGAGCCTGGTAGTACATGTTCTCATACCCTTCTATCTTTTGTCCAATGGAAAGGTGGCTAGGGCCTTTGATTATGTTGACTGCTGTCTCAAGGCAGTGTGGTACTTAAACAGGGGCAGGGGCAGATGGGGAAAGTGGGAACCCCAGCAGCTGGCACTTTCACTCCCGGCTGGCACAGGCAGGACGGGGTGAATGGCCTTCTCCTGCCCCACAAATGGCTGACTTGCCAAGTGGAGCACAATTTACCAACTTCAGTTATAAGCTCAGAGCTAATGATTCAGGTCAGCTGTGTTTCATTAACAAAGAAACACAGCTGGAACATCACCTGTAACTTAACTCTGCCCCTCTCTCTATACAGTGGCATGCAAAAGTTTGGGCACCCCACTCAAAATTTCTGAATAGCTAAGCGAGTAAAAGATGAACTGATTTCCAAGAGGCACAAAGTTAAAGATGACACATTTCTATAATATTTTAAGCAAGATTACTTTTTTTTAAATTATTTCCATCTTTTGCAGTTTCAAAATAACAAAAAAGGAAAAGGGCCCGAACCAAAAGTTTGGGCACCCTGCATGGCCAGCACTTAGTAAAACCCCCTTTGGCAAGTATCACAGCTTGTAAACACTTTTTGTAGCCAGCTGAGTCTTTCAATTCTTGTTTGGGGGACTTTCACCCATTCTTCCTTGCAAAAAGCTTCTAGTTCTGTGAGATTCTTGGGCCGTCTTGCATGCACTGCTCTTTTGAGGTCTATCCATTGTGGATTTTGAGGTGCATTTAGGTTCATTAGCCTGTTGTAGAAGCATCCTCTTTTCATCTCCGGCCTTTTTTTTTTAAGAAAAAACAGACAGTGCAATGTTTGCTTCCAGAATTTGCTGGTATTTAATCGAATTCATTCTTCCCCGTGCCACTGGCTGCAACACAAGCCCAAAGCATGATCGATTCACCCCCGTGCTTAACAGTTGGAGAGGTGCAGAATTTCATGAAAAGAACACCCTTTTTTCTCCAAACATAACTTTGCTCATTGCGGCCAAAAAGTTCTATTTTAACTTCATCAGTTCACAGGACTTGTTTCCAAAACGCATCAGGCTCGTTTAGATGTTCCTTTGAACCTTTTGAATAGAACTTTTTGGCCACAATGAGCAAAGGTATGTTTGGAGAAAAAAAGGTGCAGAATTGCATGAAGAACCCCTCTCCAACTGTTAAGCACGGGGGTGGATCGATCATGCTTTGGACTTGTGTTGCAGCTAGTGGCACGGGGAACATTTACTGGTAGAGGGAAGAATGAATTCAATTAAATTCCAGCAAATTCTGGAAGTAAACATCACACCATCTGTAAAAAAAGCCGGAGATGTAAAGAGGATGGCTTCTACAACAGGATAATGAACCTAAACACACCTTAAAATCCACAGTGGACTACCTCAAGAAGTGCAAGCTGAAGGTTTTGCCATGGCCCTCACAGTCCCCGATCTAAACATCCTCGAAAATCTGTGGATAGACCTCAAGAGAGCAGTGCATGCAAGATGGCCCAAGAATCTTGCAGAACTAGAAGCTTTTTGCAAGGAAGAATGGGCAAAAATCCCCCAAACAAGAATTGAAAGACTCTTAGCTGGCTACAGAAAGCGTTTACAAGCTGTGATACTTGCCAAAGGGGGTGTTACTATGTACTGCCATGCAGGGTGCCCAAACTTTTGCTTCGGGCCCTTTTCCTTTTTTGTTATTTTGAAACTGTAAAAGATGGAAATAAAAATTTTCTTGCTTAACATATTAAAGACGTGTCATCTTTAACGTTATGCCTTTTGGAAATCAGTTCATCTTTTACTCACTTAGCTATTCACAGTAACAGAAATTTTAACCGGGGTGCCCAAACTTTTGCATGCCACTGTAGATGCCAGCCAATGTGCAGAGTGTTTCCCCGCGTTCTCCTTCCTTCAGTCTTCCATATTTCACTTGTCTATTTCACTAATCTAATCAGCTGCATTCACTGAAGGAACAGGTCATAGCATTCTGTATAGGATTTGTCAGCCAGATAGCAAGAATCCTTTCCAAGCAACAAAAAAAGGCAGCAGAGGAACTCAGCAGGTCAGGCAGCATCCAAGGAGAGAAATGGACAGGCAATATTTAGGTTGACTGCCATTACACATCAGTCAATTGGAGTGCAGATGAAGGTTTTTGACCAAAAACATCAATGGTCTATTCTTAGCCAAAGATGCTCTCTGACCTGCTGAAATCCTCCAGAGTTGTCACTGTTGGTCCAAGTCCAACATTTCTAGTCTCGAGTTGACTTTTGCCAATGCTGCATGCCCTCGTGCCCCTGAAAGTGGTAGTTTATATCTATTGTAACTGGTCTACTTTTAAATCTAAATTATTTGACTTTAAGAATTACCAGACTTGTAAATCTGTTTACAGGTCTGGCAATTTTCAGACCCCCTGGAGACTTGCTCTTAATTTCTCAATCTTGTTGTTGCCCTTACACCTCATTATCTACCTGCACTTCACTGTCTCTGTAACTAACACTCCATTCTGCATTTTCTAGTTGTTTTTCCCTTTGTACTACCCTGAAGCACTTCTGCCTCGCTGAACAAAGCTTTTCACTCTACCTCAGTACATGTGACAATAAACCACCATCAGCAGCTCCACCTGCTCCACACAATTTCAGTCCACTTGCTCAAGAACAACTTTAGTAACACAGCGGCAGTCCAGAGATTTACAAGATTAATTCCTGAGATGAGGGTGTCCTATCTCAAACAGCTAAAAAATGAATCTCAAGGTAGTATATGGTAACATATATGCATTTTGACAACACATTTTACTATCTTTGAAGTTGTTGGATCTGTATTCCTTGGAGTTTGGAAGAACCAGGGTGATTTTGTTGAAAGATATAAAGTCCTAAGGGGGGAAGTAAAGGTATTTCCATCAGTGGCAAATCCTCAAACACAGAGACATAGCTACAAGGGGAAGACCCTTTAAAACTAAGGTATATTGAGCATATGATTCAAAAGCTTTAAAGTATGTACCACCAGACTTAAAGACAGCTCCTACCCTACCATTATAAGGCTACTGAATGATCCCATAGTACAATAAAATAGACTCCTGACCTCACAATCTGCATCATTCTGACCTTGTACCTTATTGTCCACCTATACTGCACTTTCACTTTAACTGTAACACTTTATTCTGCATCTTTATTTCTGATATCCCATGTACTCCCTCAGTACACTGCCGCAAGAAATGATCTGCATGGATTCGATGCAAAGTCATGTTTTTCACTGCTGCCTTTATACATACATGTAACAATATAAATATATTTACCAATTTCTTCACACAGAGGTTGGAGAGTCGCTAGAATTCTGTACCCTAGAGTTTTGTGGATATGGGGTTGAATGAGGGGCTGGAGAAATTTTTACAAGACCTATGGAGAATTGGCACAGAAGTGGAATATGGCCGAGATCATACTGAACGATAAAGCAGCTCGAGGAACCGAGTAACCTACACCTGCTCCTACTATCTTTTGCTGTGCAAGTTGGGCAGAACATGTCAATGTTAGCATGGCATTTCAGCTTCAACTTTCATATGAAATCATGCCGTGCACGTGAGAACATTCAGGCCAACTTTGAAAAATCTTCCCAGCTAGTCCCCTGATCTTCCCTCAAGGTGCAGTGTGGTCTTAAGCAAACTCTTCACCAAATGCTAGTTGATGCAAAGATTTAAAAATTAAATTTGAATCAATCACACAGTTCATCACAGCCCACCCAGATGTTCAAACACAAAATAACGAGCTCAAGGTGAGAACCCAAATGTTCAAAAGATATCTTCGTAACAGACAAACTCCAACCATTTAAGATCGGCACCCCAGATCATGCCCATCCCTCAATCTGTCTGGACTCTCTTCATCCCATTTTGGTTGGCCTTGGTAACACTCTGAAATTTGGGGCCCCATAACTTTTTTGATATATATACCCCAAGTTTGCAGACCTGCTGAGTTCCTCCAGCAGATTGCTTACTGCTCCAGATTCCAGCACCTGCAGACTCTTGGTGTCTCCAGACTTTTTTTGTCTTCTTTGTAGTTTTCTTATGAATACTGTTGTGTTGACTGACTTCTAAAGGGTCAAATTTGACACAAGTTGTGCCACAACATTCACCCTTCTCAAGATTAACATCAATGGTTAATTTATAAAAATAATGAGTCATGTTGCACTGAGGGCAGCAATCAGCACAGGAACCCAAAAAAACAGCAGATTTCCTGTGCCTAGGTTTGCTAGCTCTGGTTGTTCATATTCTTGTAATTGTTGGCACACGGTGTACCATATGACGTGGTGGCGATAACAGAAACTTGGCTAAATAATGGCAGGATAGGGCATTAAGTACTACTGGGTGTAAAGTGCTCAGGAAGGCGAGGAAAGGAAAGAAAGGAGGAGGATATTACAGTGGTCGAGAGAAGATGGCACAGAGATCAAATGACTGAATCTAGTTGGTTAGGCCTAAGAAACAGTAGAAGGAACGTTACACAGTTGGGTGCATCATACAGGTCACTGACTGGGAGATTGATAGAGGAGAAAATATACTGACATATTAAAGAGATATGTGAAAAACTATAGGGTAATTATAATGGAGCATAGTGGTAAGACAGGGGGTTTCAGAACTGTGTCCAGGAAAATTTCCTGGAGTAGCATGCTTCCAGTTTGAGGAGGGAGGCATTGCTCGATTTGGTTCTGGGGAATGAAGTGGGATGAGTGGATTTTGGTAGGGGTGCACTTGGGTGACAGTGATCATAACATAAGGTTTAGGTTAGCAATAGAAAATGACAAGGACCAACCTAAAATAAAAGTAATTAATTGGAAGGAGATAACTTCAATGGAATGAGAATTGAGTGAACTAGAGACAGAAGTTGACAGGAAAATCTGTAGCAGAATGGTGGGCTGTCTTTGAGTAAAGAAAGCTTCCTCAATAACAAAAACATGCAGGTGAGGATACAGAGGAAGCCAAAGCTGTGTGTCACAAGTGTGGGGTTTGTGAATGCCAACAAAAAAAACAAGATTGCTAAAGAATTAGAGAGAAATGAAAATTAAAATCAGGTAGGCCAAGAAAGGATAAATAGGTGGAAACTCACAAGTGTTCTATGGATACATAAATAGTCATGGTGGAGTAGGACCTATTGAGAACTAAACTGGGTGCTGGCCCATGGATGCTGATAGCACTGTTAACAAAATTAATGAGAGCTTTGCATCTGTCTTCACCAAGAAAGAAGGTGCTTCCAAAGTAATGGTGAACAAGGAGATCATTGAGGCATTGGATATGTTCAATATTGTAGCATGGAGGTTGAAGAAACATTGGATGCAGTGAAACTAGTTAAGTCACCAGATCAGATGGGATGTATCCTAGGACTCAGGGGGGAAACACGGGAGGAAATCATGGGCGGAGTGCTGGTAATACTACAGGAGATGGTGCTGGAAGGTTGTAGAGTGATGGACATTGCACGAATGTTCAAACAGAAACTCATCAACTACAGGCTAGCTAGTTTAACCACAGTGTGAGAAGACGTTCATAACATTAATCCTGGTCAGGATTAATAATCACTTGGAGGAAAATGGATTGATGAAAGGAAGACAGAGTCAACCTATTTGGGGCAAATTGTGTTTATCCAAAATTTTAAAAAAACTGCAGATGCTGAAGTCCAAGATAAACACAGAAAATGCTGGAGATACAAAGTAGGACAGGCCACAGCCTTGGGAGGAGAAACAGAGCTAATATTTCAGATTGAAGACCCTTTGACATAATTGGAAAGGAGACAATATAAGCTTGTTAAGCCGCAGGGAGGGTGGTAGAGGGGATGTCTCTGAGAGGGAAAAGCCCAGGTGACAATGGGGATAAACTGTGAACAGGCTATCTCATCAATGGGAGCCATCAGGGAATGAAGACATCAGAGTACACAAAAATGTTGGAATTGTGAAATGCAGAGCATGAGGTTGTGCCCAGCATGTCAGGCTGGTCTGTCTTCTACTCCCAGAGAAACAAACAATATTCTGAGCCAATATCACAGGTGGACGACTCATACTGATAGAAAGCAAGACAACTGAAGTTGGCGAATTCAGTACTGAATCTAGTAGGCTGTGACCTGTCCAGGTAGGAGGCAAGGTGCAGTCCCTCAAGCTTGCATTAGGCCTCTCTGTAACACTGCAGGATGTCACAGATCGATAGGTCAGAGTAGCAATTGAAATGTCAGGGACTGGGAAAAGAACTGAATGTGGGTGTCAGCATCTGGTTTCATTTCTCTAATGTAGAGACCACATTATGAACTGTTGCAGTTCATTAGATTGGAAGAAGTGCTGACAAATTACAGACACCATTGTGACCTGACCTGCTGAGTACTTCCAGCATTTTCTATTTAGATTTGCATTTATTCAAGTTTGATGAGATGCGGGAAAACATTTACGAAGGTATTGTAATGGATGGGCTCTGAAGGATGAGAGGGGATCTGATTGAAACATATAAGATTATTAGGGGATTGGACACGCTAGAGGCAGGAAACATGTTCCTGATGTTGGGGGAGTCCAGAACCAGAGGCCACAGTTTAAGAATAAGGGGTAGACAATTTAGAACAGAGTTGAGGAAAAACTTTTTCACACAGAGGGTTGTGGTTCTGTGGAATGCTCTGCCTCAGAAGGCAGTGGAGGCCAATTCTCTGGATGCTTTCAAGAAAGAGTTAGATAGAGCTCTTAAAGATAGCGGAGTGAAGGGATATGGGGAGAAGGCAGGAAAAGGGTACTGATTGTGGATGATCAGCCATGATCACAGTGAATGGCAGTGCTGGCTTGAAGGGCTGAATGGTCTACTCCTGCACCTACTGTCCATTGTCTATTGACAGGGTGCCACATAACAGAGCTACCTGTAAAGTTGTGCATGCTGGCAAAGAAAGGGCTGTGGGTGGAGGCAGACTCCATTGCGGAGCTCAGGAGGGAATTAGACCCACACAGGCCTCAGAGAAGGGCCTGGGCAGGATGGAACTAGTGCAAAGCTGCAGTGGACACCGAGGACATGGAGCCAAAGTTAAAAGATGAGATGGTTGCATTTCAGACTGGAGGAAGGTGACTAGCATGATAAGCAAGAGAGAATCTGAAGATGATGGAAATCCAAAGCAACACACAAAAAAAATGCTGGAGGAACTCTTTTCCATATATGCTGCCTGAATTTCTGAGTTCCTTCAGCATTTTGTGTGAATAGCATGATATCATTGTGGTCAGCATAATGCTTTACAGTGCCAGCAAGACCCAGGTTCAATTCCCACTGATGTCTGTAAGGAATTTTAATGTTCTCCCCATGATCATGTGGGTTTCCTCCGGGTGCTACGGTTTCCTCCTACATTGGTAGGTTAGGATTAGTGAGTTGTGGGAATGCTCTGTTGGCACCGGAAATGTGGTGATGCTTGAGTGGCTGTCCAGCACCATCTTCTCGCTGACTTGACGCACGATGCATTTCAATGTAAATGTGACAAATAAAACCAATCTTTAAATTCTGTGTTTTTTTATTGATCTGTGTGATTGACCCAAGCTTGGTGGTGATATCAAAATGTCTAAACTTGCCAATGGCATCAAACTTCACAGTGCAAAGAGGAGAGTCCTAGACTGCAGCAAAATGGATATGAACAGCCTGGTGGAGTTCACTGCGGAGAAACGTTACTTAATGGATCACGATCCAAATAAGAAGCAGCAAAATGCAACAACAGATACTATTCAAAATGGGGAGCAAATGAAGGGGTAAGTGTGCACGAAACATTGAAAGTGACAGGGTAGGCTGGAAGGTAAATGAACACATGTGGCTCTGGGCTTTATCAGCAGAGGAAGAGTACATAACATCAGCACACCATGTCAGATTAAACATTTACAAAACAGTGGGCCTTCCTCAACTAGAGTATTACTCATTTCTGGTCACCTTGATATGAGAAGGAAGTGAGGGCATCAGAGAGAGTCCAGATAAGGCTCATGAGAATGGTTCATGGGTTGAGGGACTATAGCTACAAGGATAGAAAGGTTGAGGGAAATTTAATAGACGTATACTTAAATGGTGAAGAGTCTGGTATATTTGGAGGCCCTTCCCATTGGTTGAGAGGCCAGAGATTGTCCAAGTTACAAACTGGTGGATCTGTAGAGACAGGGGATGGTCAATGCTTCGGATCAAGACCCCTGCATCAGGACTAAAGACTGTAGAGAGGAGATGCCCAGTATAAGGAGTCAATTATAAATTATTATAAATTACTGATTGCACATGTGACACGTGGCCAAGTGGTTAGGGCGTTGGACTAGCGAACTGAAGGTCGTGGGTTCGAGCCTCAGCCAAGGCAGCGTGTGTCCTTGAGCAAGGCACTTAACCACACAATGCTCCAGTCTACCCAGCTGAGAACGGGTACCGGCAAAAATGCTGGGGGTTAACCTCACGATAGATTGGCGTTCTATCCGGGGGGGGGGGGGGGAGTCTCGTACTCTCATTCGCTTCACGCCACAGAAACCAGCATAAGCACCGGCCTGATGGGCCACAAGGCTCGTGACAGACTTTAATCTTTAACGATTGCACATTTAGACGGAGACGCAATGTAAAGATTTTTACTCCTCATGTACGTGAAGGATGAAAGAAATAAAGCCAATTCAATTGAATTCGAGTCAGAGGCAGGAAGGTGATAAGTGGAACCAAGTGAGGAGATAGTTGGTGAACAGACAACCAACTGCTGGAGGTGGAGAGATGGAATTGGAGGATAACAGCTGATGGTTGATAATACAGATAAAGAAAGAGGGGAAAAAAGGGAAAGAGGGCAGGAAGAAAAGGGTTAAGGACTGGAGATCAAAGAGAATTAATCACTCCATCATGGGCACAACATTCCCCGTCATTGAGGAAATCTTCAAGAAATGGTGCCTCGAGGAAGTGACACCCATCACAAGGGCCCTCACCGTCCAAGACGTATTTCTCCTCGTTACTACCATCAAGGAGGCAGCACAGGATCCTGAAGACACACACTCAACAATCAGAAACAGCTTTCACCCCTCTGCCATTAGATTTCTGAATGATTCATTAATCTACTAAAGTTACCACTGTCTTTTTTTCTACTTACTTATTTTTGTAAGTTATAGGAACTTAATGTTTTTGTAGTGTACTGCTACCACAAAACAACAAATTTCACATCATACAAATCAATGACAATAAACCTGATTTTTGATATGAAGAGAAATGTTCTTGTGCAGTGGGTGGAGATGTGATGGAGAAGGGTTCCACTACGGTCTCCAAGACGGAATTAGATCAATAGATAGGAAGGAGAATTTTCAATGACTCAGAACAGCTTCAGTAAGATAGAACTAGCAGACAGCGAGTGTGGACATGACGTTTTGTAACCTATCCAATACCAACTTGCAGTTCCTCTTCCTCCCCTTCCCATCATTGACCACCTGACATCACAGTACCCAGGATCCACCACAACCAAAACTTCTCATTGAATCAGTTCCGACCTAATAAAGAGCCATTTTTCCATGACCAACATGTTGGATAATAAGGTGTCCCAAGTAACTTAAGGGAAATGCATTGAATGGGAAATAAAGCTATCATATTTAAAGGATGTTTTGTTTTAAATAAAACATAAAACATCCCAAGTTTATCTTCATACATCCTTTAATCCAACACACAATCTGATTATTAAATTCATAATAATATTCTTTCATGCATGAACACTAACTCTGAAAAACGATCTCTGTTGTAAACTCTGGATATGATAACAACCCACATTATAAAGTCCTGGAACAGATCTTTGACCTAACACACTAATTTTGTTTCTCCGTCTACAGATACCATCTGAACCTCTACCTCCAGCATTTATCAATAAAGTAATGATGGTGTAATCACATCAAATGGCAAAGATAACAGAATAAGATGCAATCATTTATATTACCGCTACAGAATGAAAGTTGAAAAGGGAAACCTTTGTACAAAGAAAATACTTCTAACATCTTCATAAAATAATGATTATAAATCTCTCTTATTTACCTCTTTAATATGGTTAACAGAGAAAAAGCTCTCATCTCTTAATATTAACACACATCACACATATTAACAAAAAAAGGTAAAAAGGTTAAAATTGTTGGGTGCCCTTTGACCCACCTAATCAGTAAACCCTACTAATTTATGATTTTGTCATCCTTATACTTCTATGCCTGTTTCCCAACCTGCTGCACAAGACCATTAGCACAACGATGAGCAATTCATATCCAAATTGTATGAACTATTAACAAGTAATCAGCTACTAAAGGGCTAACAATGACAGGATGGAAACAGAAAGGCTCTGATTGGACACAGGGCAAAGAGAAGTCACGAGATGCATATGGCAGGCAAGTTAAGGAAAATCCCAAGATATTCTACATGTATATTAACAGTAAATGTGAGGTTATGGAGAGAATAGGACTCCTTAAGCATCAGCATGGCTGTGTGTGAGAGTGTGCAGAGCAACAGGAGATGAGTGCAATTTTTAATTGAAACTTCCCACCAGTTTTTACTGTGGAGAATGTCACAGAAGCCGAGAGGTTGAGGCAAATGAGTGATAAGCAAAGAGGAGGTATTGGTAGCCAGAAGTACGTTAAAGTAGATAAATCCCCAGGGTCTCACTCTGTGTGGGATGCCAGGGAAATAATTGCCGAGGCCCTTGCACAGATACTTGCATCATTTTTACCCACAGGCTCTTTATACACCAGCTGTGTGGCCAAAAAAAAAAAGCACAACAGCATCTCTTCCACCTCAGGTGACTGATGAAATCCGGTATGAGTCCCCAAATCCTCAATACCTTCTACAGGGCCACCACTGAGAGCATCCTGACTGGCTGTATCACCACCTGGTACAGGAACTGCACCAACCTTGATCACTGGGCACTGTAGAGAGTGATACAAACAGCCCAGCGCATCAGTGAATGTGAACTTTCCTCCATTAAGGACACTTACAGCAGCAGGTGCATAAAGGAGGCCTGGCAGATCATCACGGAAACCAGTCACCCCAACCATAAACTGTTTCAGTTGTTTCCGTCTGGCAAACGGTACCACAGAATTAAAACCAGGACCTACAGGCTCCGGGGCAGCTTCTTTCTACAAGCCATTAGATTTATAAGTTCACATGTTTGTACGTTGCGACAGAGTCATAATGCAAACATTTGTACTCCCTCACGCTGTGGGATAGATGCAAGATGTAAGTAAATTCATTTCAATTCACAAGTGAAGTTCTGGAAGACCGGAGAGTGGCCAATGTTGTACTGTTATTTAGGAAAGGAAGCAAAGAGAAGACAGGGAACCACAGCCTACTGATCCTGACTTCAGTGATGAATAAGTTACTGGAGGGGATTCTGAGGGACACGCTCTAGCATTTGGATAGACGGGGATCAACTAGACAGCATAGGAAATTACGTCTCACAAAGGATGTGGAAGCATTGGAAAGGGTACAGAGGAGATTTACCAGGATGCTGCCTGGTTTAGAGAGTATGCATTATGATCAGAGATTAAGGGAGCTAGGGCTTTACTCTTTGGAGAGAAGGAGGATGAGAGGAGACATGATAGAGGTGTACAAGATAATAAGAGGAATAGATAGAGTGGATAGCCAGTGCCTCTTCCCCAGGGCACCACTGCTCAATACAAGAGGACATGGCTTTAAGGTAAGGGATGGGAAGTTCAAGGGGGATATTAGAGGAAGGTTTTTTACTCAGAGAGTGGTTGGTGCGTGGAATGCACTGCCTGAGTCCGTGGTGGAGGCAGATACACTAGTGAAGTTTAAGAGACTACTAGACAGGTGTCTGGAGGAATCTAAGGTGGGGGCTTATATGGGAGGCAGGGTTTGAGGGTCGGCACAACATTGTGGGCCGAAGGGCCTGTACTGTGCTGTACTATTCTATGTTCTATGTTCTAAATCTGTTAAGAGTTTTTTTGAAGAGGTAACCAAGGTAATTGATGAGGTTTGCAGATGACACTGAAATAGGTGGCATCATATAATGATAAAGAAGCTGCTTATCAATAGTTACAGGGTAATGTTGATGGCTTTCAACTCAGATAAGTATTGCTTTTTGGAAAGTCAAACCAGGGTAGGACTTTTCATAGTGAAAGGCCAGATCCTGAGTATTGTAGAACAGCAAGATCTAGGAGTACAAATACACAGTTCCTTGAGAGTGACATCTCAGGTTGACGGGGTGGTGAAGAAGGGTTCTCGCACATTGACGATCATCAATTAGGGCACTGAGTACAGGAGGGGTTGGGATATTATGTTGCAGTTGTATAAAACACTGGTGAGACTGCTCGCTGAGTATTGTGTACAGTACCCTGTTAAAGGAAGGACATCCTTAAGCAGGAAAGAGTACAAAGAAAATTTACAATAATGTTCTCATGACTCAAGAGCCTGGGTTATAGAGGAAGGTCGGGCAGTCCAGGACTTTATTTTTGGGAATGTAGGGGACTGGGTTGCGGGGGGAGGCGCTAGCCTGATGCATGTGTATAAAATCACAAGGGGCTTAGACAGGGTGAATGCAGATAGTTGTTTTCATGGGGAAGGAGAACTAAAAACTAGAGGGCTAAGGTTTCAAGTGAGAGAGAGATTCAATAGACAATAGGTGCAGGAGTAGGCCATTCAGCCCTCTGAGCCAGCACCGCCATTCACTGTGATCATGGCTGATCATCCACAATCAGCATCCAGTTCCTGTCTTATCCCCATAACCTTTGATTCCGCTGTCTTTAAGAGCTCTATCCATCTCTTTCTTGAAAGCATCCAGAGACTTGGCCTTCACAGCCTTCTGGGGCAGAGCATTCCATATATCCACCACTCTCTGGGTGAAAAAGTTTTTCCTCAACTCCGTTCTAAATGGCCTACCCCTTATTCTTAAACTGTGGCCTCTGGTTCTGGACTCACCCATCAGCAGGAACATACTTCCTGCCTCCAACATGTCCAATCCCTTAATAATCTTATATGTTTCAATAAGATCCCCTCTCAGCCTTCTAAGTTCCAGAGTATACAAGCCCAGTCGCTCCAATCTTTCGACATATGACAGTCCCGCCATCCCGGGAATTAACCTTGTGAACCTACGCTGCACTCCCTCAATAGCAAAAATGTCCTTCCTCAAATTTGGAAACCAAAACTGCACACAGTACTCCAGGTGTGGTCTCACCAGGGCCCTGTACAGCTGCAGAAGGACCTCTTTGCTCTTGTACTCAATTCCCCTAGTTATGAAGGCCAGCATGCCATTAGCTTTCTTCACAGCCTGCTGTACTTGCATGCTTGCTTTCAGTGACTGATGTACAAGAACACCTAGATCTCATTGTACTCTCCCTTTTCTTAACTTGACTCTATTTAGATTATAATCTGCCTTCCTGTGCTTACACCAAAGTGGATAACCTCACATTTATCCACATTAAACTGCATCTGCCATGCATCTGCCCACTCACCCAGCCTGTCCAAGTCACCCTGCATTCTCATAACATCCTCCTCACATTTCACACTGCCACCCAGCATTGTGTCATTGGCAAATTTGCTAATGTTACTTTTAATTCCCTCATCTAAATCATTAACATTGTAAACAGCTGCAGTCCCAGCACCGAACCCTGCGGTACCCCACTGGTCACCGCCTGCCACTCCGAAAGGAACCTGTTAATTGCTACTCTTTGTTTTCTGTCAGCCAGCCAATTTTCAATCCATGTCAGTACTCTGCCCCCAATACCATGTGCCCTAATTTTGCCCACTAATCTCCTATGTGGGACTTTATCAAAGGCTTTCTGAAAGTCCAGGTACACTACATCCACTGGCTCTCCCTTGTCCATTTTCGTAGTTACATCCTCAAAAAATTCCAGAAGATTAGTCAAGCACGATTTTCCCTTCGTAAATCCATGCTGACTCGGACCGATCCCGTTACTGCTATCCAGATGTGTCATAATTTCATCTTTTATTATTGACTCCAGCATCTTTCCCACCACTGACGTCAGGCTAACCGGTCTATAATTCCCTGTTTTCTCTCTTCCTCCCTTCTTGAAGAGAGGGACAACATTAGCCACCCTCCAATCCACAGGAACTGATCTTGAATCTATAGAACATTGGAAAATGATTACCAATGCGGCCACGATTTCTAAAGCCACCTGGGGACTTATCAGCCTTCAGACCCAACAGTCTGTCCAACACCATTTCCTGCCTAATATAAATTTCCTTCAGTTCATCCATTACCCTAGGTCCTTTGGCCACTAGTATATCTGGGAGATTGTTTATATTTTCCCTAGTGAAGACAGATCCAAAGTACCTGTTCAACTTGTCTGCCATTTCCTTGTTCCCCATAATAAATTCACCTGCTTCTGTCTTCAAGGGCCCAATTTTGGTCTTAACTATTTTTTTCCTTTTCACATACTTAAAGAAGCTTTTACTATCGTCCTTTATATTCTTGGCTAGTTTACCTTCGTACCTCATTTTGCCTTTTTAGTTACCTTCTGTTGCTCTTTAAAAGTTTCCCAATCATCCGGCTTCCCACTCGTCTTTGCTATGTTATACTTCTCTTTTATTTTTATACTGTCCATTACTTCCCTTGTCAGCCACGGCCTCCCCTTAGGATCTTTCTTCCTCTTTGGAATGAACTGATCCTGCATCTTCCACATTACCTGCCATTGCTGTTCCACTGTCATCCCTGCTAGGGTATTGTTCCATTGAACTTTGGTCAGCTCCTCCCTCATAGCACCATAGTTCCCTTTGTTCAACTGTAATACTGACACATCCAAGTTTCCCTTCTCCCTCTCAAACTGTAGATTAAAACATCATATTACGGTCACTACCTCCTAATGGCTCCCTTACCTCAAGGTCCCTGATCAAATCCGGTTCATTGCACAACACTAAATCTAGAATTGCATTCTCTCTGGCCCATTCAAGATGGGCCTGAAGGTTACCTTCTTCACATAGAGGGTGGTGTACATATGGAACAGCCTGCCAGCGAAAGTGGTTCAGGGAGATACAATAACAATATTCAAAAGACATTTAGATAATTACATGGCCAGGAGGGGCTCAGGGAGATATGGGTCACACAAAGACAATGGGGCCAGCTCGGTGGGAACTGTGGTTGGCACGGACAAGTTGGGCCACAGGCCCTGTTTCTGTGCCGTATTGCACTATGATTCTAATAACCCCGAAGTTCCTGTTCGTTTCTGCTTGACCCTGGAAGTTAACCTTGCGAGGTTGGTAAATGAAGCTTTATCACTAACATGGAACTGTGGGAGGTGCAAGATCATTAAACTTAAAGTGCAGGCATTTGCCAGGTTATTCTATTGCTAGATATGAAATAATGGCAAATGACACTCCCAGCTGGGCATGATTGTTAGATCAACAAAGGTATTAATAGTTATGCTATTTATGCAAGCTTAGATGGTGTTATCAGCTCAGACATTGCTGGCCTGAAGACGAAAGAGAACTTAATCAAACACGCAGGAGGTGCGTCTGGCGGTCAGTGCTAATTTCAAACAGTTGATCCCAACGAGAGCTGTCAAGCATTTGGCCCTGGTAAACAACAATGTGCCCACCCTCCCCCCCTATGCCTCATCACCAGTCCCCCTGCCCCCAGGGTCACACCTACCTCGGGCCATTCAGCCCACTGGGCAGTGTTGGACCTGAATGAGCCCTTTAATCAGTCCCCTACTCAGTCCCCCGCATACCTTTCCAGCTCCTGGTGAACCCTATCCAAGCGACCCTCGCAGGGGTAGGCCACCCCATTCTTCATCCTTTCCAGTTCAGCACCCTTCCCCCCTTCCCCCTACCCCTGCTGCCCTCCTCCATCCCACTCCCACTCACTCCACATCCTGCAGCTTCTCCTCTCTCTATCAGACCCTCTCAGCAAACATGGGACCAGATGTACCTGCACTTTAATCGTCCCAAACACAAAATATTCTGGTATTCTCCCCCCTCCCATGTAGAGGACAGTGAATGGCCCAAAGTCACACACTGAGATTAGCCCTAGGGTAACACTCTCATAACACTGACCCTAGTGCACACACTCTGCAGCAAAGCAGAGGCTGGAGACCATATGATCAACACCTGGTCAGCATCTACGAAGAGTTCATACAGAGATCAGCTAAGACCCAACCTGCCCTCCCCTCTATCAATCAACACATCCCTCCCACCTCAGTGACCCCACCTTCTCCCTACAAACAGAAACACAGGCACGCGTACAGATACAGAGGAAGACACTATCCTCTCCTTCTCTGTTCTGTTTTCTCACTGCTCCTCGGGTCATTCAGCCCATCTGACCTTTGTTACTCTACACCCAAGCCCACTTCGCCTCACTTCACTCTGTTAGCAGAACCATGACTGTTACTTTTCCCAGTTTCTTCCCATTTCCCTGTCTCACATTTGACCTTTCCCTCTTTCTTGTGCATCTCTCTGCTGCTGTTTGTCTCTCTCAGTGTTTCACCCCCCTTTTACTTTGCTCTCTCTCTCTCTCTGGCTCTAATTGTCTCAGTCTCTCTCATGCTGTTCTCTCTCTCTCTGTGCTACTCTCCCTCTCCATTTCTCCGTTTCCCTTTCTCTGCTTTTCTGTATCCCTTGTCCTGTTTCTCTTTATCTTTCTGTTTCTGTCTCTCTTTCTGTTTCCCTGTCTTTCTCTTAGTCTCTCTGCTCTCTTCATCTCTGTAACTCTCGATCTACTACTCTCTCTCTCTCTCACACACAGCGTGCCCCCTCCTCCCGAACTCCTCTGTTGATTGGAAGGCTCCGTCTCTCTACTGGACATTTACATAAAGCACATTCTTGAAGCTCGATTGAGCCACTGACACAAATCCGCCTTCTCGTGGTGTGGCCTCTCTCAGTACTCAGTGGCCGAGTCTCCGTTCACAACCAAAGTGCACCGAGTCCCCCGCCTGGGGGTGAAGGTATCCGGTCGACGTGAGACCGAACACTGTATTCCCTCACCGGCCAGTAACACCTCAGCTCAACTTAAGTTACTTGAAACACCAATTGCAAACAAAAAGCTCACAAATTAATAAAGCATAAATGAAATTGCTGAACTAAAGGAAATCTCAATACCTTATCAATCAGGACACGTGCAGGGAATGACGGATTATGGGGAAAGGAGGGGGTGGGAGGAAGACCAGGAGTGAGGAGAGGAGTGTTGGCTGTCATCTCTCCTGTGCAGCCACTCTGCCTGAGCCACATGACTTTAGCACCTGTCGGGGGCTCGGTACAGCCCTATGCAGAGACAGGGTAGCTAATTGACACACAGCAAGATCCCACAAACAGCAGCATAACTGCGTCCTGATGCTGTGCTTTTCACATCCAGAGGGATAACTATCAACAACGACTAAAGGACTGCGGGGGCTCCCACATTTGGGAGCTGGCCCAATATTATCCCTTAACGTTAACCATGGATAAACAGCCAGAGTCACTCTAACAGTGACCCCACAACTGAAGCTGTGACTCAGAACTTAGGGAGAGCGGGAGTAGGGAGTCAACAGGGTTTTTCAGCACAGGGACCACCATTAGCTGCAGTAGAAAGGAGGGATCTGCTTTGTTGACTATGCGAGAAGGGGGTTATTGAATCACATTAAAAGAGGAGAGAGGTTATCTGTAAACAATGCTCTGCACTCCTGCACCAGTTTTCACAACACAAGATGCCCCAATACACTCTACAGCCAATGAAGTACCTTCCTAAGAGTAGTCGCAATGGGATGGTAGGAAGCCTTGCAAGTGATTTGTGGACAACAAACGACCAAGTTTTCAGGAATGCTGATGAGGGACCGATTTCAGCTGGGACTCTGGGGAAAACTACCTGCTCTTCTTTTACGTAGTGACGGTGGAATCTTTGGCAGTCAGCAGAGTGCAGGCAAAGCTTTGCTTTAACCATTGCAAGTTTCTTTCCTGTGGATCTTGATTAAGGTTCACTCTGTGCATCCCATTATCCACGACAGTTCCTGCACTGGTGATGGGATAGCTTTCAGTAACTGCCACAGGACAAAGCCAGCCATGGCAGATTACACTGGGCGACGAGAACAATTAAAATAAAACCTGCTATTAATGAATTTGGCCTGGACATAAACACTTGTAACACCACCATGGACGGTCCTAACCCCAGCTGCGAAAGGAGAGGGGTGGGCACAGGGCTAGCAACCCCATCCCATAATGACCCAAAGCTACAACAATGCCGGCAGAAGCTCCAAAGACCTCATCCCTGGGAGACGAAGGATCTTTCAAGATGCATTACACCTGGGGACCACTTGGAAGACTGACCCAGGAGAGAGGACTCTGGCCAGCTGCTGTTGGTAGCCTATGCCCCAGTAGGAACGACGAGCCTGTGAACCAGTTTCTCGGCGACCTACCAGATCACTAACAGCAGCCCATTCCCAGCCTCCAGGCACAATCCCACGGAGGCGAGGCAGCACCACAATGGGAAGGAGTTACCAGGGCTTTCTCACATGGATCAGGGCAACTTGAGGGCTTCTGGTTAAAGGTTGTTTGTCACATACATACAGTGAAATGTGTCATTTGCATCAAAGATCAAGAGTCGAAGGACGCACTGGGGGCATCCTGCAAGTGTTGGCCTGCCTCTGGTGCCAACATAGCACGCCTCACTGGTTATACAATGGTGCTCACAATCCGAGCCAATCTCCCAGTGCAGGACGGAGGGAACGCGGAGTGTCAGAGCACCAGGCATCACCATCATAGTCACGATGGCCAGAGAACACTCACAGTCTTGCCCTCCTGGGTGAACAAATCCACAACAAAAGGGCAAAGGTTTGAAGTGAGAGCGGAAAGATTTGCAAAGGGACCCAAGGGGCAGCTTTGTCACGGGGGTGGTGGAAATTGCTGCCAGTGGAAGAGGTAGAGGCCAAAGATCTCTGATCCATATTTAGACAAGTACAGGAATAGGACGGTGCCAAACACAGGCAAGTGGGACTGGCTCGGTTAGGCAACTTGGGAGCCCTATGATTCAATCAAAAGATGCTGTGTCCGTTCCCTTGGAGTGGAACCAGTGCTCATCCGACAATGCTGAAACCCAGGCTAGAATCACACTGCTCTTTGTGGAGGTTGCCATGCACGGATAGGACTGTGTGAACCCAGCCGCACTGTAAGTTACTTCAGCAAGGACAGCATGAGAGATGGCACCCGACTGACCAGCAGGCTGTTTCTGATTTCTATTTCAGATTTCCGCTATCTGCGGTTTAGTCCCCTAGGTTAAGTAAGGTCAATAAGCCGTTGTCCACGGTGAATTCCTTTCTCACACTGCCAGACAGAGGAGTGTGCTGGGTTTGGATCTGACATTGGGAAAGTGAAGGGTGTCCCATACCAAGAGGCACCAGCTGATTTCCTCCCCCGCCCCCCCCCATCCCAGCAGCCCTGCTGGAAGAATTGGACAAGGCAGGCAACTTGGCCTCTACGTGACAAAGCCAGAAAACGGGGAACACAAAAACCACACCGCACAGGGACAAGCCCTTCAGCTCTGCTGAACATTATGCCAAATTAAACTAAATCGCATATGATTGACATAGTCATGAAAACAGGCCCTTCAGCCCAACTTGTCGGTGCCATCCAAACTCTGCAAGTTAGTCCCATCTGCCTGTGTTTGGCCCATAACCCTCTACACATCTTCTCTCCATGTATTTACCTGTCCCTCCATTCCTCACATATTCTAACAGCCTCTTAAAGGCCACTATGGTATCTGACTCTACCACCAGCCCCGGGAGCCTATTCTAGGCCCCCGCCACACTCTATTAGAATAACGACTTCCACATCTCCTTTAAGCGTTCCAGTTTTCGCCCTAAATGCACGTCCTCTGGTTTTTGACATTTCCACCCTATTCTCTGTCCTATCAAAGCCTCACATAACCTCACAAACTTCCACAAGTATCATCCCCTCAGCCTCCGCCGTTGCAAAGAAAGCATCCATTCCCGGCCACCCCTCACGGCTACGAGCCGATGCTGGCGACCAAAACAACCAGCTGAGGTAATGGGGGTACAGGGATATTGTCTCGGTCAGAGTGCTCCAGACCGACCGGACAATACTCCGCCTTTCCCTTCCCCTCGGTAGGCGAGAGGGCAACTGATGCAGAGTTGAATCCCACCTGGAGAAGGCAGTTAGCACTCCCTCAGCCCAAGGGACGGGCACCCACACACTCTTTCTGACCAATACTCTCCGAAAGCACGTGGCGTCCCCGGACGCTGTCCCGTGCCTCACGGAACCGGCTCCGTCTTCAAACCAGACACGGCCACCAGAAGAGGCAAACTTCTGACCTGCGCCGGCTTTGGACCCCAGACTGAGTCTCGCAGCTCTCCCAGACGAACGGCCGGAGCAGCTCTGGAGATTCCTTTGTCCCGGCGGCGGCGGCGAGCGGAACGGCGCATTCTGGGTGAATTGTGTCTTCGCCCGGACACACGGTACCGTACACCCAAACCTACAATACAGTACAGTCGTGTGCACTGTGCCCGACACTCGCCGTGGCCACAGCGGAATACACACTTACATCCACATACATACACACTCACAAGTCCACACACTCTCCAACGAAATTACACTCCCACCTTATCATACGCACACATTCACACTCTTGTGCACACACACAGTGTCATATACGCACGTATACAAACAAGCTCACACAATTCCCACACTGGCTGGTTTAATTCCCCACACAAAGACACCAAACGGAGCCCGAGCTCTCCCTACCTCGAAGCTATGTGCTCGAGTTCCACTTTGCAGTAATATCCGGAGAGAGGGGGTTTGAGAGCCTTCTCACTGTCCCTGCCTCAGCACAGGCACCATGAAACACACAGCCGGGGGATTTCCTCTCTCTCTCTCTCGGCTGCGACCACGCCGGGGTAAGGTAACACAACCTGCGAGTCAGAGACTGGCTGTGTTTGCGAGAGCCTCTCTCTAGTCAAGATACTCGCCGGGCAATTTTATTTCCATATTTAAAGCGCTAACACGTCACTGTACAAAGTAGGAGGCAAGATCTCATAAAGGGTCAAAGTGCCCACCTCTTTCGAAGGAACTTTCGCCCTGGGCGTTACATTGTTTTGAAATCCGATCCTCGCAAACTAACTTCACATCCTCAGCACTTGCTCCGTGGTAACGCTTTGTCTGGTAAATGCCTCCGATCTGGACCCACCTGCTGAAGCTGAAGCTGCTAAAGTAGAGGAAATCACAATTGGTAAAATAATGGAATAATGCACATCGTCAACTGCGACGTATTAAGGAGCCAAAAAAAGCTCTGGTTTCCAGTTCGGATATTTATTTTCCTGCCCCGAGAGTTTCTCTTCCTTTACTGTAATTTCCTTCTACGTTTCAGTTTTTTATATATATACACACAGTAAAAGTATTTTTAGTTAATAAACAGCACGTTTAAATTAAAGCACTCAATCTGACTTTTCCAAAAGTTCAAGTAAACGAAATTGTTTGTGATCACTGTCCAGAAGCAGGGTTTGCTTTCGCTGTTCTTGTGGCTGATTGTAGTTTTGTTAAGATACGCGAATTTCAGCCAGAGATGTACAGCGGCTGCAGACCGCGGAGAAGGCGCCCCCTTGTGGTTTCTAACGCTAACACTAACACACACACACACACACACACACACACACACACACACACACACACACAAACACTAACACTAACACACACACACACACACACAAACACTAACACTAACACACACACACACACAGACACACAAACACTAACACTAACACACACACACACATACACACGCCACACACACAGACATACTAACACTAACACACACACACACACAGACACACACACACACAGACACACAGACACTAACACTAACACACACACACACACACACACACACACTAACACTCACACACACACACACACACACACACAGACACACACACGCCACACACACAGACAGACACACTAACACTCACACACACACACACACACACACACACACACACACAGGCACACGAACACGAACACTAACACACACACACACACACAAACACTAACACTAACACACACACACAAACACGAACACTAACACACACACACACACACACACACGCTCTTCTTCTTCGGTTGCCCATCGAAATCCGATGACGATGTCCACTCCTTTAACGGTGAGATCTTTGATGACTATACAGTCCTATCCTGGACCCATAAGCTCTATTGCAGGTGGGACATGTATATGTGGTAGTGGTGGCAACCATGGCTGCATTTCTCCTGGCTCTCTTCTGCTGTCTTCTGGTTGTTCTTTCCATCTCCGGAATACAAACCCCGTCCCTACACAGCTGTCGCCAAGTCAGCAGCAACCTCCTCCAGGTCCTCGGGTCTGATCTTTCCTTAAAGCATTCTTCATCTGATCCTTATAGCGCTTCTTCGGACTTCCAGCTGAGCATCGACCATGATGTAGCTGGCCGTATAACACTCTGCAGGGTAGTCGACATGGGGGCATCCTTATCACGTGCCCCAGCCACTGCAGCTGACACTGGGTGATCATGGCCTCAATACTCCCGCAGTTGGTCTTTACAAGTATTTCAGTGTGAGGCACCCGCTCACGCCAGGTAATTCCCAGGATGCGCTGGAGGCAGCTTATGCGGAAGCACTCCAAGGACTTGATGTGACGGCTGTAGGTTACCCAAGCTTCACAGCTATAAAGGAGGGTGGTGACACAGACTGCTTGCTATATGGCGACCTTTGTGGAGGGACGAAGGCTCCTGTTCTGGAAAACTCTACGAGCCTTTCCTTGTACACACAGGGGTGAGGCAGGGGTGTGTGCTAGCGCCTGTGCTCTTTAACATCTTCCTCTTGTGTGTTACCAAGCTTCTCCACAACGAGATTGAAGACAACAGCGGTGTGGCGGTGGATGCCAGATTAGATGGCAACCTCTTTGACATCAGGAGGCTCCACGCAACCACCAAACTCCATAGAGAGCGGGTCCTGGAGCTGCAGTATGCAGACGACTGTGCTCTTGTGGCCCATACCCAGAAGGATCTTCAGACTGTCCTTGCTGTGGCAGTGAGAGCGTACTGCAGGATGGGCTGACTGTCAATACCGCCAAGACAGAAGTGGTTTGCCAGTGGAGTACCAGTGTCCCACCCACTCTACCTGCCTTCACTGTTGGTGATGAGAAGCTGTCAGTAGTGCCATCTTTCAAATATCTGGGGACCATTCTCTCTGAGGATAGCGGCATTAACAACAACATCCAGAGCCACATTAAACAGGCATCAACTGCCTTTGGGAGACTTCAGCGTAGAGTCTTTCAGAACAGGACACACACATGAACAAATACAGTCACGTACAAAAATATGGGTACACACACATAAACAAAGACAAACACATACACACAAACACACATCACAAAACAAGGACAGAAGTACACACATAATTACACACGTATACACACTGACACATAGACACACACACACGCATACATATAGACAAATACACAAAAATTAAGATACTCAGACATACTTTGTCACACAAACACAGACAGAAACAGTGGACAGTCTTCCTGTGCACCTATGAGCAGGCCTCTGTGTTGTCCCTCAGCCCTGCCATTTCCAGCCATGGGTAGGACTGCACCGTGATCTCAGATGGTTTTCCTGGGAATTGTTGGAGCCACTCTCCCAGTCCAGTTGTCACACTCCAAGTCCTCCCATCACCACCAGGATTACTCTGGCTTTAACCTTCCACATCCTTTCTATTTGCTCTTTCAAGCCCTGGTATTTCTCCAGCTTCTCGTATTCTTTCTTCCTGATGTTACTGTCATTCGGGATTGCCACAGCTATTGTTCTCTTCTGTTCCTTGTCCAGTATTACTACATCTGGCTGGTTGGCCAGTACCTGCTTATCAGTCCGTATTTGGAAGTCCCACAGGATCTTAGCTCTGTCATTTTCTGTTACCTTCTTGAGTGTTTCCCATTTGGATTTGGGAGTGTCCAATCCATACTCAGCACAGATGTTCCTGTACACAATTCCTGCAACTTGGTTATGCCATTCAGTGTATGCTGTCCCTGTCTGCATCTTGCACCCTGCTACTATGTGCTGGATGGTTTCGGTAGATTCCTTCCACAGTCTGTATCTTGGGTCTTGTCTGGTGTGATAGACTCCTGCTTCTGTTGCTCTTGTGCTCAGCGTCTGTTCCTGTGCAGCCATGAGCAGTGCCCTCTGTGCTGTCCCTCAGCCCTGCCATTTCCAGCCATCGGTAGGACTTTCTGATGTCAGCCACCTCTGATATCTGGTGATAGTGCTTCCCGTACAGTGGCTTGTCCTGCCATGGCCTCTGGTCCTCTGGCTCTGCTTCACCCACTTCCATTTCCATGTCCCCTGCCTGCTGTCTGAGGTATTCTCCTAGCAGGTCATCCCTAGGGGCTACCTTCCTGACATACTCATGGATACCTTCCTGACATACTCATGGATACACTTTTCTTCCAGGACCGTGGCCTTGACACTTCCAAGTCCCTGTCCTTCTTTATTCCGACAAGTGTACAGTCGCTCAGCGTTGGACTTTGGATGGAATCCTCCATGTATTGTTAGTAGTTTCCGGGTATCAATGTCAGTGGTTTCCAGTTCATTCCTTAGCCAGCACACTATTGCGGCTGGGTATCTGAGGACGGGTAGGGTGAATGTGTTGATGGCTCTGATCTTGTCCTTCCCATTCAGCTGGCTTTTTTGGACCTGTCTCACTCTTTGGAGGAACTTGGATGTTGCAGCCTTCCTTGTGTCCTCATCGTGGCTTCCATGCACCCACAGGATCTCCAGGTATTTGTAGCTTCCTGTACCTCTGGTATGTGGTCTTTGGGTAACTTGGCTCCTTCAGTCTGGATGAGTTTGCCTCTTTTCACTATCATCCGGCTGCACTTTTCCAGTCCAAAAGACATCCCGATGTCTCGGCTGGTTGGCCAGTACCTGCTTATCAGTCTGTATTTGGTTTGAATCCCACAGGATCTTAGCTCTGTCGTTCTCTGCTGCCTTCTTGAGTGTTTCCCATTTGGATTTGGGAGTGTCCAATCCATACTCAGCACAAATGTTCCTGTACACAATTCCTGCAACTTGGTTATGCCATTCAGTGTATGCTGTCTCTGTATGCATCTTGCACCCTGCTACCATGTGCTGGATGGTTTCAGTAGATTCCTTGCACAGTCTGCATCTTGGGTCTTGTCTGGTGTGATAGACTCCTGCTTCTGTTGCTCTTGTGCTCAGCGTCTGTTCTTGTGCAGCCATGAGCAGTGCCCTCTGTGCTGTCCCTCAGCCCTGCCATTTCCAGCCATCGGTAGGACTTTCTGATGTCAGCCACCTCTGATATCTGGCGATGGTGCTTCCCGTGCAGTGGCTTGTCCTGCCATGGCCTCTGCTCCTCTGGCTCTGCTATATATATATATATAAACTAAATAAGTAATGCAAAAATAGAAATAAAAAAGTAGTGAGGTAGTCTTCATGGGTTCCCAGCATCTGTAGACTTTCTCATGTTCATGAGTTCAATGTCCATTCAGAAATCGGATGGCAGAGGGGAAGAAGCTATTCCAGAATCATTGAGTGTGTGCCTTCAGGGTCCTGTACCTCCTTCCTCATGGTAGCAATGAGAACAAGGCATGACCTGGGTGATTGGGGTCCTTAATGATGGACACCACCTCTTTGAAGCATCCTTGAAGATTGTTTTGGGTTCATTTCTGATCTTGGGCACAATTTGTTCTCCCTGTGACTGTACTGGTTTCTTCCAACATCCCTGAAAGTGGTTCTTTTTGATCCTCGTCGAAGTCGAGTTTAGTATCACATGCACAAGTATGTGTATGCTCAGGTCAATGAAAAACTTACATGCAACGGCATCACAGGAACATAGCATCAGAAAGCAGCATTCACAAGGAAGACGCAAACATAAATTATACACAAGGTTTACAAGAAAGGGCATGATAAAAACAAAAGAAACCGTCGCTATAGTGCGAAGTGATCAGAGTAGTCATACTTTGCTAAACAGTAGTGATTCGTGCTGTGCCGATTTGTTCAATAACTAAATGGCTGAAGGGAAGTAGTTGTTCTTGAACCTAGTGGTGTGGGACTTCAGGATGTCAGAGTGTGTGTCGGGGTAGAATCTGGGGTATTAGATGGGAGCGTTGAAGAATAAACTAAGATTAAGGCAGAACATTGAACATAGAACTGTAAATTGATGACATTTCGGGTCAAAATCTGATGCAGGGTTTCAAGCAGAATCATCAATAATTCCTTTCCTCCCACAGATGCTGCCCAACCCACTGAGTACCTCCAGCAGACTGTATGCTCTGTTCCCTCTAAGCTGCGCAGGTGCAGTCCCCCATGACTGGAACGCTCCCGTGCAGGCAATCTTTGTTGCCTCGCAGCTGAAATTTTCTTTCATATAATGTTAATTTAAAATGCCGTGCAGTTTTCAGGCCGTGTAAAGGTTACCTGCTCAGAGCGATGGTTGGTCCGCACAGCTGTAAAAACAAATTAGAGGGAACGTTGATTGTGTGTTGCTCCAGATTTTGTAGGTAGATTGTAGAACAAAGAACAGTACAACACGGGAACCGGCCCTTCAGTCCACAGTGTGATGCCAGAACAATTAATATAGTAGCTCAATCAAACGGCCAACTAAACTTATCCCTTCTGCCTACACAATGTCCATATCCTTCCAATTCCCTCACATTTGTCTGCCTATCTCAATGTCTCTTAAAATTCCCAATGTATCTGCATCTATCACCACCCCAGGAAGTACATTTCCTGGCACCCACCACTCTCTGTGTAAAAAGACTTGACCTACACATCTGCTCTAAACTTACCCCCCTCTCCTTAAATGCCCTTTCGTACTGGACATTTCAACCATGGGGAAGAGATATTGTCTGTCTACTTCATCTACGCCTCTCGTAATTTTATAAACCTTTCTCAGATCTCCCCTCAGGATCCACCTTTCCAGAGAAAATAACCCGAGACTGTCCAGTCTCTCATTATAGCAATCTAATCCAGAAAGCATCCCAGTAAATTTCTTCTGCACCCTCTTCAAAGCCTTGACATTCTTCCTATAATGGGGTGACCAAAACTGTATGCAATACTTCAAATATGGCCTAAGTAGAGTTTTATAAAGCTGCAACATAACTTCCTGACATTTGAACTTATAGGAGTAGGCAGCCGTCAATCCCATGGGCACAAGCCTGGGCGGGAAGATTTGAAAAACCGGCTGTTGCCCATGCAGCGGGTTCCCCCTCTCCACGTCACTGATGTAGTCCGAGCGAAGGGCAAGGACCGATACAGCTTGGCACCAGTGTCATCACAGAGGTTGCCAGAGTGAAGTTGTAAACAACATCAAACTGCCTTAGGGACCCCGGCTCCGGATTTCTTCCTTGGGGTTTACTCCCGAAGCCTTTCCCATGGGTGGGTATGGCCACAAGGCACTGGAGGTTTAAAATCAGAATTTTCCTTCTCCTGGGCAGGCTGCCATCCAAGGCTGACGAGCCCAACCTGCCCGAAGCAACTGGTTTTGAGGTGCCAGTGGTCCAGCTTTGCCCCTTCTCTTTTCAACAGAAACAGTTCCACCAGGCATAGTAGCTAAGTCACACATGAAGGCCAAGAGTTGTACATGGTAGTCAGAGGCCATTTGAAACACTTTATAGGTAATGGGAACTTATCCCCACTACCACCCCCAGCTTTTGAACCTAATGCCTCAACTAATAGCAGCAAGCATCCCAAATGCCTTCTTAACTACCCTGTCAATCCATTTTCAGGGAGCTATGAGCTTGGACCCCAAGAATGGAGGGATGAATGGACATGGGAATCATGGAGGGGATGATCCTTGGGGAAAACTGAAAGGGGGGGAGGTAAAGATATGTTTAGTGGTAGGATCCCTTTGGAGGTGACAGAAGTTGCAGAGTTGTGTTGGATGCGGAGACTGCTGAGGCGGTAGGTAAGGACAAGTGGAACTATCACTATTAAGGCTGTGGGAAGATGGGCTGAGCACAGATGTATGGGAAATGGAGGAGATACGGATGAGGGCAGCATTAATAGTAGAGGAAGGGAAACCCCATTCTTTAAAGAAGGGGAGCTCCTCTACATTGGTGCGACCCATCGTAAATTGGGGGACTGCTTCGTTAAGCACCTCCACACCATCAACCACCAGCAGGACTTCCCGGTGGCCAAACATTTTAATTCCCTTTCTGACGTGTGGGTCCGTCCCCTCCTCTTGTACCTGGGTGAGGCTATCCTCAGGATGGAGAAGCAACACCATATGTTCTGTCTGGGTACCCTCCAGCTTGACGGCATGAATATCGATTTCTCCTTCTGGTAAACAAATCCCCCCCCCCACCTCCTCTATTCCCCACTCTGATCTTCTCACCTGCCTATTACTTTCCCCTGCGTCCCCTCCTTCCATTTCTCCTATGGCCCACTCTCCTCTCCTATCAGATCCTTTCTTCTCCAGCCCGTCACCTTTCCCATCCACCTGGCTTCACCCGTCACCATCCAGCTAGCCTCTTTCCCCGACCCCCACCTTTTTTTATTCTAGCATCTTCCCCTTTCCTTCTCAGTTCTGAGAAGGGTCTCGGCCCAAAATGTTTATTCTTTTTCATAGATGCTGCCTGACCTGCTGAGATCCTTCAGCATTTTGTGGATGTTGCTGTCTTTCGGTGGGACAATCGTATTGGAAATACAAGAGAGTAATGCTGAAAATAATCAGCAGGTCAATAATGTGCCCAGTTTTGTTAAATTGTTGACCAGAAACGGAAACCAAAGGAGACGAACAAGGTGAAGAAGACAGAAAGAGATGGGTGATGGGGCTGGGAGAAAAGGGTATGGAGGGGAGTGGTTACCTTTGGTCAGAATTGTACTGTATCTCCAGTCAGAACGCCACCTCTGGTCCAACAAACAATGTGCTGAATTGCTCGTTACTCCAGCTTCCAGTGTCTGCAGTCTCTTGTACCATCCTCTCTGGTCCTGAGCTTCCATCCTAACTCATCTGGAACAGTGCTGCCATGGCAACGTTCACTTGTCAATCCAGCGAAGCCCAATGCAAACAGTTCATTAACCTGCATTCCCCACCCAGGGATTTTACTCACCAACTCCTTCTCCTCCTCCTCCCCTCCAGCATCTTGTTCTGTTTCCATCTTTCTTTCACTTCTCTACTCACAATCACCTTCCTTGCTTGTCAGATTCTAGCTCTGGTAGACCTTTGGAAGAGGTGTTGGAAGAATTCTGAGGGTTGGGTGGCATCTGTTGATGGCAGGGTGGGGTTGGGTGGTAGGAACTGTTGGTGCTTCAGGTCAACAGGACTGAGAGTGGAGAGGCAAGATGCCCTCTATAAAGAGGAGAAGGGGAGTGGTAAGAATGGCTTCTGAGTTGATTGGTGGATTCAGGAGGGGTGTATGGTAACAGGTAGGAGAAGTGAGCGCAGGGTGGAGTTCAAAGACAGTGAGTGATAGATGGAGGCAAGCAGGGAGAAAGAGGAAGATAACAGATGGCGCAAGGTCGGGGAATAGTGTGAAGGCTGGAGACAGCTACTGGCAGGAGATAAACAGGAATATAAAGGGTGACTGGTGCTGGACTGATAAGTGAAGGGGGTGAGAATGAAAACCATTAGGGGAGAGATGAACAACAGCTGGAACCAGATGTGGTGGTCTGTTGTTCCAGGTCTGGTAGACCTTTGTGTCCCTGCTTACCTCCCTCGAGCAATTGTCTCCATCTTTTCCCTATCTCTCTTCCTGGGCCATCTTCCGTCTTTATGTCTGCTTCCTTCAGTCATTGATGCCTCTATTTCCTAAGTGGTTGAGGCAGGTACAATAACAATTTTATAAAAGACATTTAGACAGGTTCATGAATGAGAAAGGACTACAACTTTGTGGGTCAAAAGTCAGCAAAAATCTAGCTTAGCATGTTGGTCGGCGTGGTGCAGCTGGGCCTACTTCCATGCTCTACAACTACTCTAACCCCTCCCATCCCTTAGCTGGCTCGATATTCCCATCGTCCTTCCATGCTCTACAACCACTCTAACTCCTCCTATCCCTTAGCTGGCTCGATATGCCCGTCGTCCTTCCACTTTCCCTCACCTGTCAGTCCACCGATCACCTCTGGCTCCTCTCCCCCACTCACCTTCCTAACTCTCCACTCTCAGTCCCAATGCAGGTTTTGGCCTGAAACATCAACAATTCCCCTGCACCACTAGTGCTGCCAGATTCACTGATTTCCTCCAGCAAGTTGTTTACCACTCCAGATTCCAGCATCTGTAGCTCCTGTTCCCTCACTAACTAGAGGTGAGGAGATATAAATAATCAGAAACAGGAGTTGGGCGAATCGACTTCAGGAGAACATTAACGAGAAGACAAATACCCAGTTTTGGGGATCTGAACTGTGACTTTCAAGTTTGCTGCAAAGAGTTCTAAAGACAACTCACGAGAAGTCTGCTTGGAAATTAAATTATTGATTGCCTTGGTCTCCTTTGAGAAAGGATCGAAAACAGACAGAAGATCTCTGGTAAATCACTCCTGGACATGACTCACACTCTCAACTCTCCATGGTTTCCATTCACAACAAGGTTTGATTTCCCAGCCAGTTAATTAGCAATGTAATTGTAACAATTCATCAGCAATTTCTACATTTGGACATTTTGCCTAAAGTATTCCCTGTGCCACTAAATGACTGTTTACTCCTTAAATAATTCTGCACAAAATAAGTTTTGCAGATTGTGATTGTTTCTCTAAACTTCTTTTTTTCTCCTACTATCTGGTGGAATCAGTAGTTTTCTTTTTTTGTTTCCCAACAGCCTTCCTCCTTGGTTTGTGCTTTGGGTATATTTAAGGCAGAGATTGGTAGGGCCTTGATTGGTAAAGTTGGTCTGGGATCATGTGGAGAAGGTGAGAAAAGGGTTGAATTTGTTGCTTCTAACAGGGGAGAATCATGAGGAGAGCCAGGCTAGGAAGGGAATTCTAGTACTTCAGGAATAGCTGAAGAATAAGACATTTAGAATTAAGGAATGGCATATGATGGTTCAGCTAAGGCTGGACAGCACCTGTTAGTCTTGCGAGACCATGGATCTGCGCCAAGAAAGTCTTCACTCTCCAGGGCGCAGGGTTTGTATGGAAGACCACTAGTTGCCCATGCTGCAAGTCTCCCCTCTCCATGACACCGATGTTGTCCAAGGGAAGGGCACTAGGGCCGATACAGCTTGGCACCAGTGTCGTTGCAGAGCACTGTGTGGTTAAGTGCCTTGCTCAAGGACACAACACGCTGCCTCGGCTGGGGCTCGAACTCACAACCTTCAGGTCGCTAGTCGAATGCCTTAACCACTTGGCCACATGCCCACATAACTGGACAGCAGAACTGCGAATAACCTTCCTTATACTCAGGTCCATGCTGCCTTCTCAGGGGAGCAAAGCTATTTGTCGTATCCCGCTTTCAGGTTTGCTTGTCTCTTTGCGACTTACTCTCTTTCACACGCTTGTCAACTCTCCCTTGATTCTCTTGTCACTTGCCCAGGCTGAGGGTAGTTTCCAGCAGCCAGTTACATCCTAGGGGTGTGAGAAGAAACTAAAGCACCCACGAGGTCACCGGGAGAACATGCAGACAGCAGTGGTCAGGATCGAACCTGCCTCACTGGAGCTAAGGGGTAGCCGCATCTCTCTGAGTCACCTTCAGACTATGATGCACAGAAGGGGTGAAGCTGCAGTGGGCTGTGGAGTTAAGTCCAGGTGCAGTAAAAGATTCTCAGAGGCCAGTACTGTGAGGCATGTAGAAGCAGTGTAGGGCCGGAAGCAATGAGAGCTGATGTACGATCAGTACCAGACCAATCAAACATGACATCAAACCAGGCTGGTAACAGCTCTGCTGGGCTTAACCAGTGGGAAGATTCGACTCAGTGTTGGTGAACATAGTTTGTGGTGGGAGCATTCACAATGGTTGGGTCTGCATCATGGCTTTGGTGGAAATCAATTTCTTTAAGTGCTGAATGTCAGAGAATTGATTGGTAGTACTTTGACGCAATCTCGAAGAAGGCATGCCAGTGGCTCTACTTAGTCAACACACACAAAATGCTGGTGAACACAGCAGGCCAGGCAGCATCTATAGGAAGAGGTACGGTTGACGTTTCGGGCCGAGAACCTTTGTCAGGACTAACTGAAAGAAGAGATAGTAAGTGATTTGAAAGTGGGAGTGGGAGGGGGAGATCCAAAATGATAGGAGAAGACAGGAGGGGGAGGGATGGAGCTAAGAGCTAGGAAGTTAATTGGCAAAAGGGATATGAGGCTAGAGAAGGGAGAGGATCATGGGATGGGAGGCCTAGGGAGAAAGAAAGGGGGAGGGGAGCCCAGAGGATGGGCAAGGAGTTATAGTGAGAGGGGCAGAGGGAGAAAAAAGAGAGAGAGAGAAAAAATAATAAATAAGGGATGGGGTACGAAAGAGAGGTGGGGCATTAACGGAAGTTAGAGAAGTCAATGATCATTTCGGATCTCCCCCTTGCCCTCCCACCTTCAAATCTCTTACTATCTCTTCTTTCAGTTAGTCCTGACGAAAGGTCTCAGCCCAAAATGTCAACTGTACCTCTTCCTATAGATGCTGCCTGGCCTGCTTCGTTCCACCAGCATTTTTTGTGTGTGTTGCTTGAATTTCCAGCATCTGCAGATTTCCTTGTGTTTGTGGCTCTACTTAGTTATGAATCTGAGGAACACAACAGCACAGTACAGTTGGTCCATGTCTTGTTGTGCTGATCTTTTAACCTTCTCCATAAACTCTTGCAAGTTTCTATAGATGCATTCTGAGTGGTTGCTTCACAGCCTGGCAATGGAGGCTCCAATGCGCAGGATCACAAGAAGCTCAACCATCTCCATGGACACATCCCTCCCCAACCTCAAAGATATCTTCACCAAACAGTGCCCCAAGCAGGTGGCATCTGTCACTAAGGACCCTCTCCATCCTACATATGCCCTCTTCTTGTTACTACCATCAGAGATGAGATACAGGAGATACACACTCAACAATTCAGGGTCAGCTTCTTTCATGTCAGCACCAGCTTTTTGAATGGCCTATGAACCCATGACAATAACTTGCTACTCCTCTTCTCTTGCACTATTATTTAGAGTGATTTAACTTGGAGTGATTTTACGTCTTCGCACTGTACTTCTGCCTGTCATACAAGTCAGTGATTATAAACCAGATTCCAATTCTCATTCTGATTCTGAGAATTAGTCTGATAATAAAGAGCTATTAGTGGAGGAGAGAGTGTGGGTACGTGCAACATTTTCAGCAGTGAGCACATGAATTTGCCAAGGCAAATTTCAGAGCGGAAGGGATTGAATAATTGATCCCTGAGTACACCAGGGGTATCTGTAGCTGAGGAGAGGGCCTCCACAGCTGGAGACCCTCTGCCTATGGCTGAATGGAGTCAGTATGGACAAACAAAAAACAATAGGTATAGGTATAATGCTGTAATAAAACAGCAGATCATTAAAATATTCAGCTGAACAGGCAGCATCTGCAGAGAGAGCAAAAAGGAGTTAACGTAGAACATTGAAGAGTATAGTGCAGAAAAAGGCCTTTGGCCCACCATATCTGTACTGACCACAACACCAGATTAAACTAATCCCACCTGTATCCCATCTGGATACATAGACCACACCTGCACATTGTCTATATCCCTCCGTTCCCTGCCGGTTCTTGTGTCCCACTAACAGCCTATCACCACTGCCAGTAAAAGTCCATACCTGGCACCTGCTACCAACCTGATCAGAATCAGAATCGGGTTTAATGCCACCAGCATATGTCATGAAATTTGTTAACATTGCGGCAGCAGTAAAACGCAATACATAATAATAGAGAGAAAAGATGTAAACTAAAGTAAATATATATATATAAAGTAGTTAAATTAAATAAGTAATGCAAAAAATAGAAATAAAAATTAGTGAGGTAGTGTTCATGGGTTCAATGTCCTTCCAGAAAACAGATGGCAGAAGAGAAGAAGCTGTTGCTGAAGTGTTGAGCGTGTGCCTTCAGGCTTCTGTACCTCCTTCCTGATGGTAGCAATGAGAAGAGGGCACGCCCTGGGTGATAGGGGTCCTTAATGATGGACACTGCCTTCTTGAGGCACCGCTCCTTGAAGTTGTCATGGATACTATGGAGACTGTGCCCAGGATGGAGCTGACTAATTTTATAACTGTGTGCAGCCTACTTCAATCTTGTGCAGTAGCTCTCCCCCACATACCAGACAATAATGCAGCCAGTTAGAATGCCCTCCACTGTACATCTGTAGAAATCTGCAAGTGTTTTTAATGACATGCCAAATCTCCTCAAACTCTTAATGAAATACAGCCACCATCTTGCCCTCTTTATGGCTGCATCGATATGTTGGGTCTAGGTTAGGTACTCAGAGATATTGACACCGAGGAACTTAAAATTGCTCACTCTCTCCACTTCTGATCCTTCTATGAAACCAGGTGCATGTTCCTTTGTCTTACCTTTTCTGAAGTCCACAATCAGTTCCTTGGTCTTACTGACATTGAATACGAGTTTGTTGCTGCAATACCACTCAACAAGCTGATATATCTCACGCCTGTGCGCCCTCTGGTCTCCATCTGAGATTCTACCAACAATCGTCAGCCAATTTCTCTTCATCTCCCGATGTCCCAGAGAAAACAGTCTAAACTTGTCCAATTTCTCCTTTGTGTTATGTACTATACGCATGGAGCAAGAATAACAACAGAGTAATTTGATCACACGTTTTACTGAGTCATGTTGGCAATGGTACACGCTGGGTAACTTAGTATGAGAGCTACAAACTGGGCCTGTCTAGTCAAGAACATGCACACTTGAAAGCCCACACACAAAAGACAGTACCTCCCACACGTAGCAGGCCCAGTCGCTTCACCACACAATAAACTGGCTGCATGTACACTTGATAATTCTTGCAACTAAACTGATACTGTTCATTCTGGTTTATGATCTTTCATCAAAAGGAAGGAGTGGTTATCTAAAGATGATGAATTCATTATTGAACCCTAATAGTTGTAATGCACCCAGTCAGAAGGTAAGGTGCTGTTCCTCAAACTTACATTAGATGTCACTGTCAGAGTGAAAGGAAGTTGGAGATATTAGATAATTTAAGAATAAAAACTCAGTGAATGAAAATAAAAGGAACTGCAGATGCTAGAAATCTGAAATGAAAACAGAAAATGATGGAAATATTCAGCAGGTCAGGCAGCATCTGTGGAAAGTGAAATAGACTGAATATTTCAGGTCAGAGACCCATTGTCAGAATTGGAAGTTCAGGAGCATCCTTGTGGAGATTGAGGATATTCTGCAGTCACATGATCTGCATTTGCTTTCTCCAAGTAGGCGACCACTGACGTCTATGACATTAAATTTGTTGATTTGCGGCAGCAGTGCAGTGCAAAGAAATAAAATTACAATAAATTACAAAGATAAATAAATGATGCACAAAAGAGCGAATAATGAGATAGTGTTCATTGGTTCCTGGACATTCAGAAATCTGACGGCAGAGGGGAAGAAGTAGTTCTTAAATCGTTAAGTGGTGGTCTTCAGGCTCCTGTACCTCGTCCGCCGTGGTGGTAATGGAAGAGCATGCCCTGGATGGTGAAGGTCTGTGGTGATGGATGTAAGCTTCCTGAGGCACTTCCTGTTGAAGGTGTTCTTGATGCCTCGATAATGTGTGGGGGGGGAAGTGTTGTGCCCATGATGGACTGCCTGAACCTACAACCCTCTGCAGCGTTTTGTGATCCTCAGCATTGAGGTCTCCACACCAGGCTGTGATCCAGTCAGTGAGAATGCTCTCCACCATACATGTGTAAAAATTTGCAAAGGTCTTTGGTCATGGACTGAACATCCTCAAAGTCCTATTGAAGTAGAACAATGGCCGTGCCTTCTTCAGCCAGACAAGTGTAATCTCACCAGTAGATGTTGCTGAGAGGGGCAGATTAAGGGGAGGACAGTGTGCTCATCACTGTCAGAGTGCTGGGTGGCTGAAGTGGAATAATCATGATAACACGGGAGGCCATCGTGGCATTGGTAAGGATTGCACAGGAGAGTGACAGGGATGGAGACATGACTGCACAGATTTAATCTCAGAATTCTGAGCAAGTTGATGATGCATTTGAATAATCTGATGATATATGAAACACAAATATTAGGATGAAGATAAACCAGAGAAGTGGAATGTTTGGTTCTAAAAATGGTGGCTGATCATTTACCTTAGCCCCTCTCTTGCAGTTTTACCATATCATTTTATTCTCTTAATATTCAAAATCAAGTAAACTCTGTCTTGAGTATACTTACCTGAATGACAAAGCCTTCACAGCCCTGCCTGGCAATGCATCTAAAGGGTTAACTCTCTGCATACAGAACCAGTTCTGAACAGCTGACCCATACTTAGAGACTGAGACCCTTGGTTCTAGATACTCAGCCAGAGGCAAGATCCACTCAGCATCTAACTCCTCTACTCCAAAAGACTTCTGTATATTTCCATGAAACTGCCACTCATTCTTCTAAATTCAAGAGTACACACCCAATCTGTTTAATCCATGACATCATAAGGCACACAAGCAGAATTAGGCCATTCGACCCACCAAGTCTGCTCTCCATTCCATCGTGGCTGATTTGGTATCACTCTCAACCCTATTCTCCAGTTCTCTTGCCATATCTTTAGACGGCCTTACTAATATAAACCCATCAACCTCCGCTTTAAATATACCCAATGACTTGGCTGTGGCAATGGATTCCACGGATACATCATCCTCTGACTAAAGGAATTCCTTCTCATCTCTGTTCTAAAGGGACGACTTGTATTCCGAGGCTGTGTCCTCTAGTTCTAGACTCCCCCCACCCCCCCCCGCAGCAAAAATCCTCTCAGTGTCCACTCTATCTAGGACTCTCAATATTCAATATATTTCAATGAGACCCCCCCTCATTCTCCTAAACCCCAACAAGGTCAAGCCCAGAGCCATTAAACACTACTCATAGCCCATCCCAGGAATCAAGCTGGTGAACAGGGGCAGGACAGTGGTGGAGATGGTAGAACTGCCGTCTCACAGTGCCAGCGATCCAGGATCAATCTTCACCATGGCTGCTAGATGTGTGGAAGTCGTATGTTTTCTCTGTGACCACATGGGTTTCTCCGGGTGCTTCAGTCTCCCATTTCCCAATTGGCTAATTAGCTGCTATAAATTGCCTCTGGTAATAGGTGAGTGGTGGAATCTGAGACGACCTGATGGGAACGTGGGGAGAATAAAATCGGGATTTGTGTAATATAGGTGTTGGATTAGTCTAAGTGGACAGTCAAAGGCCCACATAGACTCATGGAACCAAGAGACTATTTTCACATTGAACCTATAACTCTAGATCTACACTGTCTGTATGACAAGTCTGTCCTTCTGTAGGCATAGAGCCCAGGCTTGTACATATTACTCCATGTGTGGTTTCACTAGTGCTCTTATTATTGGAGTAAAACATCTCTACTTGTGCACACATACCCTCTTGAAATAAAGGCCAATGTATTGTCTGCCATCTTAATGGCATGCTGCTCCTAGCTGTTCACTTTCAATGATTCATGTGCTGGGACACCTGGGTTCCTCTGAACTCCCCAACAGCTTTCAATCTCCATGGAAAACATCCTCCACTTTTTTACTTCCACAAAGTAATTGACCTTGTACCTTTCCACGTCTACCATGTCCTGCCCACTCTCTCAGTCTGTCTATAGAATATGCATAAGAAAGAGAAACAGTTGTATGCTAGTTGAGCCTACTCTACCATTCCATAATATCATGATTGTCCAAATTGATTTCAATACCACTTTTCTGATCTCTTTCCAACCTACTGGCATTCCCAGCCCCTCCCCTTGTATCCTACTGTAGCCTCTATGCACTTTTTTTTCATAACCACATTGCCAAAGAGCTTAGTATCATCAGTGAACTGTAAGTGTGTGAACAGCTCTGTCTCCACATTTAAGGAGGGATATATTGCACTGGAGGCAGTGAAGAAGATTAACCAGGATGGGTCCTGGGGGCAGCTATTGTTTTACGTAGAAAGGTTAGACAGACTGGGCCCATGCAGGCCTCTATTTCACCAATCCCCTACCCCACACAACTCCATCTGACCTTTATCCCTCACCTTTCCTCAATCACCTTTTGACCTCTGTCTCACCCATCCCTTGCACCAATATTTACTAGTTATATCCCCCTCCACTCTCAGTCCTGATGCAGGGTTTCAACCTGAAATATCGACAGTTCCTCCCCCCCACCCCCCCCCAACAGGTGCTGCTCAGCCTGCTGAGTTCCTTCTGTAGACTGTGTGTTGCTCCAGATTCCAGCATCTTCAGTCACTTGTATCTCCATATTATTCGAAGTTTGGAAAAATTAGAGCCCGTCTTATTGAAAGGTGTCATATCCTAGGGGGTGAATAGATAGGGAGGATGATGAGAGGATGTTTCTTTGAGTGGGAATATCCAGGAGACTGAATAAGAGGGAGCGGGTTGCCCATTTAATGTGACGATGAGGGGAAATATGTTCTCTCAGAGTCGTGGATCTTTGGAAACCTCTCTGCCAGAAAATATGGAGGTGAAGTCAATGAATGTACTCAGGGTTGAATGAGACAGACTTTTGGAGAGTCAAGGGGTATAGGGAATTGGTAAAACACTGGAGCTGAGACCAGACTCGGATGAGCAATGATCTCATTAAATGGCACAGCAAGCTTGAGGGGAAGGAAAACGTAACAGAATCCTATTTCTACTAAATATGTTCCATACAAAGCGCTGGAGGAGCTCAGCAGGCCAGTCAGCATCTATGGAGAAGAGTATAGTCGATGTTTCGGGCCGAAACCCTTCGACAGGACCCTTCACCATAGATGCTGCCTGTCCTCTTTGTACTCTTCTCTATAGACGCTGCCTGGCCTGCTGAGTTCCTCCAGCATTCTGTGTGTGTGTGTGTGTTGCTCAGATTTCCAGCATCTGCAGATTTTCTCTTGTTTGAAATACGTTCCATACACTGAACTGCGTAGGTCAAATGAAGCATAGCAGCAATGTAAAACTACTTGGAGCATTATGTGCATATCTGGTCGCCTCATTATAGGAAGGATCTGGGGAGCCTTTGGAGAGGGTATAGAACAGATTTACCAGGAGGTATCTTTGACCTATTGCTTGGACAAACTTGGGTTGCTTTCTCTGGAATGTCAGAAGTTGAGGGGAGACTCGATAGAGGCATGTATAATTGTGAGGGACATACTTAGGGTAAATTAGCATTTTTTTCGCAGGGTTGAATGTCAAATACTAGAGGGCATAGTTTTAAGGAGAGACTGGGGAGGTTTAAAGCAGATTCATGAGGCAAGGTTTTTTTTTCCACAGAAAATGTTAAAGTGCCTGGAACGAGCAGCCAGGTGTGTTGATGGAAGCGGATACAACAGTGGCAATTCAGAAGCGTGTGCAGGAGAGAATTAATTTAAGTATTGGGGTTTAGGGCACTTTACTCTGCTGTACTACACCGTGCTCTATGTACTAGACTGGCTTCTGCATTCACACACCATTAATGACAAGTTAAAGTGCAATAAATAATTCCAAATAGAAAACTATTAGCAGATTTTTAATTAGGGAAAACTCCCACCACTGCTCGCCTCCAATCCCCTTTTGAAGCAGAGACACTATTTTTGATGGAACCTGGTGCAGAGATGCAGCAGAGCCCAGGAGTGGTAAATACCAGGGAATCTGGGCATCTTCCTGCCCCAGCACAGGACCCTCTGTGGTGTCCAGCAGACAGGGGTAGGATCTGAGCAATGGTGCGCACTCAGAAAATCCAGGATTTCTCAGAACTCAGCAGGCCAGGCAGCATCTGTTGGAAGAGGTACAATCGACGTTTCGGGCCAAGACCCTACAGTAGAGGAGGCCATGGATAGACATATCAGAATGGGAATGGGCTTTCCTCCACAGTACTCCGAAGGTCCTCTACTGTCAAGATGAAGCCACACTCAGGTTGGAGGAACAACACCTTATATTCTGTCTGGGTAGCCTCCAACCTGATGGCATGAACATTGATTTCTCAAATTTCCGCTAATGCCCCACCTCCCCCTCGTACCCCATCCGTTATTTATTTATATAGACACATTCTTTCTCTCTCTCTTTTTCTCCCTCTGTCCCTCTGACTATACCTCTTGCCCATCCTCTGGGTTCCCCCCCCACTTTTCTTTCTCCCTGGGCCTCCTGTCCCATGATCCTCTCATATCCCTTTCGCCAATCAACTGTCCAGCTCTTGTCTCCATCCCTCCCCCTCCTGTCTTCTCCTATCATCTTGGATCTCCCCCTCCCCCTCCCCCTCCCACTTTCAAAGCTCTTACTAGTTCTTCTTTCAGTTAGTTCTGATGAAGGGTCTCGGCCCGAAATGTTGACTGTACCTCTTCCTAGAGATGCTGCCTGGCCTGCTACGTTCACCAGCAACTTTTATGTATGTTGCTTGAAATTCCAGCACCTGCAGATTTCCTCGTGTTTGCAACTTCTCAGAACTCACCAGCGGGCACCAGCATTTCAGAATGGAGTTTCCAGCAACTTCCAGAAGAATCCAAGCTGTTTATCAGAACATAGTAGTGAAGCTGGTACAGCTGGTGCTTCTCAGCACAAGAGAAGGCTTCAACTTGCCTTCTGGTGTTGTCTGTGTGGAGTTTGCACATTTTCCCTGTGAGCACATGGGTTCCCACCCCCCCCGCCCCCAATTTCCTCCCAAATCCCAAAGGCGTGTCAGCAGGGCCTCGGTAAATCGCCCGTAGTGTGTGAGTGGGTGGTAGATTTGGTGGGGAGGGGAAGGGGAATTCACAAACCCATGAACACTACCTTTGTATTCCTTTTATTTTGCATAATTTATTCACTTTTGCAATCTATAGTAGTTTAATATCTATGCACTGTTGCTGCCGCAAATCAACATAGTTCACGTCACTTAAGTCACTGACAATAAATCTGATTCTGATTGTGAACGTGGGGAGTATAGAATGGGGCTGGGTTGAATTAGTCTAATCAGCATCAGCTCAATGGGCAGAAGGGCCTGTTTCCACGCCCTATCACGCAACGACTCGATAAAACTGAGCCGGTAGCTTGCGTGACATTGACCACACGAGAGCTGTTAATCAAGTTCCACTGTGAATGTGTCCCACCATTCTGTGCTACAACACATTTCCGCCACTTTCCTGAACCACGTTTAACAACTGATATCAGAGTGCATTGCAGCATTATCACAAGCTGGAGATTGCACACCAGAGACTGACAATGACGTTGCTGCGGTCTTTGCAGCTCAGAACACTTGATAAACAGCTATGGATGTATGTACCTCCATGTAGGTTAAAATTGAATTGCAATTGTCAAAGTTATGTTAAACGTTCACAGATCCCTACCTCTGCCCAGCTAGAACACCATGTCCCATTCTGGGCCGTGCCCCTGGGTAGGGTGTCCAACACTCGTGGTGGACGGGGAGGAGAGCAGCTAGATAGGTCTGAAGAGGTTCTCGAGAATCCAGAGTTGCTAACCTTACAGCAGAGATTGGATGGAGACGTTTAACATGATGAATTTTACTGAAGTGAGGAGCAACTAATTCTGGCGGCGGGAGGGCAAGTGAGCAGAGGGATATAGAGTGAAGCAATCAGCAGAGGGGGAAGGGTACAGAAACAAGCTGTTTGGCCCATTGTGTTAAAACCGACCAGCAAGCACCCAACTAAACTAAATTTGGTAAAGTGCCTTTATTAAAAGGGATGTGAATGTAAACACAGAACTTTTTTATTCCCGATATGTGTACACAGTACAAGTAAGTTCAGTAAAAACAGTAAAACAGAGTCTCTGTACATGTATGTTTGCGAGGTTTTCTTTTACACAGCCATTTGTACCCTTTGGTGAGGGCAGATTCAATAAGAGTTCTTAAAAGGGGGTTGAGTAAAATTGGGAAAAGGTGAGATGGGCTCACTTTGGGAATAACTCACTCCCTCTATCCAGTGGCCTGTCATAATGCGCCCAACCCTTGCTGGGATGTCAAATCTGGTACAGACACAATGGTGAAAATGATTCTGCTGCAATGCCTAATGCTGGGTTAAAGTCTTGCATTATTTTCTTGACTGAGGTGGTATAAATTGTAATCTGCTATTGTCAGCGAAATCCGTTTCCTCTGCCACTGAGTGCGGCAGGAAGTGATTGCAGCTGTGGTATTGTACCTGCGGCTGCCTTGAGAGCGGAGAGCTTCACCCACAGAGACAGAACCGCCCAGTGATGGAGAGGCTGGGATGTTGCTGGCAGACCCCACCCCTGGCCCTGACAAAACGGAGTAGGTAATTTGTAATTGGCGTAGAATTGTAATGTGCTACCAAGGTGCAGTGGAAAGCTTTTGTTTGTGTGCCATCCTGACAGATCATTCCATAAACAAGTACATCGAGCGAGCACAAAAAGTAGACAAAAACAGGATGCAGAATAATGATACTAATGCAGTGAAGATTGACAAAGTGCAATAACGATTGGATGATCAAGAGTTCATCTTCAGCAAATAAGAGATCCATTCAAGACTCAAAGTCAAAGTGGGTTTATTGTTATCTGCACAAGTCCATCTATGCACAGGTGCAATGAAAAACTTACCTGCAGCAGTGTCACAGGCTCAGAGCATCAGATAAACAGCATTCACAGGAAGAAGATAAATTTAACACATTAAATACAAATTTTACCAGAATGAGTACAGTTAGAAGAAAAATAAGAAACCTAGTCTATCTTAGTGTAAGCAACACACACAAAATGCTGGAGGAACTCAGCAGGCCAGGCAGCATCTATGGTGAAAAATACAACTGAGTAGTGTAAAGTGGTCATCGTGTTGCTAAACTTTAGAGGATTAAGAGAGGGAAAATGGATAGGCCATGACGACCTGGCAGAACAGACTCGGTGGGCTGACTGGCCGAATTCTGCTCCTATGTCTTAAGGTCTAAGTTATACTGATTACTTCAAGAGCTGAATGATTGTAGCTGGTCTTAAACCTGGTGGTGAGGGCCTTCAGGTTTCTGTGAGAGATGGCATGGTCCAAACAGTGGGGAACTTTGATGGTGGTTTGTTGCCTCCTTGGACAAGTGTCTCTGGAATTAGACAACAGCTGAATAAAAAGCCTGATAACAGTGGTATAGAAGCTGTTCTTGAGTCTGGTGGTGTGTGTTCCCGGGCTTTGGTAGCTTCTAGATCTCAGTCTAGAGCAGGGAGTTCACAGTAAACCTCACTATCCCAGAATCTCTGACTGTGGTTCAGGGCAGGGCAATCTGTGGTGTTGTACAATAAAGCACAATCTCTCTATGTGTTTAATGACACCACTGAGTTTTATGAATCAACTTGGCCTGTTGAACAATTGTCACTTTTTACAGTGACTGTGTTGGGACAAGGCAGAATGAGGAAGGGTTGGCAGCCCCTCCGTTTTCGGTGGATACACCCGCACTTTGAAAACACTGCTTATGACTCATCCTCATCAATGTCTTTCTCAAACACAAACTCATTCACACAAAAGAGGATACCTCCACTCAAGATGTTTCCAAGCACCCTGATGATATTGCAAAACCTGCTCTCTGTAGCATATGGAGGGGGTTACAATGGGAAGGTTCTGAGGTCTGGAGTGCACTACAGAGATGGGAAGGGGTGAAGGGGCTGGGTGGGTTACAGATACAGGGAGCGATATAGGGGGCCAGATGTGGCAATAGAGGCAAGGAGAGGTAGAGGGGCTAGAGTGATGTAGGGGGTGGAGGAGGCACAGGAAGGGATGAAAACTGAGAAATCTGCCATAGCGTTTTGCATAAACCAGGGTTGTGTTTTCTGGAGTTTAGAATTCTGAGAGTTTTGCGGATGGACACTCTCAGGATTGTACGTACATGGATCAGAAGAAGAGTATCCATTCCTCCTGGCCAGGTTGTCTGGGATCGGGGACACAGCCATTCTGAAGGGAAATTGGAAAGACTCCCACATGCAGAGGGTGAGAGAAGACAGAAGCCATCTTCACATCAGTGATCAATGCCTGGTGAATTGCTGGTTTCATGTTTTCTAAAGCAGACAGTATCCTGGTAAATCTCCTCTGCATGGTCTCTCATCCTTCCTGCAGTGAGGTGACCGGGACAGAATGCAACATCTCAAGTAATCTCCAAGTTGAGATGGGCTCTGAGAGAGAGAGAGAGATGACTGAGGCTTCCTGTTGGAAAACTAACAATCGTTAGATATCACAATGAAAGCAGAAGCTATCATTGACTGTAAATGCACCGTTTCACAATAATTTCTTCCACAGTATTTTCCAAAGATTGCTGTGGAAGACTATCTACCTCCCCAAGTCAGTGCTACCAGGCTGAACATTTCAGCACCATCTCACCCCCTTTCAAGTTCCTCAGAGCCCCCACCCCAACAAAAACTTACTGTGGGCTTTGTAGTGATAAGCCCCAACAAGTCAGCAGAGAGGGGTTTCACACCTTGCTTGCCCTCAGAAGACAGAAGTCCTAACCAAACAGCCAAATGTCAGGGCTCCAAACCTCAGCCTCTGCCCTCTTGTTCTCAAAATATCTCCTCCCACCAGAAGAGACCTTTCATGTTTAACACCTCGATCTGCCAAACCCGTAATCTCCAGCCCGCGAGGGGTTCAGAAACAGTATCTTGCTGCCCTCCTGAACCACTTCATCTTGGAAATGGAGGAAGCTGAGGCCAAAGCTCTGATGCCATCTGACTGAATGAGGATAGACACGGTTCTAGAACCTTCCCAACCACCCTGATCCTATCCTTAATTTCACACGTTTTATTTTTTTATTTTTGCCCTGGTCTCGTTCACCTCAGAACAACACAATGTATTTCATAACCCCTCAGTCCACCTGATATGTTGGGCAGATGAAGGAAACAATAAGCAGCAGCAAACAAACTGCTGGAAGAACCCAGCAGGTCAGGCAGCATCTGCGGAGAGAAGTGGGCAGTCGAAGTTTTGAGTCGAGACCCTTCGCCTGGCTGTCCCTGGGTTGATACACTTCTCGTTTCACTGCCACAAGGCTGGTCTTAACTCGGTCTGGAGGAAGCCCTCTCCTCACTACACTAGGAGAAAGAGCCAGAGGGGAGATTGTGGGGTTGGTGGGGAGGGGGTCCTCCCCCCCTCCCCGTTGTGAACTGGACATGTTGCCTGAAAGGGCTGTGTAAGCTGCCTCAACCACAGCATTCCATGGGAAATTCGAGGAAAAGAGGGAAACATGCAGGGCTGTGGGTTGGGGTGTGGGCCAGGCTGCAGAGCTTGATCACAGAGCCAACACTGGCCACAGCATAAGGCTCCATATCGGGGCTGGTGCAGGGAGAGAGAAAGCAAACACAAAGCTTGATTTCTGGACAGAGGAGTTGATGTGTGAGGGGAGGTTGGGCAGGCTGGGCCTGCATTCATTGGAGTTCAGATGAATGAGAGGTGACCTCATTCAAGTCTGAATCTGAAGGGAATGGACAAGGTGGACATTGAGAGAATGGTTCTCCTGCTGGGGAAAGCGAGAGGTAGGGTCCAGCAGATTTCTACTAGCTGTATGGTGAAGTGCATTCTGACCCGTTGCCTCACCACCCATGATGGAACGAGGCTGCAGAGGGTTGTAAACTCAGCCAGCTCCATCATGGGCACCACCCTCCCCGTCATCGAAGATATCTTCAATAGGCAATGCCCCAAGAAGGTGGCATCTGCCATAAAGGAACCTCATCACCCAGGGTATGCCATCCTCTCATTAGCACCATCAGGCAGGAGTTACAGGAGCCTGAAGACCCATGCTCAGTGCTTTAGGAACAGCTTCTTCCCCTCTGCCATTAGATTTCTGAACAGCCCATAAATTCATGTACACTACCCCACTATTCCTTTTTTTTACATTTTTATTTGTTTTATTTCTTATTGTAATTTACAATAATTGTTAATGACAAACTGTACTGCTGTCACAAAACAACGTATATCAGTGACAATGAAACAGAATCTGATCCCAATTCAAAATAAGGGCACACCATTTAAGGGGGAGATCAGGAGAACTTTTCACAGAAGACTCCAGAATTACTCACGCTGGAGAAGAAGTCACTGGATACAGTCGAGGGAGAGAAGGACTCAGAGACACCAAGGGAAACAGAGGGAACGGGGAAAAATGAGGAAGATGAGGATCACACTTGAGGTTCAACAGGAAAACTTGTGGAAAAAAATTAATAAAGATATTGCCAGTTCTGAGTTAAAGGGACAGATTGGACGGGCTAGGTCTTTATTCCTTGGAACATAAAAGGATAGAAGTGGTTTAAAATTCTGAAAGGCATAGATAAAATGACTATTACAAGTCTTTTCCCAAGGTATGGGAGTCCAAAAAAAGGGGGCATAGATTTAGGGTGAAAGCAGGAAGATTTATAGGGAGTTAAGGGTAACTTTTTCATGCACAATATAGGAACAAGCTGATGAAGATGTGGTTGCAGCAGGTAAAATTGTATCATTTAAGAAGCACTTGGCTAGGTACATGGACAGGAGGGGCCTGGAGGGATACAGGCCAAGTGCAGGAAATTGGGATTAGCTCAGTGACAATGGGGTTGGCATGAATTGGTTGGGCAGAAGGGCATATATTACTTTGCTGTATTGTTCTGTGACTTTATCATTCCTGAGTTTGATGGGCTAAATGGCCTTCTCCTGAACTGGGCTCTGGCTCTTGTTTTCTTCTTACCTACAGCACCAGCAGAGTATTACAGATGTGATGGGAGCCACCCATCTCTTTATGAACGTATTTTCAGAATTGCACAAGCACCCGTGGAAGATGGAGAATAGAAATCCAGATCTCCCTGGGCCTTTAAGGGTTCATCCTGAATCCAAATGCTGGGACTGTGGTGCCCTCTGGTGGAGTGAGTGTTATTCAGCCCTCACACATAAGGAATGTAGGTACCGGTCCAATGTATTCAGGGAATTAATTCACTTGCTTTGCATTTTAACAATGACTCAAGTTAATCACATTTACTTGAAAAGAAAAACAGCTGAGATGTTTATAAAACTCTAGTAAGGCTGCACCTGCTGTATTGTATTCAATTCTGATCAGCCCATTGTAGGAAGGATATTGAGGGTTTAGAGAAGCTGTAGAAGGGGATGTTGCCTGGATTAGAGGATATGTGCTATAAAGGAAGGTTAGACAAATTTGATATCTCCCCCCTCTGGAGCACCAGAGGCTGAGGGGAGATCTGACAGAAGTTTGTAAAATTATGAGAGGCATAGATAGTTACAGTCAACATCTGATACCTTTTTCTCAGGGGATACATTTAAGGTGAAAGGGGAAGAGGTCAAAGGAGATGTACAAGGTAGGTTTTTACACAGAGAGTGGTGGGGGAGGCAAATGTGATAGAAAGCAACGGCACCAGAGTGGGGCACCTTGTTACAAGCTGATCTCTGTAGATTCACTCATTTCTCCTATTATAATCATTATACTCTTTGAAATATCAATTCTTATGTCTATGACCTTTCGCCTACTTGTCTGCCTGCACTGCACTTTCTCAGTAACAATAACACATTATTCTGCATTCTGTTATTGTTTTACTTTGTACAAGGCACCTCAATGTACTGCTGTAATGAGTTGATCTGTATGAATAGCATGAAAGACAGTTTTTCACAACACCTCAGTATATGTGACAATGATAAACCGATTCACCAATTCACCGATTTACATCAATGTGTAGAGAATGGAGGGATATGGGCCATGAGCAGGATGAAGGGATTAGTATAATTGAGCATCAGGAGCCCAATTCAGCTCAAGGTTTTGGGCCAAAGTACCTGTTCCTGTTCTGTGCTGATCTATTGTATGTAATGGTTGTTACGGTGCGGTGATGCAGTGGGTAGTGTTGCTACCTCACAGCCCCAGTGACTCAGCCAGTAACATATTCCAGAGATCCCCAACTGTCCGTGGAGAGGAGATCGATGAAATCTGGGCTACACACTTTCTCCAAGCTCTTGTACACATAATCCCAGGCAGTACAGCATCACTGTTTCGCAGCTGCAGTACCGTGACATACATTAAAATTACTGTAATTTACAACAAATTATTTAATTAATTGTGCAAAAGAGGAAGAGAAGGGATTTGTTTTTGTCCCAGAAGTGATGGGAGCCTGAAATTCACTGGCTGAAGGTGTGATCAAGGCATAAACTCTCAGCACACTGTAAGTGCGGGGATCTCCCAAACTATCTGCCCAGTGTAAGAAGATGGGATGAAGCCGGAAAATTCTCTTTTAACTGGCCCAAACATGTTGGAGTGAATGGCCTTCTTCTGTCCATGATTCTAAAATTAACATTTTGAGTTGATTAATATTCAGCACAACAGTTTTAATATAAAGAGAGAGAAGAGACTGCATGTGCTGGAATCTGAAACAACAAATAATCTATGGAGGAACTCAGGGGGTTAAACAGCATCTGTGGGGGAGAAACGTTGACAATTCCTTTACTCCAACAGATGCTGATCAGCTGTTGGTTCCTCCAGTAGATTATTTGTTGCTCCATTTCTGATATATTCCTTTAATCAAATTGAGATCCCATAACTGCTGAAACAGTCTTCATTCGAGGTTCATATGATGAACTCATTCTGGGTCTCTTTCTGTGTTGACCTTGTTCAGAGAGACAAGAGGCAACTTTTGCCCACTCTTTGTTTTTTTTTAATCTCCTCAGTCAACCCACCAGTCTCTGCTATCTCCTCACAATCCTGTAAATTCTAGCTCAGCACTCGATACTATCATCATCTTAAAACTAATCAATAAGCTTTGAGACCTAGGCCTCAAAACCCCCTGTGTAGCTGACATGCTTGATTTCACCACTTGCAGACCACAGTCATTTCAGATTGGCAATAATATTTACTCCACAGTCTCCCTCAGCTATGTGTCCATAGCCTCCTCCCCCCACCCTATTCACTTCACACCTACAAATGTGAGCCTAAGCACAGCTCCAATGCCATATTTAAATTTGCCAATGATACCACAGTCGTTGACCAAGTCAAAGGTGGTGACAAATCATCATATAGGAGGGGAACTGAAAATCTGTTTGAGTGGTGCCACTGCAATGTCTGGCTTTATCATTCAAAGTCAGCAAGACCAAGGGAATGATTATAGACTTCAGGAGGAGGAAACTGGAGGTACACGAGTCAGTCCTCATTGGGGGATCAGAGATGGAGAGGGTCAGCAACTTTAAATGCCTCGGTGTTATCATTTAAGAGGATCTGATCCGGGTCCAACACATAAGTGCCATTACGAAGAAAGCACGGCAGTGCCTCAACTTTCTCAGAAGTTTGCAAAGATTCGGCATGTCATCTAAAATGTTGACGAACTTATCTAGATGTGTGGTGGGAAGTATACTGGCCGATTGCATCACGGTGTGGTATGGAAACATCAATGCCCTTGTACAGAAAAGCCTCAAAAGTAGTGGATCCAGCGCAGTCTATCTTGGGTAAAGCCCCCCTCTCCGTTCAGCACATCTATATGGAGCACTGTCACAGGAAAGCAACATCCATCAACAAAGACCCCCACCAACCAGGTCATCCTCTCTTCTCACTCCTGCCATCAGGAAGAAGGTACAGGGGCCTCAGGACCCACAGCACCATGTTCAGGAACGGCTCTCACTCCTCAACTGTCAGGATCTTGAACCAGAGGGGATAACTTCACTCCACTCACCCCGTCACTGAACGTTTCCCACAACCTATGGACACACCTTCAAGGATTCTTCTTCTCATGGTCTCAATATTTATTGCTCATTTATTTATTATTATTATTTATTTTGTTTTTCTTCTCTTACTTTTTGTATTTGCACAGTGTTTTTTTTTGCACACTGGTTGTTGTTCATCCTGTTGGGTATGGTCTTTCATTGATTTCATTGTGTTTCTTGTATTTACTGTGAAAACCCACAAGAAAATAAATCTGTAATAGATGTAATTTGATAAGAAATTTACTTTGAACTTCGAATTCTCCTCTTCAACTCTTTCTCCAACTTTGTTTGAACAATCACCCATGCCCTTTCAGACAGCACATCCCCCAGATCAAAGCCACTTATCCTCTCCCTCCCCCACTTCAGTCCCTGTGCTGATGTCCTCACTCCTTGTCCTCAGATCCCAATGCCAATACTCCTTGTCCTCAGTCTCTCTGCCAAGCCCCTCACTCCTCATCCTCAGGTCCCACTGCCAAGCCCCTCACTCCTTGTCCTCAGATCCCAATGCCAATACTCCTTGTCCTCAGTCTCTCTGCCAAGCCCCTCACTCCTCATCCTCAGGTCCCACTGCCAAGCCCCTCACTCCTTGCCCTCAGTCTCTCTGCCAAGCCCCTCACTCCTTGTCCTCAGTCTCTCCGCCAAATTCTTCACTCCTTGTCCTCAGATCTCTCTGCCAAGCCCCTCACTCCTTGTCCTCAGATCTCTCTGCCAAGCCCCTCACTCCTTGTCCTCGGGTCCCTCTGCCAAGCCCCTCACTCCTTGTCCTCGGGTCCCACTGCCAAGCCCCTCACTCCTTGTCCTCAGGTCCCACTGCCAAGCTCCTCACTCCTTGTCCTTGGTCTCTCTGCTAAATTCTTCACTCCTTGTCCTCAGGTCCCACTGCCAAGCCCCTCACTCCTTGTCCTCAGATCTCTCTGCCAAGCCCCTCACTCCTTGTCCTCAGATCTCTCTGCCAAGCCCCTCACTCCTTGTCCTCAGATCTCTCTGCCAAGCCCCTCACTCCTTGTCCTCAGGTCCCCTTCCTTCCTGTCCCTGGAGGCAGCTACTCCTGATTCACTCTATTGAAATGACAAGTTTCCTATCTCCCATTAACTTTCTTTGTTCTGAGGAGCAAACCCTCAGCACCTCTAGTTCCTCCATATTACTGGCATTTTTCCTGTAGATATCCTCTGCACCTTCTCCAAGAGCTGTGAATCCATTCCACAGTGTTGGCACAGAATTGGATGCCATGTCCATGTTGGGATGGACCAGGGGTTTATAACAATTTGGCATAACGTGGCAATGTAGATATATTACAGCACAAAGCAGGATATTTGGCCCACTGGGTTTATCCCTACTTCCCCATCCCTGAAAGTTTCTTTTCCTCAACTTCTGATCCAATATCCTTCTTACCATTGATAAGCTTATTCTACCCTCACAGGTAATGGGTTCCCAGTCAGAAGCTATCTAAGATAAACCTTCCTCACACCACCCCTTCCCCAGTGTCTTCAACCTGTGTCCCCAACACTCTGGACCATCAATGGTAGTTGGTTTAATATTGTCAGGAGTAAACAGAATCTAGTGAACAACTTTTGCTTGCATGCCATCCAGACAGATCAGTCTAGACAAAAGTACATTAAGAGAGTAAAAATTTACAGAAGGCAGAATATAGCATTACAGTTACAGCAAAAGTGTAGTGCAGGGAGATCAATAAAGTTCAAGGGCTATGACAAGGTAGGCTGAGAGATCAAGATTTCATCTTTATCATTTCAAGAGTCTTGTTCGGGTAGAGTAGAAGCAGTCTATAACCTCCTCTACGGCAGCGATGAAGCCACACTCAGTTTGAAGGAGCAACACCTTATGTTCCATCTGGGTAGTCTACAACCTGAAGGCATGAACATCAATTTCTCAAACTTCCAGTATTGCCTCACCCCCCCCCACCCCCTTTCACCATTCCCCATCCCCATCCCCTTTTTCCTCTATCACCTTATCTCCTTGCCTGCCCGTCGTCTCCTTCTGGTGCTCCTCTCCCCTTTTCTTCCTTCCTTGCCTTCTGTCCTCCCCTATTAGATTCCCCCTTCTCCAGCCCTGTATCTCTTTCACCGATCAACTTCCACCACTCCTCCCACTCCCCATTTCACCTTTCACCTTGTGGTTCTTCCCTCCTCCAACTTTCTTACTCTGTCTATTCATCTTTTTTTTTCTCCAGTCCTGATGAAGGGTCTCGGCCCGAAACAGTGACGGTACTCTTTTCCATAGATCCTGCCTGGCCTGCTGAGTTCCTCCAGCATCTTGTGTGTGTTACTAGAGGAGAAGCAGTCCTTGATTCTGGCGGCACGTGTTCTCAAGTTGCTGCAGAATGGGAAACAGAAAAGAGAGAATGACCAAGGTGGGAAGGATCCTTGATTATGTTTGCCGCCTTCCCAAGGAATGGAAAGCGTAGACATAGAGGGTGTGAAGTGTAGGTAGAGTCAATGGAGAGGAGGCTGGTTTGCATGATGGACTACATTCACAACTCTGCGATTTCCTGCTACCTTGAGCAGAGCAGTGTCCACAACAAGCTGTGACACACCCGGACAAATGCTTTCTGTGGCGCATTTATAAAAATTGCTGAGAAGCTAAGGGAAGAAGTTTTCTTCGTTTACCTAACCTATTCCAGTCATAATTATGTCCACTTCTTTCCCGACAAACTCATTTGCTCCTTGAAGAGCAAGGCCAGCTTCTCCTACCCAATCTCGAAACTGAATTTCCCTATGCCGGGACCCATTCCAGCCACTCATCCCCGCACTCTCTGATGAGTTTCCATATGCTTGCCAGCCTCCTGTTTCTTCTCACTCTGCCTCCAGTAATGAATCTCTGTGTTTTTATTTAAATAAAACAGTTTATCAAGTTGTCATACCACTTTAAAGTACTAATGAATGTGAAATATCTTTAATTTGCTACTATCAGAACACATTACAGGAAGGTTGTGATAACGCGGAGGAGATATGCAGGGGTGTTGCCAGATCTGGAGAATTCTAATCATGAGGAGAAGTTAGATAAGCCAAGTTGTTTATTTATGAAGTGTATAAAGTGTATGAGAATTTGGATGGGGTGGAATGGGAGGAGTTGTGTTGTATTTGATCTCACGGAGACAAAAACGGCCAGTTTCCAACCTGTACTCATCTTCCAATTCAGCAGGTGGATCAAAGGACTGAAGAAACACTGCGTTCTGACTCCCAGCCCACCTTTGTTCCTCCACATCCCTCACAGCTGCTATCACCACCCCTTCGCCAACATCCTCTCGCTGTTTAACCACTTGTATCTTCCACCCTGCCAGCCACCCCTCCTCCCCTCACCTTAGAAATGCTGACTCCGTTTAGCAAGTGCTGCCTGACCCATTGAGTGTTTCCAGATTTCCACCAGCCGCAGCACTTTGATTTTGAAGGATTGGTGATGTTGCCATTGGCATTGATCAGACAACTGATATTATTATTGTCAAATGAACCATGATACAGTGAAAAGCTTTTGTTTGCATATCATCCAGAGAGATTAGATTAAGAGAACACTCAGTCCTCGTTTATTGTCATTTAGAAATGCATGCATGCATTAAGAAATGATACAATGTTCCTCCAGAGTGATATCACAGAAAAACAGGACAAACCAAAGACCAACACTGACAGAACCACATAATTGTAACATATAGTTACAGCAGTGCAAAGCAATACCATAATTTGATAAAGAACAGACCATGGGCACGGTAAAAAAGTCTCAAGGTCCCGAGTCGATTGACTCCCGAGTCCCCGATAGCAGGCAGCAAAGGGAGAAACTCCCTACCATAAACCTCCAGGCACCGACAACTGCCGATGCATTGGAAGCGCCCGACAACAGCCGACACTGAGTCCGTCCGTCCGAAAACGTTGAGCCTCCGACCAGCCCCTCTGATACAGCCTCCCGAGCGCCATCCTCTGCTGAGCGCCTTCGACCTCGCCCGGCCACCGAAACAAGCAAAGCCGAGGATTTGGGGCCTTCAGCTCTGGAGATTCCGGACCACACAGTAACAGCGGCGGCGAAGCGGGCATTTCAGAAGTTTCTCCAGAGGTTCCTCTGTACCCTCACGTCTGTCTCCATCAAATCAGAATTGTGCACGGTCCCCTACTTGATAAATAACAGACGTCACCACCGAAGTGGCCGCACACGCTGCCGTCGTGCCGCCATCTTCTCCTCCTCCTCCAATCGTTCCATACATAAGTCCATTCAGGTAATGAAAAGAAAGTAGAATGCAGATTATAGTGTTGCACTTATGGAAAAAAGTGCAGTGCAGGTCGACAAATAACGTGCAGGGGTCACAGTGAGTTAGGTTGGGAGATCTAACATTTGAGGAGCCATATAACAGCAGGATAGAAATTGTCCATGAGCCTGGTGGTATGTACACTCAGATTATTACATCTTCAGCCGGAGGGGAGTGGGGAGAAGTGTGAACGACCAGGGAGGGACAGGTCTGTGACTACGCTGGCTGCTCTGCCGGAGGGGAGTGGGGAGGAGTGTGAAAGAATAGGGAGGGACAGGTCTGTGACTACGCTGGCTGCTCTGGAACAATTGATGGGGAGTTGGGGAAGTCCTTCCACTCAGAATGGGAGGTCTGGAACTGACTGCCCAACAGGTGGCAGATGCAAGGTCATCTGCCCCCTTCCCACTGGGCAGAAAATACAAAAACCTGAAAGCTCGTACTACCAGGCTCAAGAGCAGCTGTTACAGGACTATTGGATGCATCCCTATTACAATAAGATTGATCTTGGCCTCACAATATACAGTACCTCATTGTGGCCTTGCATAACATTATGAATAAAGTTGTGGTATCGTTTTCCTGTACCACACATTCTCTATATCTGTAACATTACATTCTGCACTTGGTTATTGTTTTTTCTTATGCTATCTCAGTACATGTGACAATTTACCACTTTAATTCAAAAGAACTTGGAAACCACTTGATATGCCATAATGGATAGACGATTTGCAGTCTGGCAGGAGGCAAAGAGTGGGAATAAAGGGGTCCTTTTCTGGTTGGCTGTCGGTGACCAGTGGTGTTCCACAGGGGTCGATATTGGGACAGCTTCTTTTCACAGTACATGTCAATGATTTGGATGAAAGAATTGATGGCTTTGGGGCGAAGTTTGTGGATGATACGAAGATAGGTGGAGGGGCATAATGTTGAGGAAGCAGGGAGTCTGCAGAAGGACTGAGATTAGAAGGATGAGAAAAGTGGCAGGTGGAATATAGTGTAAGGAAATGATTGGTCGTGCAATTTTGGAGAAGGAATGAAGACATAGACTATTTTCTAAACAAGGAGAACATTCAAAAATCGGAGGTGAAAAGGGATTTGCGAGTCTTTTTACAGGACTCTCTATAGGTTAACTTGCAGGTTGAGTCAATGGTAAGGAAGTCAAATGAAATGTTTGCATTCATTTTGAGAGGACTAGAATATAAGAGCAAGGATGTAATGCTGAGGCTTTGTAAGGCATTGATCAGGCCACACTGGAGTATTGTGGGCAGTTTTGGGCCCCTTATCTAAGAAAAGATGTGCTGGTATTGGAGAAAGTCCAGAGGAAGTTCAAGAGAAGGATTCTGGGAATGGAAGAGTTAACCTGTGAGGAGTGTTTGATGGCTTTGGGCTTGTACTCACTAGAGTTTAGAAGAATGATGAGGGATCTCATTGAAACCTATCAAATATTAGGGTGGTGCTGTAGTGTAGTGGCTAGCACAATGCTTTACAGTACCTGCAGCCCGGGTTTAATTCCTGCTGCTGCCTTTTAGGAGTTTGTACGTTCTCCTCATGACTGTGTGGGTTTCCTCTGGGTGCCCCGGTTTCCTCTCACAGTCCAAAGATGTACCAGTTGGTTGGTCATTGTCAATTGTCCCGTGATTAGGCTGGAATTAAATTGAGGCATTGCCGGGCGGCATGGCTTGAAGGGCCAGAAGGGCCTTCTCCGTGTCGTAGCTCAATAAATAAGTAAATGTTGAAAATCCTAGATAGAGTGGATGTGGTGAGGATGTTTTCTGTAGAGGAGGAGTCTAGGACCAGAGGGCACAGCCTCAGAATAGAGCAACATCCATTTAGAACAGAGATGAGGAGGAATTTCTTTAGCCAGAGGGTGGTGAATCTGTGGAATTAATTGCCAAGTACATCTGTGGAGGCCAAGTCACTGAGGATACTTAAGGCGGAAGTTGATAGGTTCTTGATTAGTCAGGTTACGGAGAGAAGGCAGGAGATTCGGGTTAAGAAAGATAATAAACCAGTCATGATGGAATAATGGAGCAGACTTGATGGGCCCAATGGACTAATTCTGCTCCTATGTCTTATGGTCTAATGTAAACTCCAAGTAGAGAATGGGATAGGGCTGAAACTTTCATTTTAGAGTGGCATGCCCTTCTGTTTTGTAAAATCTGATGGTTCTAGACTTGCCTCTCTAGACCGGAGCACTGGAACATTTCCCAAATACATCACACCCAACTTCAATTAACTCAGCTCAAAGTTTTGTGGAGTTTCAAACTACTCTGCCATTTGTGAGGAATAGTGTCAAGTGACATCTACTTTAGTACACAGGCTTCATCGGCAGATGGAATCTGATGGGTTGAGGTAAGATCGTCTCAGGAGAAAGATTGATCCAACCTGCATTTGCTTGAGTCTGAAAATTGCTCCAGCCTTCCCAGAACTGTTGCCAATTCAGTGGCAACAATTAATAATCCGATGGCAAGAAATAGTGTCCCCAGCTGAGGAATTTTGAACAGCTCTTACTGATACCACAGGCAAGTAGGGTAGAAACTGACCTCAACGCAGGAAGGAAATTGAAGTGTTTATAATCTCAAACAAATAAGATCATAAAACCATAAGACACAAGAGCAGAATTGGGCCTCTCACCTCATTTAGTTTGTTCTGCTATTTAATTGTGGCTGATTTATTTTCCCTCTCACCCCCATTCTCCTTCCTTCCCCCGTAACCTTTGACACACTTGCTAATCAAGAACATATCAACCTCTACTTTAACTATACCCAATGACCTGGCCTCCACAGCCATCTGTAACAATGAATTTCATCACCCTCTGGCAAAATCAATTTTTCCTCATCTCTGTTCTAGAGCGATGTTCTCCTATTTTAAGGTTGTGCTCGATTCTCCCACATTTGGAAATATCCTCTCAACACCCACTCTATCTTACAACATTTGTTAGGGTTCAGTGAGATCCACCACCCCTCATTATTCACACTCCAGTAAGTACAGGTCCAGAACCATCAAACACGCCGCATACATTAACCCTTTCATTCCCAGCATCTTTCTCATAAACTTCCTCTGGACCCTCTACAGTGCCAGGACATTCTCTGTTAGACTTGGGGCCCAAAACCACGCACAAGACTTGAGATTTGGTCTGAGCAATGCCTTATAAAATCTCAGTTTTATAAATGAATCAAAGAAGGTCAAGGGGAATTTTCATTGCACTGTTCAGAATTATGAAGGGTTAAGGTACAATGGTAAATGAGAAGCTGTTTTCAGGGCCAGGAAGGTGGGTCGTGGAGGAGATCAGCAAAGGACCGCATGGAAGGAGAACACATTATTTTGGGAAAGAGGATTGTTGTGATTTGGGACATGAGGCCTGGAAGGGTGGCAGGAACTCATTCTATATTCTTCTTAAGCAAATGTTTGCATGGTTGCAGACAAGGAGCAGAGGAGTGAGGATAATTAGAGACATTTGCCTATGAGTTTGCATGCAAATGATGGGTAAAATACAGACCTGTACGCAGACCCACTTTGTCAAGTTGTCATTTGTAACTCAAATACATTCACTGATGAGCCCATTTAAAAAAAAAATTCCTGGGTTTCTCTAATTGCAATGATCAAATCAGTTCTTGTATCAGAATAACATTCATTGTGCGCTGCCCATTAATCAGGTTAATTAATATAATCCACATATTGAGCCTCATCAATGTGCAATAACTTCACCAACCACATGTGTACTGGGTGACGGGGAGCAGGTCAGAAATAAAAACTGGAAATATAAGTACGGAAGGGAAACGGAACAATTCTCATTGAAAACCCTTCAGTAGGATTGGGAAAGAGAGGGATCCCACCACCAGTCACATCTTCCTCCCCCCCCCACATTCTACTTACCACAGGGATCACTCCCTACACAACTCCCTTGTCCATTCATCCTTCCCCACCGATCTCCCTCCTGGCACTTATCCTTGCAAGTGGAACAAGTGCTACACCTGCCCCAACACCTCCTCCCTTGCTACCATTCAGGGCCCCAGACAGTCCTTCCAGGTGAGGCGACACTTCACCTGTGAGTCTGTTGGGGTCATCTACCGTACCTGGTGCTCCCTGTGTGGCCCCCTGTATATCGGAGAGACCTGATGCAGACTGGGAGACTGCTTCACCGAGCACCTGCGTTCAATCCGCCAGAAAAAGCAGGATCCCGCAGTGGCCACCCATTTTAATTCTACTTCCCATTCCCATTCCGACATGTCAGTCCATAGCTTTCTCTATTGTCGTGATGAAGCTACACTCAGGTTGGAGGAGCAACACCTTATATTCTGTCTGGGCAGCCTCCAACCTGATGGCATGAACATTGATTTCCCAAACTTCCGGTAATGTCCCCATTCCCATTTCCCTCTCTTCACCTTATCTTCTTACCTGCCCATCTCCTCTCTCTGGTGCTCCTCTCCCTTTTCTTTCTTCCCTGGCCTTCTGTCCTCTCCTATCAGATTCCCCCTTCTCCAGCCCTGTATCTCTTTCATCAATCAAACTTCCCAGCTCTTTACTTCACCCCTCCCCCCACCTCCTGGTTTCACCTCTCACCTTGTGGTTCTTCCTCCCCTCCCCGACTTTCATACTCTGACTCCACCAAGACAAAATTCCAGTCCTGATGAAGTGTCTCAGTGCGAAATGTCGACTGTACTCTTTTCCGTAGATACTGCCTGGCCTGCTGAGTTCCTCCAGCATTCTGTGTGTGTAACAGAGAGGGTTAGGATATCCCATTGGCGGGGGGAGGAGAGAGAGGGGGGGAGAGAGAGAGGGGGAGAGAGAGGGGGGGGAGAGAGAGAGGGGGGGAGAGAGAGAGGGGGGGAGAGAGAGAGGGGGGAGAGAGAGAGGGGGAGAGAGAGGGGGGAGAGAGAGGGGGGAGAGAGAGAGGGGGGAGAGAGAGGGGGGGAGAGAGAGGGGGAGAGAGAGAGGGGGAGAGGGGGGGATATTGATTGATTGAGCGTGTGTGAGTGATTGGTGATTGTTGATGTGTGGCAAAGTTAGCTGTAATGTGGTGAGTGTTGAGGACCAGAGCCCAGCACTTCCAGCAGAGGGCAAATACTATCCAATGTGTATTCTGCAGAAATTTGCAATTTTAAATTGTCCTTTATTTTATTGCATAAAGAATCACTTCCTCAATCCACACTGAAGCCAGACTTTGATGCAAGACAATATTTATTCATTCCTTTGTTTCTCATTAAAATACTTAACAAAGACCATTGCTATTTTACAATACCTAGAAGTAGTTCAGTTGGTAACTGAAGCTCATATGATGGCGGACGAACACACAGCAATCACACAGTAAGGTAAAATGTCAGCAGATTCACTATTCACTCGTGTTTCCCAGTTCCCTGCTCCATGGGATTCACCCAAGTTACAATAAATGTAGAAAGTCTTTGATCTGGAGAAGGAAAAAGAGCGAGCATTTTAGTGCTTTTGCCCTGCAGTCAGAGAGTGATAGCAAGTATCATTTTATTGGATCTGGGTTTCAAGGATTTTCTCTCTAAAGAAATGCATTATTCTCACAAACTCCTGGGAGTTTCAAACCCGCAACAGCTCTGAGGCTTTATAAGGCATTGGTCAGACCACACTTCCTTTGTTTCTGTAATTTATGCTGAGATATGGTGTGGAATGGGTCCCTGGAGTACTGTGAGCAGTTTTGGGCCCCTTACCTAAGAACCAATGAGCTGGCTTTGGAGAGGGTCCTGAGGAAGTTTTTGAGAATGATCCCAGGAATGGAAGGGATACCATAGGAGGACCATTTCATAGCTCTGGGCCTCTGGAAGTTTAGAACAAGAGGGAGAATCTCACTGAAACCTACCAAGTATTGACAGGCTTAGATAGAGTGGATGTGTAGAGAATGTTTCCTATGGTAGGGCAGTCTAGAACCAGAGGGCATAGCTTCAAAATACAAGGGATCCCTTTAGAAAAGAAATAAGAATAAGGTATATTTAAAGCAGAGATTGACAGGTTATTGATTAATAAGGGCGTCAAAAGTTACAGGGAGAAGGCAAGAGAATGGAATTGAGAGAGATGATAAATCAGCTATGATTGAATGGTGGAGCACTCATTTAGGGCTGAATGTCCTAATTCTGCTCATATGTCTTATGGTGCTATGGAACTAAGAATAGAAAATTCTGGAAACACTTAGCAGGTCAGGCAGCATCTGTAGAGAGAGGAGCAGGGTTAATGCTTCACGATTTTTCCTTGGGCAGAATGCTACAAGTTTAGAGAGGATAAGTTAGAGTGAACATGGGCTGTGGGAACACTGATACAATCAATGTTATCTCGGCAGTCAGCAATGAATGTATCGAGAGGGGTTAACAGGCGAGAGGGAGGGGTACAGTAGATTGGGAAGTTTAAAGACAGGACAAAGGGTCTACAGTTTGGTCTGATCACCCCTGACCAAAGAAATGAGACAGAGGTGAAGGTGGTGAGCAAAGAGCCCAAAGTTACAGGAGACTGCAGATGCTGGAATCTGGAGCAACACAGAAATTGTTGGAGGAACTCAGCATATCGATCAACATCAATGGAAAGAAATGGACAGTTGACATTTAAGATTGAGTCTTTTCATCTGAACTGAGATAGCCAGCATCATAAAGAGAGGGTGAGAAGTGGAGAAAGAGCTTGCTGGTGATAGGTGGGTCCAGGAGTAATAGGCAGGTGAGGGAGAAGGAGATTGGGAATGACATCAGAAGCTGGGAGATGATAAGTGGAAGTGGCAAAGAGCTGAAAATGATGTAATCTGACATCATTCCAACTCTCCTCATCTGCCTATTAATCCCCTTTGCTGGTTCCACCTAAGACCTACACAAGATATTTTGCAGATGCAGGAAATATTGAGCAACACACACAAAGTGCTGGAGGAACTAATAAGTCAGGCAGCATCCATCGGTGGTGGGGATGGGGGTGGTGGTGCAGGAAATTAACTGTTTGTGCCTCTCCATGGAAGCTGCCTGACTTGCTGAGTTCCTCCAGCACTTTGTGTGCGTGTTCCACCTATCTCCTGCCAGTTCTTGCTCCACCCGTTCCATTTCCTTTTTTATACTGGCTTTCTCCCCACTTTCAGTCCAGGCAAAGAGCCTCGACCCAAAATGTTAACCATCCATTTCCCTCCATAGACGCTGCTCGACCCACAGAGCTTCTCCAGAACTTCGTGTGTAGCTCAACATTATGGTGGGTAAACATTACGTCACTGAATTCACTGAGAGGGCGAAAAGGAGTGTGAGACAAGGCCTCTATTGTAGAGGACAGGTGCCTGGGGATGTAGCGTAATTTGAAACAGGATTGGTTTAAGAGCCTTGCCCCTCAACAAACATGACTGAGGTGGACAGTCTATGAAATATGAAAGCAGTTTGATACAGCTGTATAGGGAACAGATGAGGCCACGTGGGGAGAACTCCAGAGCAACACACACAAAATGCTGGAGGAACTCGGCAGGCCAGGCAGCATCTATGAAACGGAATAAACAGTCAACGTTTCAGGCCAAGACCCTTTATCAGGATTGGAAGGGAAGGGGGAAGAAGCCATAAAAAGAAGGTGGGGAGAAAGGCAGTAGAAGGTAGAAGGTGATAGGTGAAGCCAGGTGGGTGAGGGAGGAAATAAGCAGTTGGGAGGTGACAGGTAGAAAAGGCTGGAGAAAATGAATCTGATAGGAGAGGAGAGTGAAGGGAAGGAGGAAGGGTATCAGGGGGAGGTGACAGGCAGGTGAGATGAGATGAGAGGGCAGCCAGAGTGGGGATTGGAAGAAGAGGGGGAACTATTACCAGAAGTTAAAGAAAGTGATGTTCATGCCATCAGTTTGGAGGCTACCCAGATGAAATATGAAGTGTTGCTCCTCCAGCCTAAGAGTGGCCTCATCATGGCAGCAGAGGAAGCCATGGACTGATGTGTCAGAATGGGAATGAAAATTGAAATTAAAATGGCTGGCCACCGGGAAATTCTGCTTTTTGTGGATGAGGCGAAGAAGCTCGAGGAAACAGTCCCCCGATCCACGTCGAGTCTCACCAGTGCAGAAGAGGCTGTATCAGGAGCTCCAGATGTAGTAGACCTGGACAGATTTGCAGGTGAAGTGTTGCCTCATCCAGAAGGACTGTTCGGGGCCCTGAATTGAGGGAAGGGAGGAGGTGAACGGCAGGTGTAGCACTTCTTCCACTTGCAGGGGTAAGTGTCAGGGAGAACGCTCTACAGTTTGAAGGCAGATCAAAGAAATGCAGGCACTGGAAATCTGAAATAAGAAACCTGAACTGATCCTGAAGGGTCCACAATCTGAAACACTGTCTGTTTCACTCTCCACAGATGCTGCCTGAGCTGCTGAGTGTTTCCAGCCTTTTTGTTTTTTTTTAAATTTCAGTTTAATGATAGATGAGCTATCAGTAGAGACTGGGTTCACTGGGTTGGTTCCTGGGATGAAGAATTTAACACTCGAAGAAAGGTTGAGCCTGTACTCAATGCAGAATGAAAGATATTCAGGTGATCTTATTGAAATGCACAAGAATTTGAGGGGGACTGAGAGGGTGGGTGCAGAGAGGATGTTTCCTCTACTGTGGGTATCTGGTACTAGAGGGTCCACCTTCAGAGTATTAAAATGGAGGGTGGTATCATGACTGTGAATTTCTTTAATCCAGACAGATGTGGTGGCTGAGTCAGTGAGGTGAAGAATGAATGACATTGAACAGTGAAGAAGTCAGAGGCATGGGCGAGGGGAAGAGTGGTACTGCAGTGGATGTGGGATCAGATTGGTGCGGCAGAGTAAGCTTGAGAGAGTAAATCGTCTACTCCTACTCTCTACCTTATGTTCTCCTCCCTGTTGTTTGTGGGAGCTCTCTGTGTATAGATTGGCTGCTACACTCTCTGTGTCATATACACATTTACAAGGATGTTGCCAGGACTTGAGGACCTGACTTTATTTTATTTATATTATTTCTGTATTTTATTTAGTGAAAGCGTGGAGTAGGCCCTTCTGCCCTTTGAGACAGGCCGCCTCAGCCCTGATATATCCTAACCGAGTCACAGGACAATTTACAAAGACCATCTAACCTATCCGATACATCTTTGGACTGTGGGAGGAAACCAGAGGACCCGGGGGGAAACCTGTGCATTCCACGAGGAGAACGTACAGAGACTCCTTACAGAGTGGCACTGGAATTGATCTCCAAACTCGGGAATGCCTCAAGCTGTAATAGCATTGCACTAACCACTTTGCCACTGCGGTGCCCGTTACAGGGAAAGGTTGAACAGGTTAGGACATTATTCCCGGAACGTGGGAGAATGAGGGGAGATTTGATAGAGGTATACAAAGGTGTAAGGGGTATAGATAGGGTAATTGCAAGCAGACTTTTTTTCATAGGGGTTGGGTAAAACTGGAACTAGGGGTCATGGGTTAAGGGTGAAAGGTGAACTGCTTAAGGGGAATCTGAGGGGGAACATCATTCAGAGTGTGGTGAGAGTGTGGAACAAGCTGCCGGTGGAAGTGGTGGCTGTGGGTTCAACTTCAACATTTAAGGTAAGTTTGGGTAAGTACATGAATGGGAGGGGTTTGGAGGGGTATGACTCGACCACAGTGGTTGGACATGGCTGGTGTGTCTGAAAGGTGTGACCAAAATACACTCACATTCCTTCTAGTGAACGAGAACAGACAGAGAACCCTTCATTTGCAAAGCCGTGGCCAAGTTCCCAGTTCTATCCATCTTAATTTGATCGATGATATCACACAACATTCACAAAACCTTTAATTCATAATGGGTTAGCTGAATTTGTAAAATTTGCATTTATCAATATTCCCATACCTTCTCAATCATCTTTTGACACTTGGCTTCATTCTGCTTGAAATCCTCATTGGCGTCCAGTGTCAAAACTGGAACTTCATTCAGATAATCAAAGTGCAAGCTGTAATTAGAACAACACATTGAACCAAAAGTCAAACAAGCCAACGGTGTCTCTTTATAAGTAACTAAGATTGATAATAGGACTTTCACCAGAGCTTTACATGAAAGATTGCCAGAACTGCCATTCCACAGCGGTATTTTGTGTGGGCAGGCAGGTTGTCCTGTGAAGTGTTTGAAACCTGAACAGTTCACAAACTGGAAATGCACCTGCAAACCAAACCAAATTCCCACTCAGCAGAAGCTGACTCCATGGCAGAAAGCAAATCCTTCCCACCAGTCCCTGGAATGTTAATCAGGCTGCACCCAAACTGAGAGTTTATAAGCTGTGGATGACCTGCAGTAAGTATTTTTTGAGTTAATCAGAAATTTTTGAGCAAAACTTTTTACTCCAGTCTCACATCCCTGGCTTAATCGATTCAACCCTCTCTCCAGCTTTGTATGGGAGCGGGAGCCTTTCAGACTTTTGCACTTATCTTACTATTCAACTTGATCTTGGCTGAAGTGTAGCTTAATTCAGAATAAATAGTTCCTGTTAAAGTACTGACATAATGTAGTAAAATGGGTTGAATTGATGGTCCAATGAATGTAGATTATATTTTTTGTTCATATTATCAATAAAATACATTTTTGAAATCATTTTTAAGAAGTTAGCTCCATTATACTTAAGACCCTACCATAAAGCAAAGCACCATCGCAGCTCCGATGTTCTATTTCTCTCCTTCACACCGCAGCAAGCAGGTTGGAAGATAACTGGCTCATGGTCCCTCACTGCGAGGGTGATGCGGTTTAGAAATAGGGAATGATTCTTACATTTGTGCAGGGTGTAGGTGAGCTCTCACCTGCACAGTTCCAGTCCCCTTGTTGAAGAAAGGAAACACCAGCACTGGAGACAGACTGAACCAGGCTAATCCAATCAGGAGTTGAATCTGTATTCTATGGAGCTTTGAATGAGGGATGATCTGGTTGAAATATGACAGAATTTTCAGGAGTATGACAGGCTAGATGTCGAGATGCTTTCACCAGAGGGAGCGTCCTAATGAGAGGACATGGTTACTGGAATTCTCTGCTTTAGAAGGCTGTTGTGTTGTGTGGTGGGGTGGAGATACATCCCTACCAAAGGAGGTGGAAGGTACCCCCTCCCTCTGTATTCCTGCAAGTTACCCTTGGGCAAGGTGTAGCACTGGCTTAGCCCCATGATCAGGGTTACATGAAGCCAGGGGAGCAAGTGGTGGATGGTCGTATGAGTAGCTGGTGCATATCACAATTCCTGGCTACGTGACCACTGATACCAGGCGGACAATCTCAGAGGAGTATTGATAATGGCTGGGGTCACCCACCTTGTAAAGACACTGTCCAAAAGAAGGCAATGGCAAATCACTTCTGTAGAAAAATTTGGCAAGAACAATCATGGTCATAGAAAGAGCATGATGGCCCATGTCATACGACATGGTACATAGTGAACGAGAGAGCTGTGGAGGCTGGATCAGCTGGGGTGTTTAAAGAGGAAGTAAATAAATCCTTGAATGATTGAGGGTTATGGGGAATAGACACAGAAGAGGAGTTTAATTAGCTATAATCATATTAAAAGGTGGGCCAGGCTTGAAAGGCCGTGTTTTCCATTGGAAAACTCCCATTATCTTATGTTCCCCCTGGCTACAGCACGTTCTTGATGGAGACAGTTCCAGATATCCACTGCCCTTTGTATGGGAACAAGCCTCCTGAGCTAACTCCTAAATAGCTGCCTCTGGCTTTGTGGCTTTGTGGCTCTATCGTATTGGACTCCTGGCACCAGCGGAAATAGTTTCTGTCTCTAGCCTATCAAATCACCTTAAGAATCTTCATCAGATCACCTCTTAATCAGTACTCAGTACTCAAGGAAACAGAGGCCTAGTCTGTGCTGTCTTCGCCATTATTCAAGCCTTTAGTTTCAGTAACAGTCTGGATAATCTCTGCAGCATCCTCTTCAAATTCATCCTGTCCTTCCAGAGCTCAAGTGACCAAGATGAAACTAGTGTCACACAGGTAATTGCTCCCAAAATTTATTTCCAATGCCATTTGTCTACAGGAATTAATGACTAATAACCATATCAAGGGTTTGTGTTGCTTCTGTTGTTTAGGGAAGGAACAATGGTTGAACCCATTTTGTTGAATAGCACAATACAAGATGGAAAGCCATTGAACCCATGAAATCAAAGTAATTCCCTCAAGAAGCCAACAAGATGCTTCTTCTTCCTTTTCCTGATACTCCTAACTTGCCTTTCTTTTCTGGCTGAATACTCATCCCGTTCTGATTGCCAGATACTATTGAATTTGTATCTACTTCATGCTCCCTAAAGATCTAATATGTTTCAATTGGAACATCGCTCATTCAACTAAACTGCATCGAATACAGATTCAGCTGTGTTAGCTGCCAGTGATTAGACAGTCCAAGAACTAGCCCGGTGAACAATCATTTGGACTGTATCCAGTGAAGGCATATCCTTTAGCCCACAGAACAGCAGGGCACAGTACCGCTTCTTTCTCTTCACGTCCGCTCTACTGAGGCTATTCAACATCCAATAGGCTTCAATGAGATTGCCCCTCATTCTTCTAAATTCCAGTGAGTACACGCCCAGAGCCTTCAATTGCTGTTTATATGAAAACCTTTTCATTCCCAAAATGTCAGCACATTCTTTCTTAAATAAGGGACCCAAACTGCTCACGATAGTCCAAGTGAGACCTCTCCAGTGCCTTATACAGTCTCAGCATTACATCCTTGCTTTCATATTCTAGTCAAACAATATGGAAGTAGGCCCTTCGGCCCAGCTGGTCCACACTGACCTGGATGCCCATCCCTCATTTGCCAATGTTTGGTCCATAATCCTCTAAAGCTTTCCTATCCATGCACCTGTATTTTAAAAGTTGATATTGTACCTGCTTCAACCACTTCCTCTGGAAGTCATTCCACACAGATACACTTTGCTGAGCACATTCACTGAACTTTAACATTATCCATTGTGGTATAGTGGGTTGCTCTGATGATCTGCTAGGATGTTACATAAATGCACACCATCACTCACAAAAATGCAGAGACCTCCTGGATTTCCCCTTTTCTTCTTTACTATTGAGCTTGGCAGGAGGGCAGGTGATTAGAGGGCGAGGTCTGGAGGTCAGTAGCAAAAGAACCAGAAGGCACAGGAGCATGGTTTTTCTTGTGAGGCAGAGCTATGATATGGAACACTCTGGGAGGGCTAAACAGGGTAGGACATATACAGTGAACAGTAAGGCACTGAAGTACTGTAGAACAGAAGGATCTGGGAATACAGATCCATAATGCCTTGAAAGTGGCATCACAGATAGATGGGGTCATCAAGAAAGCTCTTGGCCCTTTGGAGTGCAGGAATTGGGATGTTATGTTGAAATTGTACAAGACATTGATGAGTCCTAATTTGGAGCATAGTGTGAAATTCTGGTCACCTGTGTACAGGAAATATATCAATAAGTTTGAAGGAGTGCAGAGAAAATTTACGAGGATGTTGCCAAGACTTGACCTGAGTTATAGGGAAGGGTTGAATAGGTTACGACTTTATTGCCTGGAGTGTATGAAAATGAAAGGAGATTTGATAGAAGTATACAAAATTATGAGCGGTATAGATAGGGCAAGTGAAGTTGGGTGAGAATAGAACTAGAAGTCATAGGTTAAAAGTGAAAGGTGAAAATTTAAGGGGAATCTGAGGGGGATCTTCTTCACTCAGAGGGTGGTGAGAGTGTGGAACAAGCTAACAGCAGAAGTGTTTGATTTGGGTTCAATTTCAACATTTAAGAGAAATTTGGATAGGTGCGTGGATGGGAAGGGTATGAACAGTTATAGTCTGAGTGCAGGTTGATGGGACTAGGCAGAATAATGTTCATCACAGACCAGGAAGGCCAAGGGCCTCTTTCTGTGCTGTGGTGCTCTCTGATTCCGCATAATGGAAGGAGATTCAATATGAACTCGCAAGCTGGAGATAAAAATTACAGGAGTGTGGGCAAAGACAGCGAACTGGGGCTAATTGGAGAGTTCTTGCACAGACACGACTCTCTGTGCAGGAGTTCCATTCCCATAAATCTCAGTCCCAACTCTGAGCCATGAATGGTCGAGTTCACACCATTACACTAACACTATGTTCCCACGTTCTCATCAAAAGTAGATGCTGAGTAAAACTGGGGCAAGTTCCCATGTGTACTCACTGCATTGTCCTGCGCTGCAGCCAGTCCTCGTGCTTGGAGTGAAGCCTCTCCAGATACTCCGTCGAAATCGCCTGCTCCTCCTCCCGTCCCCTCACAATCAGCCTCTTCATACAGACCTGATGAGGAGAAGAGAGAGAGACAGTATCCTCACTTAGCGAAGCTCATCCAAGCTCTCTGGCCATGCTCCCTGTGTTGGTAAAGGAACAGACTACCCCATACTTTCCCAAATTACATTAGAACCAGAACTCTTAGCCTATTCCTCACCAGCTCAGTGACAATCCCCCTCTGCCCCAGAGTTGCCATTCAAGCATCGCTTCAAAAATACTAACACGCTGGCGAGGCTGCATTTGGAATATGCTGTTCAAATTTGGTTACACTGCTGTGGGAAAGATGCCCTTAAGATAGAAAGAGTGGCAAAGGAGATTTAAAAGGATGTTGCTGGGACATGGGCTGAGTATGGAGAGTGGGTGACCAGCTTGGGACTGTTTTCAATGGATAGTAGGAGAATAGAGGTGTATACAATCATGAGGGATATAGAAGGACTATACACACACAAAATGCTGGAGGAACTCAGCAGGTCAGGGAGCATCGATGGAGGGGGCTGTACAAGATTTCCAGCATCTGCAAAATCTCTTGTGTCTGTGTTGTGTATAGATAGGGTGATAGTCTTTCTCCCAGCGTTGGGGAATCAAGAACTCGAGGGCATAAATTTAAGGTGAGGGGGAAGAAACTTAATAAGGACCTGATGGGAAACTTTTTCATCCAGAGGATGGTCAGTAGATGGAATAAGCTGCCAGAGGAAGTGGTTGCAGCAGCCACATTAACAATATTTAAGTGATACTCCTACAGCTACATGGATAGGAAAGGTTTAGAGGGTATGGATCAAACACAACAAATTGGACAAGCTTAGCATTGATCTGAAGGGCCAAGGGGTCCACTTTCGTGCTCTATGATGCCCTGACTTTATGACTACCAGATCTAGCATTTTTATTCCAGTACCACTGAGGGACTGTTGCACTGTCAACAATACTGCCTCTTTTTAAATTTATTTTCAGGGTCTGGCTGTTGCTGACATCACCCATCCCATTTATGAGTTACTTTCCTGAACCGCTGCAGTGCTTCTGGTGAAGGTGCCCTGACAGTGCTGTTGGGGAGGGTGTTCCAGCAGATACCAGTGACTCACAATACATTCTCCAAGCGACTTAAAGGGGAACCTGCAGGTGGCAGTGCCCCACTGCACCTGCTGCTCTTGCACTTCTTGGTGGTAAATGTTGTCGAGCTTCACGCTTTGTGGATACTGTTGGAATATCCTGGGTGGTAACTGCAGAAGGACCTTGAATGACCAGACAAGAGCCTCACCTCAGGGGTCGCTCGAAGGTAGATGATGCCATCAAGTTTGATCTGATTTCCAAACCAGTTGTGTATCCAGCCATGCCAGTCCTGGTAGATAATCCACTCCGTCTTGTTGATACAATGGGATTCGTACAGGTTAGTTGCAAAGACATACCTGCCATTAAAAGAAGTAAAGGTAAATGGTGCTTAGCCGAGCTTCCACCTGTTGTGTAGTTCAGGGAACAGTTACTTGAAGTCGCAACTCCTGTGTGAGAGATATGTGTCTTAGGATCACTTGTGTGAGAGATATGGGTCGCATTGTTTACTTGTGTAAGAGAGGTGGGTCTCGTTGTTTACTTGTGTGAGAGATGTGGGTCTCGTTGTTTACTTGTGTGGGAGATATGGGTCTCGTTGTTGACTTGTGTGAGAGATGTGGGTCTCATTGACTTGTGTGAGAGATATGGGTCTCGTTGTTTACTTGTGTGAGAGATATAGGTCTCGTTGTTTACTTGTGTAGGAGATATGGGTCTCGTTGTTTACTTGTGCGAGAGATATGGGTCTCGTTGTTTACTTGTGTGGGAGATATGGGTCTCAGGGATTAACTTCGAGAGGAGAGTTTCCCGAAGGCCCAAGGACAATATTAATAAGTGGTTGTTGAATATCATAAACCTGCAGGTGCTGGAAATCTGAAGTAAAAATAGAAAATGCCAGAAAAGCTCAGCTGGACAAGCAGCATCTGTGGAGAGAGAAACGGAGTGAACATTTCAGGTTGATGACTTTCCATCAAGAAAAAGTTAGAAATCAAGTAATTTGAAGAGAAAGGAGAGGGGTAGAAAGGATACTGACAATGTAGTACGGCCCCTCCCACAGAGCAGAGTTCCCTCAGCATTACTCACCCCAAGGAACATTGCTCCCTCAGTGTCACTCCTCTCAAAGCGTGGCACTCCCTCAGTAACATCCCCTCCACGGTGTAGCACTCCCTCAGTAACATCCCTTCCACGGTGTAGCACTCCCTCAGTAACATCGCTTCCACGGTGTAGCACTCCCTCAGTAACATCGCTTCCATAGTGTAGCACTCCCTCAGTAACATCCCTTCCACGGAGTAGCACTCCCTCAGTAACATCGCTTCTATAGTGTAGCACTCCCTCAGTAACATCCCTTCCACGGTGTAGCACTCTCTCAGTAACATCCCTTTCACAGTGTAGCACTCCCTCAGTAACATCCCTTCCACAGTGTAGCACTCCCTCAGTAACATCCCTTCCACAGTGTAGCACTCCCTCAGTAACATCCCTTCCACGGTGTAGCACTCTCTCAGTAACATGCCTTCCACAGTGTAGCACTCCCTCAGTAACATCCCTTCCATAGTGTAGCACTCCCTCAGTAACATCCCTTCCACAGTGTAGCACTCCCTCAGTAACATCCCTTCCATAGTGTAGCACTCCCTCAGTAACATCCCTTCCACAGTGTAGCACTCCCTCAGTAACATCCCTTCCACAGTGTAGCACTCCCTCAGTAACATCCCTTCCACGGTGTAGCACTCCCTCAGTAACATCCCTTCCATAGTGTAGCACTCCCTCAGTAACATCCCTTCCACGGTGTCGCACTCCCTCAGTAACATCCCTTCCACAGTGTAGCACTCCCTCAGTAACATCCCTTCCAGTGTGTAGCACTCCCTCAGTAACATCCCTTCCACAGTGTAGCACTCCCTCAGTAACATCCCTTCCACAGTGTAGCACTCCCTCAGTAACATCCCTTCCAGTGTAGCACTCCCTCAGTAACATCCCTTCCAGTGTAGCACTCCCTCAGTAACATCCCTTCCAGTGTAGCACTCCCTCAGTAACATCCCTTCCACAGTGTAGCACTCCCTCAGTAACATCCCTTCCACGGTGTAGCACTCCCTCAGTAACATCCCTTCCACAGTGTAGCACTCCCTCAGTAACATCCCTTCCACAGTGTAGCACTCCCTCAGTAACATCCCTTCCACAGTGTAGCACTCCCTCAGTAACATCCCTTCCACAGTGTAGCACTCCCTCAGTAACATCCCTTCCAGTGTGTAGCACTCCCTCAGTAACATCCCTTCCACGGTGTAGCACTCCCTCAGTAACATCCCTTCCACAGTGTAGCACTCCCTCAGTAACATCCCTTCCAGTGTGTAGCACTCCCTCAGTAACATCCCTTCCACAGTGTAGCACTCCCTCAGTAACATCCCTTCCACAGTGTAGCACTCCCTCAGTAACATCCCTTCCACAGTGTAGCACTCCCTCAGTAACATCCCTTCCAGTGTAGCACTCCCTCAGTAACATCCCTTCCACGGTGTAGCACTCCCTCAGTAACATCCCTTCCACAGTGTCGCACTCCCTCAGTAACATCCCTTCCAGTGTGTAGCACTCCCTCAGTAACATCCCTCCCACAGTGTAGCACTCTCTCAGTAACATCCCTTCCACAGTGTAGCACTCCCTCGGTAACATCCCTTCCAGTGTAGCACTCCCTCAGTAACATCCCTTCCAGTGTAGCACTCCCTCAGTAACATCCCTTCCACGGTGTAGCACTCCCTCAGTAACATCCCTTCCACAGTGTCGCACTCCCTCAGTAACATCCCTTCCACGGTGTAGCACTCCCTCAGTAACATCCCTTCCCAGTGTGTAGCACTCCCTCAGTAACATCCCTTCCACAGTGTAGCACTCCCTCAGTAACATCCCTTCCAGTGTGTAGCACTCCCTCAGTAACATCCCTTCCACAGTGCAGCACGCCCTCAGTAAAATCCCTTCCAGTGTAGCACTCCCTCAGTAACATCCCTTCCAGTGTGTAGCACTCCCTCAGTAACATCCCTTCCACAGTGTAGCACTCCCTCAGTAACATCCCTTCCCAGTGTAGCACTCCCTCAGTAACATCCCTTCCAGTGTGTAGCACTCCCTCAGTAACATCCCTTCCAGTGTGTAGCACTCCCTCAGTAACATCCCTTCCAGTGTGTAGCACTCCCTCAGTAACATCCCTTCCACGGTGTAGCACTCCCTCAGTAACATCCCTTCCACGGTGTAGCACTCCCTCAGTAACATCCCTTCCACAGTGTAGCACTCCCTCAGTAACATCCCTTCCACGGTGTAGCACTCCCTCAGTAACATCCCTTCCACAGTGTAGCACTCCCTCAGTAACATCCCTTCCACGGTGTAGCACTCCCTCAGTAACATCCCTTCCACGGTGTAGCACTCCCTCAGTAACATCCCTTCCACGGTGTAGCACTCCCTCAGTAACATCCCTTCCACAGTGTAGCACTCCCTCAGTAACATCCCTTCCACGGTGTAGCACTCCCTCAGTAACATCCCTTCCACGGTGTAGCACTCCCTCAGTAACATCCCTTCCACAGTGTAGCACTCCCTCAGTAACATCCCTTCCACGGTGTAGCACTCCCTCAGTAACATCCCTTCCACGGTGTAGCACTCCCTCAGTAACATCCCTTCCACGGTGTAGCACTCCCTCAGTAACATCCCTTCCATAGTGTAGCACTCCCTCAGTAACATCCCTTCCACGGTGTAGCACTCCCTCAGTAACATCCCTTCCACAGTGTAGCACTCCCTCAGTAACATCCCTTCCACGGTGTAGCACTCCCTCAGTAACATCCCTTCCACGGTGCAGCACTCCCTCAGTAACATCGCTTCCATAGTGTAGCACTTCCTCAGTAACATCCCTCCCACGGTGTCGCACTCCCTCAGTAACATCCCTTCCAGTGTGTAGCACTCCCTCAGTAACATCCCTTCCACGGTGTAGCACTCTCTCAGTAACATCCCTTCCACGGTGTCACACTCCCTCAGTAACGTCCCTTCCAGGGTGCCACACTCCCTCAGTAACATCCCTTCCACAGTGTAGCACTCCCTCAGTAACATTCCTTCCACGGTGTAGCACTCCCTCAGTAACATCCCTTCCATAGTGTAGCTCTCCCTCAGTAACATCCCTTCCAGTGTAGCACTCCCTCAGTAACATCCCTCCAACAGTGTAGCACTCCCTCAGTAACATCCCTTCCACGGTGTAGCAATCCCTCAGTAACATCCCTTCCACGGTGTCGCACTCCCTCAGTAACATCCCTTCCACGGTGTAGCACTCCCTCAGTAACATCCCTTCCACGGTGTAGCACTCCCTCAGTAACATCCCTTCCACGGTGTAGCACTCCCTCAGTAACATCCCTTCCACGGTGTAGCACTCCCTCAGTAACATCCCTTCCAGTGTGTAGCACTCCCTCAGTAACATCCCTTCCACAGTGTAGCACTCCCTCAGTAACATCCCTTCCACGGTGTAGCACTCCCTCAGTAACATCCCTTCCACGGTGTAGCACTCCCTCAGTAACATCCCTTCCACAGTGTAGCACTCCCTCAGTAACATCCCTTCCACGGTGTAGCACTCCCTCAGTAACATCCCTTCCATAGTGTAGCACTCCCTCAGTAACATCCCTTCCACAGTGTAGCACTCCCTCAGTAACATCCCTTCCACGGTGTCGCACTCCCTCAGTAACATCCCTTCCATACTGTAGCACTCCCTCAGTAACATCCCTTCCATAGTGTAGCTCTCCCTCAGTAACATCCCTTCCAGTGTAGCACTCCCTCAGTAACATCCCTTCCACAGTGTAGCACTCCCTCAGTAACATCCCTTCCAGTGTGTAGCACTCCCTCAGTAATATCCCTTCCACAGTGTAACACTCCCTCAGTAACATCCCTTCGAGTGTGTAGCACTCCCTCAGTAACATTCCTTCCACGGTGTAGCGCTCTCTCAGTAACATCCCTTCAATAGTGTAGCACTCCCTCAGTAACATCCCTTCCACAGTGTAGCACTCCCTCAGTAACATCACTTCCACGGTGTAGCACTCCCTCAGTGACATCCCTTCCATAGTGTAGCACTCCCTCAGTAACATCCCTCCCACGGTGTCGCATTCCCTCAGTAACATCCCTTCCACGGTGTAGCGCTCCCTCAGTAACATCCCTTCCATAGTGTAGCGCTCCCTCAGTAATATCCCTTCCACAATGTCGCACTCCCTCAGTAACATCCCTCCCACGGTGTCGCACTCCCTCAGTAACATCCCTTCCAGTGTGTAGCACTCCCTCAGTAACATCCCTTCCACGGTGTCACACACCCTCAGTAACATCCCTTTCACGGTGTCGCACTCCCTCAGTAACATCCCTTCCACGGTGTAGCACTCCCTCAGCAACATCCCTTCCAGTGTAGCACTCCCTCAGTAACATCCCTTCCATGGTGTCACACTCCGTCAGTAACATCCCTTCCAGTGTGTAGCACTCCCTCAGTAACATCCCTTCCACGGTGTCGCACTCCCTCAGTAACATCCCTTCCAGTGTGCAGCACTCCCTCAGTAAAATCCCTTCCACAGTGCAGCACTCCCTCAGTAACATCCCTTCCATGTGGTAGCACTCCCTCAGTAACATCCCTTCCATAGTGTAACACTCCCTCAGTAACATCCCTTCCACAGTGTAGCACTCCCTCAGTAACATCCCTTCCATAGTGTAGCACTCCCTCAGTAACATCCCTTCCACAGTGTAGCACTCCCTCAGTAACATCCCTTCCACAGTGTAGCACTCCCTCAGTAACATCCCTTCCACGGTGTAGCACTCCCTCAGTAACATCCCTTCCATAGTGTAGCACTCCCTCAGTAACATCCCTTCCACGGTGTCGCACTCCCTCAGTAACATCCCTTCCATAGTGTAGCACTCCCTCAGTAACATCCCTTCCAGTGTGTAGCACTCCCTCAGTAACGTCACTTCCACGGTGTCGCACTCCCTCAGTAACATCCCTTCCATACTGTAGCACTCCCTCAGTAACATCCCTTCCATAGTGTAGCTCTCCCTCAGTAACATCCCTTCCAGTGTAGCACTCCCTCAGTAACATCCCTTCCACAGTGTAGCACTCCCTCAGTAACATCCCTTCCAGTGTGTAGCACTCCCTCAGTAATATCCCTTCCACAGTGTAGCACTCCCTCAGTAACATCCCTTCGAGTGTGTAGCACTCCCTCAGTAACATTCCTTCCACGGTGTAGCGCTCTCTCAGTAACATCCCTTCAATAGTGTAGCACTCCCTCAGTAACATCCCTTCCACGGTGTAGCACTCCCTCACTAACATCCCTTCCACAGTGTAGCACTCCCTCAGTAACATCCCTTCCACGGTGTAGCACTCTCTCAGTAATATCCCTTCCAGTGTGTAGCACTCCCTCAGTAACATCCCTTCCATGCTGTAGCACTCTCTCAGTAACATCCCTTCCAGAGTGTAGCACTCCCTCAGTAACATCCCTTCCACAGTGTAGCACTCCCTCAGTAACATCCCTTCCATAGTGTAGCACTCCCTCAGTAACATCCCTTCCACAGTGTAGCACTCCCTCAGTAACATCCCTTCCACGGTGTCGCACTCCCTCAGTAACATCCCTTCCACGGTGTCGCACTCCCTCAGTAACATCCCTTCCATAGTGTAGCACTCCCTCAGTAACATCCCTTCCACGGTGTCACACTCCCTCAGTAACATCCCTTCCAGTGTGTAGCACTCCCTCAGTAACATCCCTTCCACAGTGTAGCACTCCCTCAGTAACATCCCTTCCACGGTGTAGCACTCCCTCAGTAACATCCCTTCCAGTGCAGCACTCCCTCAGTAACATGCCTTCCAGTGTGTAGCACTCCCTCAGTAACATCCCTTCCACAGTGTAGCACTCCCTCAGTAACATCCCTTCCACGGTGTAGCGCTCCCTCAGTAACATCGCTTCCATAGTGTAGCACTCCCTCAGTAACATCCCTCCCACGGTGTCGCACTCCCTCAGTAACATCCCTCCCACAGTGTCGCACTCCCTCAGTAACATCCCTTCCACCGTGTAGCACTCCCTCAGTAACATCCCTTCCACGGTGTAGCACTCCCTCAGTGACATCCCTTCCATAGTGTAGCACTCCCTCAGTAACATCCCTCCCACGGTGTCGCATTCCCTCAGTAACATCCCTTCCACGGTGTAGCACTCCCTCAGTAACATCCCTTCCACGGTGTAGCACTCCCTCAGTAACATCCCTCCCACGGTGTCACACTCCCTCAGTAACATCCCTTCCATGGTGTAGCACTCCCTCAGTAACATCCCTTCCACTGTGTCGCACTCCCTCAGTAACATTCCTTCCACGGTGTAGCACTCCCTCAGTAACATCCGTCCCACGGTGTCGCACTCCCTCAGTAACATCCCTTCCACGGTATAGCACTCCCTCAGTAACATCCCTTCCATAGTGTAGCACTCCCTCAGTAACATCTATTCCATAGTGTAGCACTCCCTCAGTAACATCCCTCCCACGGTGTCGCACTCCCTCAGTAACATCCCTTCCATGGTGTAGCACTCCCTCAGTAACATCCCTTCCACTGTGTCGCACTCCCTCAGTAACATCCCTTCCACGGTGTAGCACTCCCTCAGTAACATCCGTCCCACGGTGTCGCACTCCCTCAGTAACATCCCTTCCACGGTATAGCACTCCCTCAGTAACATCCCTTCCATAGTGTAGCACTCCCTCAGTAACATCTCTTCCATAGTGTAGCACTCCCTCTGTAACATCCCTCCCACGGTGTCGCACTCCCTCAGTAACATCCCTTCCATGGTGTAGCACTTCCTCAGTAACATCCCTCCCACGGTGTCGCACTCCCTCGGTAACATCCCTTCCATGGTGTAGCACTCCCTCAGTAACATCCCTTCCACGGTGTCGCACTCTCTCAGTAATACCCCTTCCAGTGTGTAGCACTCCCTCAGTAACATCCCTTCCATGCTGTAGCACTCTCTCAGTAACATCCCTTCCAGTGTGTAGCACTCCCTCAGTAACACCCCTTCCACAGTGTAGCACTCCCTCAGTAACATCCCTTCCATAGTGTAGCACTCCCTCAGTAACATCCCTTCCACAGTGTAGCACTCCCTCAGTAACATCCCTTCCACGGTGTCGCACTCCCTCAGTAACATCCCTTCCACGGTGTCACACTCCCTCAGTAACATCCCTTCCACAGTGTAGCACTCCCTCAGTAACATCCCTTCCACAGTGTAGCACTCCCTCAGTAACATCCCTTCCACGGTGTAGCGCTCCCTCAGTAACATCGCTTCCATAGTGTAGCACTCCCTCAGTAACATCCCTCCCACGGTGTCGCACTCCCTCAGTAACATCCCTCCCACAGTGTCGCACTCCCTCAGTGACATCCCTTCCATAGTGTAGCACTCCCTCAGTAACATCCCTCCCACGGTGTCGCATTCCCTCAGTAACATCCCTTCCACGGTGTAGCGCTCCCTCAGTAACATCCCTTCCATAGTGTAGCGCTCCCTCAGTAATATCCCTTCCACAATGTCGCACTCCCTCAGTAACATCCCTCCCACGGTGTCGCAGTCCCTCAGTAACATCCCTTCCATGGTGTAGCACTCCCTCAGTAACATCCCTTCCACTGTGTCGCACTCCCTCAGTAACATCCCTTCCACGGTGTAGCACTCCCTCAGTAACATCCGTCCCACGGTGTCGCACTCCCTCAGTAACATCCCTTCCACGGTATAGCACTCCCTCAGTAACATCCCTTCCATAGTGTAGCACTCCCTCAGTAACATCCCTTCCATAGTGTAGCACTCCCTCAGTAACATCCCTTCCACAGTGTAGCACTCCCTCAGTAACATCCCTCCCAATGTGTCGCACTCCCTGAGTAACATCCCTCCCACGGTGTCGCACTCCCTCAGTAACATCCCTTCCACGGTGTCGCACTCCCTCAGTAACACCCCTCCCGTGAGGTCCAGCCTCAATATCACCCCTCCCATAATGAGGCACTGCCTTTCTTCCACTCCTCCAAAAGAGTGGCACTCCCTCAGTACCATCCCTCTAACAGTGCGGCTCTCCCCCAGTACCACCCCTCTGACAATGTGCACTGCAGTACAGAGAGCAGAGTACCCTCAGCAATCACTCGTCCCACAGTACAACAGCCTCTTCCATAGTGTGGTACTCCCTCAGTACCACCCCTCCTTTGTGGCAATGTTTGCAGATCACACAAAGATAGGTGGAGGGGTAGGTAATGCTGAGGAAGCAATGTGATTGCAGCAGGACTTAGACAAGTTGGAAGAATGAGCAAATAAGTGGCAGAGAGAATATAGTGTTGGGAAATGTATGATAATGCATTTTGGTAAAAGGAACAAGAGTGCAGTCTTTTATCTAAATGGGGAGAAGGTTCAAACATCAGAGATGCAGAGGAACTTAGGAGTCCTCATGCAAGACAATTTCCAGGTTGAGTCTGTGGTAAAGAAGGCAAATGCAATGTTGGCATTTATTTCAAGGGGAATAGAATATAAAAACAAGGAGATAATGCTGAGGCTTTATAAGACACTAATCAGGCTGCACTTGGAGTATTGTCAATAGTTTTGGATCCCTATCTCAGAAAGGATGTGTTATCATTGGGGAGAATCCAGAGGAAGTTCACAAGGATGATTCTGAGAATGAAGGGGTTAACATATGAGGAGTGTTTGGCAGCTTCGGGCCTGTACTCAGTGGAATTTAGAAGAATGCAGGGGGACCTTGTGATCTTCTGACTGAGAGATAAGGCTGTGGTCACTGAGCAACTCCTAGTACTTTGCACCAACATCCTCATTCCGAGGAGAACGGTGAAATCCTAGCACCGTCAGTACCTGTCACTGTAGAGAGACCGCTCGAAGAACTGAACCGGGTTGGCCGAGTCCCTCAGCTTGTCGCTGACGGACCTGAGCTGTGAGCGGGTCCTGCTCAGGCAGGCGTAGTTCTGGAAGGTGTAGGACCACCGCTCTGGCTTGTTGTACATCATCTGCAGGAGGTTCCCTCCGCACTTCTGGGATGCCGTCAGCTCCTTCAGCACGCGAGGGGATAGTTCGAGCCACCAGCAGAAAAAGCAAAAGAAATCAAAATCTTTAAGTCAAATCGGGGTTCCTGTTAAGTGCACATGTACAGTGAGGTCGGGGTGCAGCGAAAACTTGCTTGCAGCGGTATCCCAGGCACCTACTGCAGGGACAGAAACTACTCTTCAAAACAACGGAGCTGCAGAATCAGCCGGTTCCCATACAAAGGGCGGGGGGGGGGGGGCGCAGTGACTCGTCGAGAGACGGGACCCTAGAGTACATACAATATTCTCTGTCCTACTGCTCTCCGAGATGTAAAGGGAACTTCACCCCACGGTCCAGGCCAATGTTTAACCAACACCACAACATAGATAAGATGTACTCACAATATCCCAGCCTCTCTTCACCCATGTTTGTATAGCACCCTCTCCTGGTTCCACCCACCCACCCACCCACTTTGTACACAGATTCCCCCCTCCCCTTCTACCCCTACCTGGTTCCAACTGCTATACTCCTCTCCCCTAATAGTCCCTATTATCACCCCCTGTACTTATTAAATCCAGCTTTGGTAGCTCTCTATGTTCCGGTCTATCTCCCTCCAGCAGCCGTCTCAGACCTTCATCCTTTCCCCTCACTACCTTGCTCCATTTGTTTGCTTCCTCCCCCTCTCTTTTTCACGGTCTGTCTCCACCTGCCCCTGTCTCTCAGCTCCAGCCCCTGCTCAGCTCCCATTACTAGCACAAGCTGTCTGTCAGCTCGCAGCCCTGGACATAGAGAGACTGCAGATGTTGGAATCTGGAGCAACAAATGATCTGCCGGTGTCTGTGGGAGAGGGGAAGGAGGTATCAATATTTCAGCTTGAACTCAGCATGGAACTATTTTACCCCTTCTCGGCCCACCAGGTGGAACTCACTGGGTCAACAGTATCTGTGGATGGAAATGGACAGTCGTTGCTTCAGGTCAACAGCAAAGATGAACCAGGATGCTTTTAGCAACTACAGCTCAGCGTTCAATACTATCATCCACTCAAAACTAATCAATAGTCTTCAGGACCTCAGCCTCAATACCGCCTTGTGCAGCTGATTATTTACTTCAGGAGGAAGAATCCAGAGGCCCATGAGCCAGTCCTCATCGAAGGATCAGAGGTGGAGTGGGTCAGAAACTTCAGATTTCGCATGTTATTATTTTGGAGGGCCTTCTCAGTGAAACTTACCAGATTTTGAAAGGACTAGATAGGGTGGATGTGGATGTGGTCCTATGGTGGGGGTATCCAGAACTAGAGGGCACAGCCTCAAAACTGAGGGGTGACCCTTTAGAACAGAAGTAAGGAGGAATTTTTTTTAGCCAGAGAGTGGTGAATCTGTGGAATGCTCTGCCACAGACTGTGATGGAGGCCAAGTCCGTGGGTATATTTAAAGCAGAAGTTGATTGTTTCCTGATTGGTCAGGTCATCAAAGGTGTATGGGGTTGAGTGGGATCCAGGATCAGCCGTAGTGGAGTGGCGGATAAGACACCATGGGCTGAATGGCCTAATTCTTCTCCTCTGTCTTATGGTCTGTCCTAGCCCAGCACATGTGCAATTAGGAAGAAAACATGGCAACACCTCTAATTCCTTAGAAGTCTGCACAGGTGTGGCATGGCATTTAAAACTTTGACAAGCTTCTACAGATGTGTGGTGGAGAGTATATTGACTGGATGCATCACAGCCTGGTATGGAAACACCAATGTCCTTGAAAGGAAAATCCTACAAAAAGTAATGGATACAGCCCAGTCTACCACAGGTAAAGCCCTCCCCACCATTGAGCACGTCTGCATGAAACACTGTCGCGGGGAAGCAGCATCCATCATTACGAATCCCACCACACAGGCCATGCTCTCTTCTCGCTGCTGCCATCAAGACTTAGGACTCTCACCACCAGTTCAGGAACAGTTATTACCCCTCAACCATCAGGTTCCTGAACCAGAGGGGATAACTTCACTCAACTTCACTTGCCCCATCATTGAAATGTTCCTACAGCCTATGGAATAAATTTCAAGGGCTTTGCATTTCATGTTCTCGGTGGTTATTGCTTATTTATTTATTATTATTTCTTTCTTTTTTGTATACTGTTGCTTGTTGTGTTTTGCATACTGGTTGTGCACCCAGGGTGGCGCGGATTTTCATTTATTCCGTTGTGGTTACTATTCTGTTATGGAATCATTGAGTATGCCTGCAAGAAAATGAACCTCAATGTTGTATATGGTGACATATATGTACTTTGATAGGAGACTTATTTTGAACATTGACCCATTGAGATCCTCCAGCATTCTGTTCTTTGATGGCAGTTGAGGTTGTGGATTTGATCTGATGCATTTGGACTCTTCTCTCCTTCTGTTAGTACTGTTCCATTCTGGAGAGGGACAAAGGAACCTACATTTATATGACCATTAGACACCCCAGCAAGTGTTACAGGGAAGGAATTACATTGTGACGTGTAGTCACTGTATACTGTTGGAGATTCAATTGACCTACTGAGTTCCTCCAGCATTTTGCTCATTGCTCCAGATTTCCAGCATCTGCAGACTCTCTATTCCATACACCTCCACCAGAGGGAGTCATTTTCCATCTTCACCCAATCAAAAGCTTTAAGTAACTTGAATATTTTAATTGCATCAACTCCTTAAACAGCCCTTATACTGTGAATGCTCCAGCAAAAGATCTGTCAACCTCTTGTTATATCTTATTCCTCAGTCACAGCTAGTGAATCCATTCTAATTATATTACTTAGTGTAACAGTTGAATCTTTGGTCCTAATAGCCTCAAAGCTAACACCTGTGGTGAGAGCCAGTCCTTAGCCAACCAAAGCACTCTGAGAAAATCTTCAGGTCTTGTTAAACAGATTGATGGAGGATTGGAGAGGAGATGAGGAAAGTTTTCCCTCGGAGTCATAGTTTCATGGAATCACACAGTATGGAAGTAGGCCCTTCAGCCCAACTAATCCACGTCGACAAAGACACCCACCTAAGGTGAAGGGTCTCAGCCCAAAACATCAACTGTTTATCCCCCTCTGTAGGTACTGTCTGACTTGCTGAGTTCCTCCAGCATTTTGAAATGCGTTACCCCTCTAAGCTAGTCTATGTTTGGCCCATAACCGTCTGGACCTTTCCTATCCATGTACCTGTCCAAGTGCCTTTTCAGTGTCAATATTGTACTACCTCAACCATTTCCTCTGCCAGCTCATTCCATATATAGATCGCCCCATGGGTGAAAAGGTTGCTCCTCATGTCCCTTTTAAGTCTTCCCCTATTCTGTTAAACCTATGCCCTCAAATTCTTGATACCCCAACTCTGGGAAAAAGTCTGTCACCATTCATTCTATCTATATCCCTCATGGTTTTATCTATAACATCACCCTCCAGCCCCTTCACTCCAATGAATAAAATCCTGGCCTGAAATGAACGGGGATGATGAGTCAGCCTGAGAATGTGCGATAGGCAGGAACCTCCATCACATTTAAACAGTGCTTGGAGATTAGGGACCTATAGGACTCCAGGCCTCATGCGGGAAGGTACGGTTAGAAGGAATAACTTCCTACCGTGTCACAAATCAAGAGATGGATATTCAGCCAATCAAGCCTGTGATCATGACCAATCTATTTCAAATCCCCTGCACCCACACCCAATTCCCAAGTTCTCCCACCCATAGCTCTCAGAAATCAAACAATCTCGGGCTTGAAAACGTCCAACAGGTAAGTTCTCATCTCAAGGACAAGCCTTCTATAGACGGACTATCCTGCCAATGAAGAACCCTCTTCCCACCTCACCTCAAGTTGATCCACCTCAAAAGAAAATGCAATTTGGAAGTCTCTCATACCTCGGAGTCTTCTTTGTCAGTCTGAACACTGCAACACCAACGGGCGATGGGTTCCAGCACCACATCCCAGTCCTGACTTGTTTCTGCTAGAATCTGAATCAGCGTTGATTTTCCTGCAGCTGTAAAATTACCTTTGGTGAAATAGCACTTCATTTAAAGAAGCAAACCTGAGGTAAAATGTGAGTGAATAATGTGATAGGTCCAAGGGTCAAGAGGATTGAGACCTGCTCCTTTGGACAGGAGAACACAGGCAGACTTTGGGGAGGGGGATGGTTTGGACAACAGCATGATGGGTCAAATGGCTTCTTTCTGGATAGAGGGTCATGGAGAGATGCAGTGGGCCCTTCAGCCCATTGAGTCTGTGCTGATCATCAGTCCCCCATTTACACTAATCCTACATTAATCCCATTTTATTCTCCTCACATTTCCCTCAACTCCCCATCCCCCAGATTTTACCCCTCACTCACACACTGGGGACAATTTACAACAACCAATTTACCCACCAAGCTCTGAACTGGAGCACCCAGGAGAACTCATACAATCACAGATTGCACCCAACATCAGCATTGGACTGGGATCCCTGTTGCTATGAGGCAGTGATTCGACTATGTCAGAGACTTTAGTCTTTTGTTGAAATTAATTTAGAAGTTACAAGGCCCTCCACAGGGTCATCAGAACACCACAGAGTTAAAAGGAGAGGCCAACCAATATTCTATTTAATAACAAACCATGAACCAGAATTAGTTCACAACCTGATAGTGAGTGAACATTTATACAAAAGCTGTTGTGGTGTAACAGTGTGATCGAGAGGGAGAAAGACAATCCTTCTCTCAGTTTCTATCTTTGGATTAGACTGATTTTCAGGCTCTGAGATAGAGTTTTCACAGGAAACTGGACAGTCTATCCATGAGTAAAATGGTCTAATAAGAAATTTGTACTCAGTGACTGAATGCCCATTGTCCATTGAAAGAGGACACCCCTAGATTTCATGTCATTCTCTGTAAAGTAACTTCTTCCTCCTTTTCCCAAGACTGTGGCCTCTGACTCTAGATTTTCAAATCAATTGGGAAGAATCTCCTGGGACTCATCCCATCAATCCTCCTCCAAATCCTGGACATCACTGTAGGATCACCTCTCCTTCCTCTACAGTCCTGTGAGCCAGACTGACTTGATCTCTACTGGTTACAGGATGGTAAATCCAGGGTAGATTGACTCCAGCAATGGTGCAAATCCACCTTCAGTAAACTGATACTTGGGTACTGGCATGGAACACTGCAGATAAGGTTCCCCCAAAGCTTGATCTTTGCTCAGTCCGTGGAAAATGGGTGGGGGGGGGGGTATGGTTAAGACCTGTGCAGGTTTTGTGTTGGGGATGTTCAAAGCCAGTTCAACTTGGGCACTGGTGAAATCAGAGATTTCAATCAAGAAAGTTAAGGCAGAGGGCAAGTTACAATTTTACTGACAGGGGCAGCAGGTGAGGAGAGGACATGGTGGCCAGATCATGGAGAGAACTGAGGACCATTCTGGGATCAATTTCAAAATAAAGATGTTGCTGAATTGGGATTGGTGTAGAGCAACATATCCAGTATCCATGGGTGAAAGTCAATGAGGCCAGGGGTCAAAGGTGATGGTCAATTATCCCAATGACCATCAGTGAAGGACCTTAAGCTCAGGGGACAAGGATCAAATCAGCAATTTTGGAGACCATCAGTGAAGGTCAAATGAGTTCAGGGGTGAAGGGCAAAGGTCAATGAATGCAGGGTTGGAACAATCCTCAGCATCGTAATTAAAGTCAATGAGCCTGGGGGTCAAATGTGAAGGCCAACATTCCCAGAGACCAAAGGTGAAATTCAACTTTCCCAGGGGTCAATGTTGAAGATCGATGAGAACAGGGGACATTGGCAAAGGTTATGTCATAAGGGGACATTGAGAGCGGACCCAAACTCAAGACACAGACACTGAAGTACTAGGAAAAGGACAAGGTTTATCAAGAAAGCAAGGGGAGTCAGGGAGAAATGATGCTGGACATGCACACAGGCCCTGAACAAGACAGGGACACTGACCCTGGGCTAGGACTAAGACTAGAAAAGCAGGACCAGGACAAGAAATTTGGAACTAGGAGTCTGGGCTAGGACTCCAAGTCAAAGACTAGACAGGGACCCTGAACCTGCGTCTTGACTCACGCTCCGACCTCCGATCTAAGCGAGGACAAGATGTGGCTACGGGACCGGATGTGGAATTCCTGCACAGGATGAGAACACAAAGCCTTGACTTGGACAGGACAAGGTTCTTGGACGTGGCTCCGGCTAGACGAGGTTCTTGGACGTGGCTCTTTGACTAGGTTTGGCTCGGTTCTTGGACTCGGCTTGATTAGGCTCTTGGGTACAGAGCCGGGACCCTTTCTTAGAAGCAGGGCCAGGATGACTGCCAAGGATACTTACCAAGGTAACTGTCAGGGATTCAGATGGGGAGGAGAAGGGAGCAGTCCAGCAGGGAATTGCTGGTTTGCAGAGGTATTTATGTGCCAGCCCAAAACTAGAATCAGGTGCCTCAATTAAGGCACCCAATGGAACAAGGGAAAACAGGAAAACCCGGAATAAGGATTAAAGAACCGGACTGTGGACCGGAATGCGGATTTCATGGACCGGACCGTGACAGGTTAAAATTTAAAGATTAGCTTTATTTGTGACATTTAAATTTAAACGTCGAAACATACAGAGAAATGAATTATTTTTGCCAAATCAAATCAGCAACGATTGCTCTGGGCAGCCCACAGGTGTTGCCACGCTTCCGGCGCCAACACAGCATGCCCACAACTCAGGAACGCTGACTGTATGGTCTTGGGAACGTGGGGGGAGGGAGGGAGGAGGGAAAGGAGCACCTGGAAGAAATTCACGTGGTCACGGGGAGCAGGTACAGTCTCCTTACACTGGTGGAAACCTGGAAAAGGTCAAACTGAGGGAAGAAATCAGAGAGAACGGATATCGGTGGGAAGAGAAACCGGACCAGGGTGAAAGGATGGAATCAAGGCCAGGAGAAATGTTTGGTGGAGCAAGAGCAGGTGTGTGAGATCAGCGAGAGAAAGTATGAGACTGCAGAGGACCGAGGGGCTCTTCCTCCACCTCAGGGCAGCCCCTGCTCTCTGCCCAGTCGGGAGGTTCACTCACCTATATTCCCCTCGATGGAGACCCTCCTGGGGACGTTGCTGCAAGAGTCAGCACGGCTCCGTTTGCTGGGAGGCAATTCCATGGTGTGGGGTCAGGCAGGGATTAATGGAAAACTTTGTCCCGCTCCCTCTCTGGAAAGGTGAATCGCTGGCAACAAGCGACGCTCTCACTTTCTCTCGCTTTCATACCGCGCGCTTCAATAATCGTCATGTGAAGAGATGAACTTACCAGCTTCGCAAACCACACCTCTATTGGCCCCATCTGAAGTTGGGTCGCAGATGTTCTTCGCCAGTCATTTCTAGAAACTGCAGCAAGCCACACTGGCAGCTGGCGCTGTCCCCCTGGGAGCAGTGAAACCCCGGAGATACGTCGCAGAGGCACCCGGGGCTGTGGTGGCTCTGAGGGCGCTGGAGGTGGTGTGGCTTCCTACGGAGATACAGTAAACGACAAACAACCTGAAAAGGAATGAGAGTCTCTCCATCTGCATGGGAAGTAAGCTCAGGAAGGTGCAGACGTTGGTCACGGTGTGTTTAATGCAGCCTGTGCTAACGACTTGTATTTAAATAACAGGTGCAGCCCGAGCTTTCACTGAACTGAGCGGTGCAATGGGTTTTTGATCTGGTTCATGGATTCCTTGGCTGCCTGCCACTAGAATCAAGGGGTTGCACAGCATAGAAACAGGCCATTCGGCCCCCAGGTCTTTTGCTAACCATCTTGCCTGTCTATACTTATCCCACTTACCTGCCAGTTTGGTGTCACCTGCAAACTCAGCAATCATGACACCCATATTTTCATCTAAATCATTAATACACGTTGATCATATTGGTTTATTTTTGTAATACAGGTGCGATGAAAAGCTTGTCGTGCATACAGGTGCACTGAGGTAGAACCAAGTAAAACAATAACAAAAGCTACAGAGAAAGTGCAGTGCAGATAAACAAGGTGCACGATCATAATGAGGTCATGTATACTGTGTCCGTCTTATGATACAAGAGTCTGATAAGTCAGACCAGTGTGTGACATAGAAGCTGACCTTTAGCCTGGTGGTATGTCATTTCAGGCTTTTCCATCTCCTGCCCAGTGGGAGAGGGGAAAAGAGAACGTCCAGGGTTGGTGGGCTCTTTGATTATTCTGGCTGCTTTACCGAGGCAGTGAGATGTACAGACAGAACCATGGGGGGGAGACAGGCTTCTGTGATGTGCTGAGCTGTGTCCACAACTCCCTGTAGGTTCTCGGGGTCACAGGCAGAGCAGTTCCCCAAACCAAACTGTTAAGCATCCAGGTAGGATGCTTTCTGTGATGTCCCAATAAAAATTGGAAAGGGTTGAAGGGGACGTGCCAAATTTCTTTAGCCTCCTGAGAAAGTAGAGGCATTGGTGAGTTTTTTTTTTGTCTGTAGCAAACAACAGTAGAGCCAACAGCAACCCTTGCAGGAAATCACCAAATGGAAAAGCACTAGCACACTGCCTCCTTCCAACGAGCCAATCTTGTATCCAGCCTTTTAGCTCACCCTGGATCCCATGTGATCTCACCTTCATCCAGGTGGGACCTCGTCAAAGGAAAGAGGCTTCACAGGTAGATGGGGTTGTAAAGAAAGCTTCTGGCACATTAGCCTTCATAAACCAAAGTACTGAATACGAGAGATGGGATGTTTTGTTGAAGTTGTATAAGGCATTGGAGAGGCCTAATTTGGGGTATTGTGTGCAGTTTTGGTCACCTACTTACAGGAAAGATGTAAATAAGGTTGAAAGAGCACAGAGAAAATTTACAAGGATGTTGCTGGTACTGGAGGACCTGAGTTATAAGGAAAGCTTGAATAGACTAGGACTGTATTCCTTGGAATGTAGAAGATTAAGGAAAGATTTGAAGGAGGTATACAAAATTATGAGGGGTATGGATAGGGGAAACTTCTTCACTCAGAGACTGGTGAGAGTGTGGAACGAGCTGCCAGCACAAGTGGTGCATGTGAGCTCAATTTCAATGTTTAACAGAAGTTTGGATAGGTACATGGATAGTTGGGATATGCAGGGCTATGGTGTCAGTGCAGGTCAATGAGACTAGGCAGTTTAAATGGTTTCAGCATGGACTAGATGGGCTGAAGGGCCTGTTTCTGTGCTGTAGTTTTCAATGACTTGCAAAAAATGTAGGCAATATCTACCACCATGCCCTCACTGTTTCTTCAAAAGAAGCCCCTGCACGCTGTTTGATGATGGTCTAAGTGCTGAGAGAGAGAGACAGCAGCAGAATGAACGGTTCACTGAGTTTTAATAAAAACTGCGCAGGACAAAGAGGAATATAATAACAGCTAGGCCAACAGGGCCACTGACTAAAACTCTCAAACTAAAATCTAACACTGTCACTGTGGTTCAGAAGCAGTAACGTAATACTAAACTAATACTTCACCTTTGCAGTGTCAATCTAAATTGTAATCGTTCCCAGATCGTGGACTAAAGTAAGCAGGGAGCATTGCCATCACCGTGCTTCGGCTAAGGCATGACAAGAGAAAGAAGGGAGTTAATTACAACCACAAAGAAACCCTAATTGTCTGGAACGAGCATACACATGAGCAGGATTGCCCAGAACCATGACAGGGTCATGGCTGTGGCGGGGCTGTCCTCTCTAGATACAGCTCCAGGGGCACCAGAGACCCGAGACAGCTGGAAGTCCCGGATGGGAGACTTGTCCAGGGTGTCATGAGCTGGAACAGAAGAACATTCCTCAGGGCCGTACCTCTCCCAATCCACAAGATAACTGGCCCCTGCCCCGCACGCGGTGAGATGCCAGGAGGTGCCGCAAAGAATAGACCAGGAACCCATCCACTAAGTGGGAAGGAGGGGGAGGAAGTCACCAGCTTGAGATGGGAAATATGGAACACTGGGAGACAGTCTATAGGAAGCTCTGTTCCATTAAGAATGGTCCCATGTAGTGTGGGGCCAACTTGCAGCTCCCAGGGAAACATTCAAAGGAATGTTTCTAGACACCAGCCAGACTTTCTCCCTTGGTTTGAGTGGCTTCACCTGTTAGTAGAGCTGATCAGCCTGCTGGGCATATTGTTTCTGAGTGTGAGGTGGAGAAGCGCTGACTTGTCTATGCATGTGCTTGTAGTGTTGGGCCAACTGTTCAGCAGCTTAAACTCTCGTGTCAATTTCTTGGTCAGGGAAGTTTGGTGGCTGGACTCCCTTTTGGCATTTAAAGAGAGGCACACCAATGGAGGAAGACTGGGGGTTATTGTGAGCAATATCTGCCCAGACCAGTTGGGAGCTCCAGTTCATAGGACTGGAAGAGACCAGGCAGCACAGGGTTGTCTTCAGCTCCTGATCAACTCTCTCAGTCTGGCCACTACATTGGGGTGGAAACCAGATGAGAGACTGGTTGAGGTTCCCAACAGAGACCAGAAAGCCTTCCAAAAACAGGACATGAAATATATGCCCTGAGGGAAGCCGCACAGCCTGAATGTGTGCTGAACCATAAAGATGGTATTATGAGCTGACAGGAGCTTAGGGAGAGCAATGAAGTGGACAGCATTGGAAAACCAGTCCACAACTACCAGAATGGTAGCGTTACCATCTAACAGACAGTGATGACATCCACTGAGAGGCGGGACCAGGGGCAGTGAGGCTCAGGCAGCGGGAAGAACAGACCAAAATCATTCCAAGGTCAACTGAATCCCTGGAAGGCCAATCAGATGGAAAGAGTGAAGCCGTTCCAACACTCTGAGGTTCACGGTGGCAGGGACAAACAGCTTGTTGAGTGATCCCTCACTGGGTCATGGATCCGACTGCTGGGCAGCCCTCACCTCTGCTTCTCTTCCCCAAATCACCAGGGCAGCAATGCATGAGAAAGGAAGGATGAGCTTTGGATTGGCATTGTACTCAGACATGTCAAACTGGCGTGAGAGAGCAATGGCTTTTGGTATTCTTGTTGCCAGGATGATAGGTGAGGGTGAAGGTAAACTGGGTAAATAAGAGAGCCCAGTGGTCTTGAGGGGAGATGAGTCTCTTGGTATCCTGAATATAGGAAAGGCTCCTGTGATGGGTCGATACCAAAAATCGGCACTCTTCCCCCCTCTAGCCAGTGCTGCCATGCCTCCAGCGCCTCCTTGTCAGGCAGAAGTCCTCAGTTCTCAACCTCATAGTTACACTCCGCAAGAGACAGGAAAGACAAGCACGGGGGTGCAGCCGATTATCTACAGAAGGGTGCTGGATGAGTACAGCTCTAATGCCAACATCAGCTGCATCCACCTTGACCATGAATGGACAGGATGGTGGATCTGGATGTTATAGCACTGGGGCAGCGGTGAAGTATTACTTCAGTTCTGAGAAAGCTTGGTCCACATGAATCACTTGTCCATAGAAATCCTGCAGAGGTCGGCTTGGGAGCCACGATGGAACAGAAGTTTCTGAGGAAGTGGTGGTAGAAGTTGGCAAACCCCATGAAGTGCCTTAGCTGTTTGATGGTAGATGTTTTGGGCCACTCTGAACATTACATGGGTCCATTTGAACACCAGAAGGGGGTGAGAATATAGCCCAAGAGCAATACCTGCTCTTTATGGAACTCATACTTCTCTGATTTGGCATAAAAGTTATTCTCAACGAAAAGTCTGAGAACCATATGAACATACTGGATGTGTTCCTGGCAAGATAAGAATATTGTCCAAGAACACAAAAAACAAATTGATTCAACGCATCCTAGATCACATCATTGTGACTGGAGCAAGAGAAATAGCTGGGCCATCGGCCAGACCAAATGGCATCATGAGGTACTCATAGTGGCCAGTGGAGTTGTCATCACCTCGTCCCCTTCTTGGATGGGAACCAGGTTGTAAACATTGCACCAATCTATCTTGGAGAATATGGTTGCTCATTGGAGATTTTCAAATGCAGAAGCAAGCAGGGGAAGAGGGTAGCCGTTGTTCATCGTGATGTTGTTGAGGGGCCAATAATCAATGCAGGGATGGAGTATGCCGTCCTTGCCCATCAAAACGAAGCCCACCCCTACTGGCAAAGTTGATGGATGGATAATTCCCGAGGCCAATGCCTCCTTGCTGTATTCTTCCATGGCCACTGTTTTGGATCGAGACAGGGTAAAGAGCCGCCCTCAGGAAAGTCGAGTACCGGGTAAGAGGTCAATGGCCCAGTCGTATGGCCAGTGTGGAGGTAGGAAGGTGACCTTCTTCTTACTGAAGACCTCAAGAATTTCAACATATTCGCTGCAACTCCGGACAGGTCCACACTAGCAGTTGGCACAGGAGGAGATACGTTGACAGGGGCTTGAGTTGGACCCAGACACGTAGACAGGCATGCCAGTACCCACATCTGGACTGCTTTCGGGCACCAATCGATCTGTGAGTTGTGCCGAGATAGCCAGGGATGGCCATGCACCAGCAATTCAGCTCAATCAGCAAGATAGAAGGAGAGCTTTTCCCTATGGTTGTTTTCTTGCACAAGTTGGAGGGGTTTGGTGGAAAGGTAGATCTTGCCAGCACCCAGAGACCAACCATCCTGAGCTTTTATATCAATATTTTCTCTCAACTCCCCATCTTTCAGCCAGAGAGATATCCATGAGGTTCAAGGCTGCCCTGGAGTCCATAAGTGCCTGAAGCTCGTGGGTCTGAGAACCCTTGGACAAGGAAGCTGACAGAATTATATGATTACATGAATCAACTTGTCAGAATTCCCCTGCCTGCTGATGGGTATCGTCTTTAACTGGATGCTGGGGACATGATGCCCAGAAGCATCCTGGAGCACCACAGTAGAGGCAGTAACTTGTTCTCTTGAACTGATCTCGTTCTTGAAATAGGTGCATGCCTCCACCTGCATAGGCTCCTTGATGGACAGCGTACTAGGTAATGAGAGAGAGAGTGAGAGAGAGAGAGAAAGAAAAAAACAAGGAAGGACAGAATGTGATGTAAATGTAGGAGGCTCAGGGCATTCTCTTCTTGCACCACTCAGTTGCCTGGTTTTCTATTCAAATGCCAGATATACCAGGTCATCCAGTTTGTCCTGATCATCACGTACTGCGATCTTATGCTGGACCCTGCGCTCAGCTTATGCTGGAAAGCAGTGATGAAGGATTTCTTGTTCCACCCCATCTCAACCACATGTGTGTGTGTGGAACTTTACTGCACAGACCCTCGCTATCCCTTTCCCTTGATGCAGGTCCAGGAGTCGCTGGGCAGCCTCCTGACCCCGTACTGGAAGATCAAATGCTCTCTGGAACTCAGCTACAAGTTGCTGGAAAGACTGGGCTGCAGGGGAACCTTGCTCTCATGGAGCTTTGAACAGGCTAAGCGGGGATCCATCTAAGACAGATGTTCCCAATGAGGGGTCTACTGACTTCTTGGTTGATCACAGGGGTCCATGGTATTAAAATGGTTGGGAACCCCTGGTCTAAGAGAATCACCATGTATGCCAGTTTACACACATTATCACTGAAGGGACCTGGCTGGGCTTGGAAGGTCAGCTCACATTGGGTAATAAGGTTGCTGCAGCCATCAGGGTCACTGGAGTATCTGCCTGGTGGTGGAATACTTTGCTCTGATCCAGAAGCTGCCAAGGGATTCGGGGCATCAGTGGCTGAGGCTGATGAGACTGTTATTGAGGAGGATGTGGGAGATGCTGGGAGTGGGACTGTCCTGGCAGAAGGCTGCTGAACAGCAGCAGTGAGAGCAGTAATGGCTGCCACCTGATTCTGGTTATCTGCAGAGAGTTGCTGAACTGTTGGCGTGAGCACTAACACCCGCTCTTCCTGCTTGGACTGGGCTTGCTGCTCTAAAAGTAATTGTCGCACTGCATGAACTATTTCTACAAACTCAGCCTCCACCTGACCGACAAACTTCGGTTTGGGCTGGGCTCGCCATTTTGCGAATAGCTGTCGCACTGCATGAGCCACTTCTGCCAACCAAGCCTCTGCTGACTTTAATTTCTCTCCTACCTGCCCAACAAAGTTCAGGGCTGAGATCAGCTGTTCTCTCTCCGCTGGGTCCATTTTAATACTTGAGTCTTGCTAGCACACTGTTCAGTGACGGCCCAAGTACTGAGGGAGAGACACGGCAGCAGAGTGAACAGTTCGCTGAGTTTTAATTAGGCCTATACAGAAAAAAGGAAAAATAATAATTGCTAAGCCAACAGGACCACTAACTAAAACACTAAAATTTAATACCGTTACTGTGGCTCAGAAGCAGTAGTTTAATACTGTCCTTTCGAGCAGCAATCTAAATTGTAATTTTCTTTCCTAGATCATGGACTAAACAGGGAGCGTTGCCATAGCTATGCTTCAGTCAAGACTCGATAAGGCTGAAACATAAGGTTAAATATGACCACAAAGGAAACCTAATTGGCTGGAAAGTGCATGGTCGTGAGTGTGATTGCGGCCCACATGCAAGTGCACCCAGATCCCATGGCAGAATCCGTGGTTGTGACAAAAACTCAGCTGTCCAACTGGTTTTTTATTCCCTTTTTCCATCCCTCCCCTCTCCTTGTTCTAATTACCCATCATCCCTTCCTCATTTAGTTGAATCTATCATCCAGCAGCCTCAATCCCACCATTTTCAAACCACAAGTATTGACAATTTTTCCCCTTCCCCTTCAGTCTTGACTGAAACATTGACTTGGACATTTTGCCTCTACCGATGCTGCTTGATCCTGTATGTCCTTATGGTGTTCTGTTCTGGACCCCAGCTTCTGCAGTCTCCTCTCTCTTCATCACTGAAGTGTTAACTGTATTGACAGAGGACTATAATCGCAGCTATGGTATCTTGGCCTCAGGGAGCAGACGGGATTTAAAGCAACAATCTGTTGCTTCACTGCTACCAAATCTTGAATTGCAAGTTTATTTTGGCCAGCCCACTCTAAGGAGGGTGTGGAGGCTTTGTTGAGGTTGCAGAGGAGCTTGTTGTGGGTGCTGCTCGGGTTAGAAGGTAGAGTGTGAGCTATAATTAGAATCACATTTAACATCACCGGCATATGCTGTGAAATCTGTTGACTCAGCAGTACAATGCAATACATAATAATAGAGAAAATTAGCTATGAATTACAGTGAGTATATTAAATAGTTAAATTAAGTAAGTAGTGCAAAAATAGAAATTAAATAAGTAGTGTGATAGTGTTCATGGGTTTCAATGTCCATTCAGAAAGCAAATGGCAGAGGGGAAGAAGCTGTTCCTGAATCATTGAGTGTGCCTTCTGGCTTCTGTACCTCCTTCCTGATGGTAGCAATGAGAGCAGGGCATGTCCTGGGTGATGGGGGTCTTGAATTGTGGCTGCCCCCTTTTCTGAGGCATCGCTGCTTGAAGATGTCCTGTATAGTACAGAAGCCAGTGCTCATGATGGAGCTGACTAAGCTTATCTCGATCCTGTGCAGTAGCCCCTCTCCCCCATACCAGACGGGGTTGCAGCCAGTTAGAAAGCTCTCCACAGTACATCTGTAGAAATTTTCGAGTGCTTTTGGAGACTTACTAAATCTTCCCGAACTCCTAATGATATGTAGCCATTGTCGGTTATATGACAGGTGGACAGACGTGGGTTGTTTTCTCTGGAGTATCAGCGGCTGAGGGGAGACCCAATAGAAGTTCAGATTATGGGGCACATAGAAGGACAGTCGAAATCTCTTCCCTAAGGTAGAAATGTCAAGTACTACAGACATGGACTTAAGATGAGAGGGGGAAGTTGAAAGGAGAGGAGTGCAAGTTTTTTCATATGAAGAGTGGTGGATATCTGGAACATGCTGCTCGGGGCGGTGATAGAAACAGACATAATAGTGGCATCTCAGAAGCTTTTATATTATTATGCTGAGAATGGTGAGATATGGATCATGTATAGGAAAAAGAAATAATAATAATAAATACGTAAGCAGTAAATACCGAGAACATGAGATGAAGAGTTCCTGAAAGTAAGTCCGTAGTTTGTGGGAATAGTTTGGTGATGGGACAAGTGAAGTTATCCTCTCTGGTTCAAGAAACTGATAGTTAAAGTTAAATGACTATTCCTGAACCTTGTGGTGTGAGTCTTGAAGCTCCTGTACCTTTTTTCCTGATGGCAGCAGTGAGAAGAGAGCGTGTCCTGGGCGGTGAGGGCTCCTGATGGTGGATGCTGCTTTCCTGTGACAATACTCCATGTAGGTGTGCTTAATGGTGAGAAGGACTTTACATGGGATGGACAGGACCGTATCCATCACTTTCAGAAAGATTTTTCATTCAAGTGTATTGGTGTTTTCATACCAGGCAGTCAATACACTCTTCAGTACACATCTATAAAAGTGTGTCAAAGTTTTAGATGTCATGCTGAATCTTCACAAACTGCTAAGGAAGAAGAGATGCTGCTGTGCTTTCTTCGTAATTACACTTAAGCTCTGGGCCCAGGACAGGTCCTCTGAAATAATAACACTGAGAAATTTAAAGTTGCTGACCCTCTCCACCTCTGATTCCCCAATGAGGACTTGCTCGTCGACCTCCGGTTTCTCCTCATGAAGTCATTAATCAGCTCCTTGGTCTTGCTGACGTTGAGTAGGAGGTGGCTGTCATGGCACCACTTATGCAGATTTTCAATCTCCCTCCTGTATGCTGATTTGTCACCACTTTTGATTCAGCCAATGACACTAAATTTAAATATGGCATTGAAGCTATGCTTAGCCACAGTCATGAGGTCACCTCTCTGACCTTTAGTCACCCGTGCTAATCTCTGAACTTTGTTTTGGCCTTGCAGCTTATTGTTGGTCTTAGCTTGTACTACTTCAATGCACTGTTGTAATGAAATAATCTGTACCGGCGGTATGCAATAAGTTTTTTTTTACTGTAACTCAATTTACCAGTTTACAAATTTTATTAATTTGATGGCCAGAGGCACGTTATTACAAGTGCAGACACATGACACAGTCTTGTGATCCTTCAAAGTCTAGTTGCGAACCTCACTGCCTGAGCGAGTTCTTCACCTCATTAGACTCCGGCCACGTGGCAGAGAGAATGGCAGCTGCTTAAAAGTGAGGGAATGTCACACTCTGGCCTTGGATCATTTCCTGTCATTTGCGAAACAGGCTGGCCATAGATTCTAACAACATCTAAGTTTCATATCCCATACGATTTGACAAAGCATAGATGGAAATAAAAACTGATGATAATATTGATCTTGCAGAATCAGAATATTACTGTCATATAATGTAAAGTGTGTTGTTTTGTGGCAGAGTAGTGATAAGTAATACTGTATGTTATAAAAAAATAAATATACAGGAAATAAAGGAATAACGAAATAGTGTTCATTCAGAAATTTGATGGTGGAGGGGAAGAAGCTGAGTCACTGAGTGGACTTCTCCTGTTCCTCCTCCCCAACGATAGTAACAAGAAAAGGGAATGTCCTGGATGTGACTGGATGTCCTTTCGTGATGGATGCCAGCTTCGTGAAAGATTTGCATCTTGAAGTTAACTTCAGTGGTAGGGAGGGTTGTGCCCATGATGGGTCTGACTGAATCTACAACCCTCTGCAGTCCCTTGTGATCCACAGACCAATTTATTTATTCTCAGGTAAAAGTAGTCCAAATTTCCACTTTATGGGGCCAATTGAAAATCGCTGGTTCTGAGGAAGGAGCATCAAGCTAAAACATTAATTCTGGCTCTGACTCCATACAGGCACTGCCTGGCCTGTTGAGTGTTTCCAACATTTTCAAATTAACTGCACACTTCCAACATCTGCAGTGTTTCTGACTCTTGAAAGTCCTTTTCATCTTAACATGATAATTATATAATTTTCTTGAAAAAAAATCTAAAATTCAATAATTCAATTCAGAAAAAAAATCCCGTATACAGGATAATCCCTTTTGTAGTTTAAGATTGTGCCAAAAATGTTTTAAAATGAAACTCTTTGGAAATGGGAAGGCATTTAAAGGAAATTTTATGTTTGTTCACCTTCCTGTTTTGTTGGAACTGAAACACTACAACAGAAATCTGTGGGCTTCTGGCTGCTCGTACATTTAACCATCTAAGTTTCTTTTGAAGTAAACATCCTCGCATCTGCCTTGTGGATTGTAACTTTAGTATCTGCTGAACAACATTGACCACATCAAATCAAAATCTTACAGCAGCAAATGAGATTTATTTTCCTGAGTGGAAGTGACTTCAACATTTCAGTTAGGTGCTGTTAATTATGCAAGAAATTTAAGATGATTAATTAAGCATGTAAAGTTGAACAAATGATGCCCAACATCCAAAAAGCAGTCTGAGTCTGCAGTGCTGACGCAATAACAAACCCCTGGAGGAACTTAGTGGGTCATGCAGCATCTGTGGAGAAAGAATTGTCCACGTTTTGCACAGAAACCGCGTGTCAGTACTGAGAGTGGAGGGGCAAGGTGGCCAGTATAAAGAGGAGAATGAGAAAGGATTCTGAGGTGATTGGTGAACTGACAGATGCAAGATGACAGGCAGGATGTGCCAGATAAGGGAGGGGAGCAGAGCTGGAGTTGGGAGACGAGAGAAATGAATGATAGTTGGAGGCAGACAGAGAGAGAGAGAGGGTATAGAGGAAGTGAAAATGAATAAAGGGAGTGCTGCATTGTCAAGGAGGAATTGTTATTTGGATCAAACATTAAACTGAGGCCTCATTGTCCCTCTCATATTAAGCAACAGATGAATACCCTCTAGCATCCTGGGACCAGTTTATTCTAGAACCAGCATCGCTCACAGCAGGTCATTTGGTTGTTTACCACATTACTATTTGTGGGATCTCACTGTGTATTAATAGGCAGCTGTTTCCTGCGTTATCACACCGCCCACATTTCCATAAGTATTACATTGGCTATAAAGTGCTTTTGGCAGTTCTGAGGTCAGAAGAGATAGTGCATAGATCACAGAACAGTACTGCAAAAAACCGTCCCCTCAGCTCACCATGTTGTGCTGGGCTAATTAACTGGTTATTAAATGCCTAACTAAACCAATCTCATCTGCCTCCACCATGTCCATTGTCCTCCATCTGAGATCTTCTTAAGTGCCCGTCAAAATGTATTTGCCTCAACTATGAGCCTTCCAGCCACCCACCTCTAACCATGTAGAAAACTTGCCCTGCACATCTCCTTTGAACTTACCCGTTACAGTAATTGTATGCCCTCTTGTATTACACATTTCAATTCCAAATGTCCAATCTACCTACGCCCTTCATAATCTTGTAAATTTCTATCAGGTCTCCCCTCACCCTCCACAGAAAGCAACCCACATTTGTCCAGCCTCTCCTTATGGAACATGTCCTCTAATCTAGACAGCATTGCAGTAAAACTCTTCTGCACCCTCTCCAAGATCTCCATAAGGGGACAACCAGAATTGAGTGCAATATGCCAGATGCAGCAAAACTAGAGTTGTGCAAAGCTTTCATTTGTTTTGAATTATTCGCACATATAACAGTACTCAGTGAGTTCACCAGTTGCATATTTTGTCATTTTTTTCAAATGCAGGGAGAATCACGTTTTGCCTTTTTGTTACTTAATTCTGAACTGCGGGTATCACTGACAGGGCCAGTATCTATTGCCCATCCCTCGCGGCCCTGAGGAGGTGGGAGTGAGCCACCTTCTTACCTGGTGAAGGTGCTTCCACAGTGCTAGGGAGGGAGTTAGAGTTTAGATCCTGTGAAAGTGAATGGGCAGCAAGATACTTTCAAGGCAGGTTGATGTGTGACTTGAAGAGGAACCTACAAGTGGTGGTGTTCCCGCTGATCTCGCCATTCGGAATGATCAAGGTAATGGGTTGGGAGATCTCAGAGTAGCCTGTGTGAGTAACATTTTGTTCTTTACACTGTTGCTTCTGGGTGCGAGTGTGAGGAGAGTAAACTCCCTGGGCAGTGGATTGGATAATAATGAAGCAGGCTGCTTTTTTCCTATACTGTGTTGTTGGAGATGCCCTCGTGCAGGCAGGTGTTCTATACAATACCCAAGGGACTTGTGTAAATATTGCCAGGACTTGAGGGCCTGACTTATTGGGAGAGGTTGGGCAGGCTACGACTTTATTCATTTAAACACTGAAGTCTAGGAGGGTTCAAAATCATGAGAGGCATAGACACGGTAATTGCACTGTCTTTTATCCAAGGCTGGGCATAGGCTTAAGGTGAGAGGGGAAAAGGAAGGTGAGGGACAATTTCTTCTTACAGTACTTCCTCAGTACGTGGGACACACTGCACAGAAAGTAACCTGACAGTTTACAATAACAACTTTTAAAAGATATTTGGGTAAGTACATGGATAGGAAATATTTACAGCAACGTGGGCCAAATGGGACAATCTTAAGTGGACATTGACGACTTAGGCTGAAAGGTCAGTTTCCATATTGTGTGACTCTATTATGCTATTCATGCGGTGGGTCTAATTAAGTTTCCAGTGGCAATTCACTCATTGTAATACCATTGAATGCCAGGATAGGTCATTGGATTCTCTGTTAGGAGACGGTCATTGTCTGACACCTTATGGTGTGAATGGTATTTGTGGAGGCTTAACTATTGCATGTACTACTGAGCTACATGGCAGTTCAGATACAAGAAATACAGATCCCTAACAAACCTCAGATCTTGTTTATACTAATACCACAAGATATAGGAATCAACACCAATACCACAAGATATAGAATCAGGACTTGGTTATTCAGCTCCTGCGGCCTGCTCCACAGTTCAATCATGGACAATTTCTTTCTCTCACCTCATTCTCCCACTTTCTCCCTTTACCTCCTTTATCAATCTCTGCCTTAAATACACCCCGTGTCGAGTAGTGGATGTCACAAAAGGTTGCCCAAGCACTGCCCTCTAGCTTCCCTGATCTCTCTACAAAGCTGAAGTCTCTCCCACACACCTCTTCCCAGTGGCTGGGCCCTGTTTTAAAGTGTGACCCTCAGAGATGGGCGCAGTGCTCCAGCTGAAGTCTAACTATGAAGGTCTGCGAAACAACTTCTTTGTGTGATGTGCAAATTTACATATTGGAGCCAGACAGCCCCTTTATCTTGATTCCACCCGGATCCATAGGAAGGGGCAGTGCTGATCACCAAGCGGTGATGACCTTGAGTTGGAACAGTGGGAACTGTTAGCAATGCATAAAGCACAAACCAAGGCCAATCTGTGTTGTGCACATCTGTCTCCTACAGCCTATTTTTAAGAGGAGCATGAGCCAGTTAAGTTTCCTTTCACAGTTAGACTCCAGCCCAGGGTACATGAACGAAAGGTTGTCAAGAGCAAGTTAAACATACAGATTATAAACCAATGCAGCACATGGGTAAAACAATTCACCCTCTAACAGATCCAATGGATTACATCGCAGAAAGTAATGAAGGATTTGTGTCCTTTGTTATGCGACAAATAACAAAGGCTTAAATCAAATCTGGTAGCGTGCATAGTTGTCCTGTCTCTGTCGTTGCCTGCCCAGGGTGCACTCTGCAGGACTCCGACCAGCGGTGTGCAAGGTGCTAATGACAAAGAGGGGCAGATGTGTCCTCGTCCGCCAAGCTTCTATCTGTCCTTGGTGGTCAGTTTCTCGATCAGTTCCTGCAATGGAGCCAGCTCCCGTCGATCGATGAGATTAAATTCCTGCATGGTGGGAGAGATGCTGGTTTAGTGATTTGGTGGAGACAGTCAGGACGGACGACATGGGCCAATATTCAGCACGTCTAGAGTATGTGGAAACCGGACATTTGATCTAGCTGCTATGAGCTGGTGTTCCTCCTCCATGTGTCTCCTTCCGTCTCCAGCTACACCCCCTGCTCCATTCCCCTGGTCCGTCTGTTTCTCCACGTCTCTTCCCCTCAACCTGTGGTGGACAGTTACACTTTCTCCCCGCTCTCTGGCTATCCTAAACCTACTCAGATTTATCAGCAATCTCTATCGGACACAGTTCTGGATTTTCTCATGTCAAAACACCTCTACTTCCTCAGAAGGCTGAGGAAATGTGGTATGTCCCCAATGACCCTCACCATTTTTTACTAACACTCCACAGAAAGCATCCTGTACAGATGCATCAGAGATTGGTATGGCAATTGCTCTGCCCGAGAACAGAAGAAATTGCATTACTGAAACCAGCCTCCTCTCTTCCATTGACTCTGTTTATACTTCCCACAGTCAATACAATCAAGGACCCCTCCCACCCCAGTTATTGTACCTGCCTCAGCCATTCCCCCTGACAACTCATTCCAGGGACTCACTTTTAGACCACTCCACCCCCAACCCCAAGGGAAAGACTATGACTGTCCACCTTATCCATACCCTCATGATTTTATAAATCTTTATGTGCTTACCCTAATTTTCCTATGCTTCAGGGAATAAACATCCAGTGTGGGCAACTTCTACCTACAAGTCAGACTCTCTAGTGCAGACAGCATCCTTATAAGTCTCTTGTACACCCTCTGCAACTTGACGATGTCTTTCCTATAAAAGGAACTATACACAATACTCTCCATGAGGCCTCACCAACGATTTATATGTAACTGCTATATGTCCCTAATCCTAAACTCAATGCCTTGACTGACAAAGGCCAGCATGCTAAATGCTTTTGTTACCACTCTGCCACTTTCAGTGAACTGTGCACTTGTATTCCAGGTCCCTCTGTTCCACAGCACTCACTGTATCAGTCCTATCCTGGTTTGAATGTCCCAAGTGTGTCACCTTACACTGACAATATCTAAGTTGAAATCTGTTTTACTTTGCCTCAGCCCATCTCCCTAAGTGATCAAGTTCTCTTTGCAATTACTGCTTCACTATCAAATTCCATCAGCAAGCTTGCTTATTATGTCATGTACATTCATATTCAAATCATTTATATAAACAATGGATAACAACTCTGACTCTGGGACACTTCACCAGTCACAGGCCTCCAGTTGGAGATTTGACCTTCAACCATCTCACTCTGCTTTCAATCATCAAACCAATTTTGAATCAACCTTGTAGCTACCCTCTGAATCCCATGCAACTTAATCTTTCCAATCAGCCTGCCATGTGGGACCCTGTCAAAGGCCATACTAAAGTCCAAAAGATAACATCCACTGGCCTACCTTCATCTATCCTCTTAGTTACCTCTTTGAAAAACTCCAAAAGATTTATCATACACAACCTCCCACACACAAAGCCATGCTGACTACTCTTGACCAGGCCTTGACTATCCAAGTGATGGTAGATCTTGTCTCTCAGAATTCCCTCCAGAACTTCTCTACAAATTAAATCAGTTGCACTAGCCTGTAGTTCCCTGGTCTGTCTTTGCTACCCTTCTTGAACAATGGGACAACATTAGCCATCCTCCAGTCTTCGGGAATTTTGTCAGTGGCTAATGATGACGTGAAGGGCCTCTGCAATTTCTTCCCTGCTTTCCCACAAGGTCCGGGGATGGACTTGGTCAGGCGCCACGGATCTGCCCACCTTAATGTGCTTCAGGGCTGCAAATACATCCTTTCTTGCAAGATGTAAATGATCTAAGATCTCAGTATTTACTACCTTCATTACTTCAGTATCTATGATATTCTTTTTAGTAAACATTGAGGAGAAATAGCCATTAAAAATCTCAGCCATCTCCACAGATTAGAGGTCTTGATGGTCTTTAAGAGGACCCAATCTCTCCCTAGTCACTCTTTTACTGTTAGTATAACTGCAGATCCTCTTGGGGTTATCTTTAAATCTGCCTGCCAAATCCATCTCCTTTTTGCCCTCCTGACTTACCTCTTAAACTTGTTATATTCGAGGGATTCACTCATACCCAGCTGCCTAAACTCAATGCACGCTTCCTTCTTTTTCCTTAACAGAGCCTGTATACCTCTTATCAGCCAGGTTTCCAAGAAGCTTGTATGCCTACCCTTCACCCCAATAGGAACATGCAGCCCTGGTCTCTGGATGGTACCTATTTAAAAGCCTCCCACTTGCCAACTATTCCTTTGCCTTTAAAAAAGAGTCACCCATCAACCCCCGCTAGATCCTAATGCCCTCAAAGTTGGCCCTGCTCCATTTCAGGGCTTTAACCTGTGGACCTGTGTTGGGATATATTTCTATGTGCGATGTGGGAAGTGTGAGAGGTGTAGGGTATTGGTGTGGCAAATGGTTGTGGAGTGTGTATGTGGGAGGTGTGGGGTGTGGAGTGTAGGTGTAGGTGTGGGGGGAAGTGGGGGAAAGGATGTGAGGTGTGAGGGCTGGGATCTGAGAGGTATGGGATGTGAGCACAGTGGGTGACAGTGTAACATGCAAAGCCGGCGGTGTGGTGTGTGAAGTGTGGAAAAGGGGTTGGGATGTGGGGGGGAGGTTGTGTGAGAGGCGTGTGGGAGTTATGGATAGGGGGTTTGAGGAGAGTGATATGGAGTGTGGGGAAGGTGGTGTGAGGTGTGGTGTTGGAGGTGTAGGGGATGAGGGGTATGAGGAGAGCGAGTGGAGTGTGGGGGAAGGACTGTGAGGGTCCCGATTCAGAACCCACAGCTCAGACAGGGCTGACGGAGCGGCAAGGAGACCCAGTAACGACTGGGCAGTGATCGATGTGATGAACCTGGGAGAGAGCTGCAGGGCCTACCTGAACGAAGAAGATGAAGTGTTTGAAGGAAGTATTGAGGTGAGCTTCCTCCTGGAGCTGGATGACAGACTCAAAGTGTTGATGGTAAATGTGGGCATAGACCCGGAACAGGCGCTTCAGGATGGCTTTTGCCACAGATATGAAATTCCTGGGAAAAGGAACACCTAGAGAGAGAGAGAGGCAGGGGCGAAGAGAGGGGGAGGGAGAGGGAGTCAGAGATTGAAAGAGAAACATTGTCCAGAAAGAGGATGCAAGCAGGTCAGAGAGAAATAGTGAGGGACACAATGAAAGAGATAGATAAATTGATAGGTAGGTAGATAGAAATAGAGTATCAGGGAGAGGGAGTAGGAAGCAGGAGAGGAACAGAGAGAGAGAGAGAGAGAGAGGAAAGACTTTTAATTCAATTGTGATATTAAAAAATACATGCACTCCCACAAGATCTTCACGTTCCCTGTGATTCCCCACAATAACTTAATACTGATCAAATCCTAGTTTGTAGTCAGTGTTGTCACATGGTGTTGTAACATTCGATTTCTACACAGCAAGCTCCCATGTACAATGATGTGACGTTTACAAGCTCACAGTGTGATGATTTTGGTGTATAAACATTAGCCAGGCACCCTTTGTTTATTGAATGTTGCCTTGGGATTATTTACAGACTGGAGGTGCCTCAGATAACTCTCTTCTCTGCAGGACATCTCAGCCCACAGTATGGTTCTCCTTCAGATTTTATGCTCAGGAGGGAGTCAAAGCTACAGCCTTCCATCTGAAGGCCAGGTGGGCCACACTGAACACCCCCTGACTGGCACAACAATCTGGTACACTAAGGAGCCACCAAATCATTCCTCAATCATCATCGCCCAAAACGCCTGCCTTGGAATGAGGAGGGAGAAGATGATAAATGGGAGAGGCTGATTGATCTCTTCTGCTGCTAGATTCTGACCATCAGAACTAAGGAGAGACATTGCTGCTTCATCTCACCATGCTTGCACTATTGTTTAGATCTCCAGGGATGTTTGCTAACTAAGTTCTCGGACAGAGAATCAGGTACCATGCACCTCAGAGGAACTGGTTGGATACGGGTGATGAGATGTATCCCCAATGCGAGCTACTAGGCATCAAGAGAAGAGAATCAAGCATCATTGGAATTGGCAATCATCAAGTTGCCAAAGCTTTACAGTTTTGTCTGGGGGATGAATGCTTCTGCCCTCAGAAACTTTTTACATGTATTACATGGAATACTGGAACAGCAGACTCCTAGGATCTTGGAACAAAGTTCTTGGAATACTGCTCTCTGGGCTCCTGTAATACTGGATTTATGGATCTCTGGAACACTGGATTCCTGGTATGGCAGGGCTGGCCCATAAAAAGGACTTGAGTAATAGGCCTGGAGGTTAGAACAGGCGAGGTTAATGATGGTTCTGTGAAGATTTGACAGAGTAGCGCAATGCCTGAGGATAAGGCCAAGATGAGAAGTATTTTATGAAGATAGTGCAATCCCTTTGAATTCCCTCACCCAGAGTGCTGTGGTCACTTAAGCACTGAGTATATTCAAGCTAGATGTTCACAGATCAATGGAAAATCTTAGTAATTAGCTTTCCAGACTAGAAGTCCAGAGGCTTGAGCAACAAACCAGAGAGCTGGAGTACAAATCACACTGTGGCAACTGCAGTTTAATCTCAGTTATCAAATGGTATTTGCTCAAGAACTACAGAATTGGTGTAAAACCCGTCTGGTCCACAATGTCCTTCAGTAGAAGAAATCTGCTGATTTTTCCTTGTCTGAGCCGACCCAAACCCAAACCACGTAGTTACTCTTACACACTCGCTGATATGATGCAACAAGCCTGTCAGTCCAAAACCAAATAGGGGTGTGCAATAAATTCTGGCCTAATCAGTGACATCCCGATCTCAGGAGAAGGAACAACAGGAATCACGGGCACAGCACAAAGTTCAGATAGATTCACTGATAGGGTCACCTACAGGGCCAGAAAGGCCTCTCTGGCTCTCACATTACCACCAATATAACTTGGTCAGCTTGAGAATAAATGTCATGTGACCTTTCAACATGAATCTGGAAAAAAATGCCAGATTTTAACTTTATCCCCATGATCTTTGAAGTCCTGGAAAACAAATTAAAGAGATACATAAAATCATGAGAGGCATAGATTCTGTAAATGCACACAACGTTTTCTCTAGGGAAATGGAATCTAAACTAGAGGGTAAACACGAGGAATTCTGCTGATGCTGGAAATTCAAGCAACACACATCAAATTTGCTGGTGAACGCAGCAGGCCAGGCAGCATCTTTAGGAAAAGGTACAGTCGACGAAAGGTCTCGGCCCGAAACGTCGACTATACCTCTTCCTAGAGATGCTGCCTGGCCTGCTGCGTTCACCAGCAAATTTGAGTGTGTTGTCTAAACTAGAGCGTACAGCTTTAGAGCAAGAGGAGAAAGATTTAAAAGAGATCTGAGGGGCAGGTTTTTCACATGGAGGGTGGTTAGTAGAAAATGAGTTGCCAGAGAAAGTGGCTGATGTGTGCACTCTAGATTAGCAACATTTAAATGACAGTTGGATAAGTATATGGAGAAGAAAGGTTCAGAGGGAGATGGGCCAAAGGCAGGCAAATCAGACTAGCTTAGGTGGGCACTTCGGTTGGCATGGAAACTGTGCTGTATATCACTCTATGACTTTAATTCATTGCAACAATATTTGGCATGGTCAAATATTTACCTATTTTTGACGGGAAAAGGGTCTCATCATCCAGCTGCTCTTGAACCCAGGTCATCAGGTAATCGATGTACTTTGGGGCTGAACATTTAATTGGCTTCTTAACATTGGTTCCATCAGCCCAGTGATACTCATACCTATAGATCATTCAGGGTTAACAGGAGAAACTACAATTATATAAAGAATGGAAAGCACAGCAAGAATCCAGTTAACATTTAAGCGCCAGTTAGGCCTCAATTCACTAGTGTAAGTCCCTATTCCTTGTGTGTTTACACGGCTTCTCCTTGATCCTTGTTGTTCATGCCATTCACTCCCTGTGGGAGAGGATTCCATTTCTCCTGTGTTCTAGATAATGAGCTTTCTTCTAAATTCCTTACTGGGTCTGTTTGACATTAATGGCCCCCAGGTCTAATCTCACCTGCAAATAGGAACATCTCTGAATCAGGCTGCCCTAGCCTGCTACATTGTTAAAGTTCCCATCCTCATGTTTCCATTGGAATGAAACCAGCTTGGCCAACATCTGCTGAGGGTTGAACACTGACAGTGCTCCCATGGAGAGTGGTGTGGGATAGCACAGGTCAGCTTTCTATAGAGCAAAGTGTTATCACCAGATGAAAATGGCTGGAACACAAATAAATGACACCAAGATTGGTAGGGATGTGCAAGGACATTCTTAGACTACAGAGTGATTCTGTAGGTTTTACGTTTGCTGAAATGGGCTGAGAGATGGCAGAAAGAGTTTAATCCAGATAGATATGAGATGATGCATTTTGGGAATTGTAATGAGGCAAGGACATAGACCATGGATGGTAGGGTCTTGGGGACTATTGAGGAAAATCAGATAGTGGAATGAAGGACTGCAGGGTTCTCTCCAGATTATTGTGCTCAGTTGCTCAGAGTGGGACATGACTCAACCTTCAAAGTCAGAGAATATTACCAATTTAACCACAGCCAAATGCAAGCATAAAATATCTCCCAGCTCACATCAACAGCCAAATACATATCAGCATTGGAAGAGATGTATACCAGTACTGATGGGTCATATTTATAATATCTATTTTTAAAATGAATAAGTATCTGAGTGCACCCTCAGGAGGACAGTCAATTACTTTGTTCCTTGTGCAATTATTGATCAACCACAGGTTTACACATCACGTGTGCTTACAAAGAGAAGTTGCTGCAGATGCTGGAAATATGAAATAAAACAGCAGGTGCTAGAAACATGCATCTGCTCAAGGATCATCAATAGAGAGAGGAATGATGATGTTGGATTAGGGTGTAGAATTCTTATTTTTCTTTTAATTTCCTTGTAGTTTAACTTTCCTATGCTCACTTCTATTTTTATACAATTATCTATATGCATGTAATTGTCCAGTGAATTTTCCAGCAATTATGGTACAGTTGATTCTGCATTCTTCTAGAAGCTTCTTAGTTTTTTGTAGCAGGTGTCACGCTACTTGAATCTGACATTTTACAGGTTAATTGTTATCACTGAAATTTTAATATCTCTTGTCTGAGTAGAAGACGACCATGACTGCTTGCAGCACTTAATAAAACGGGTAAGCATCAAGTTTTATGCCTCATTCTTGATTTCTGAAGAACCTCTTGAAGGCAAAAGCATCAGGATCCGTCAATGGCTTTTTATCTGTTCAGTGGAGACTGACCCGAAACACTGACGCTGCTCCTCTCTCCTCAGATGCTGCCTGGCCTGCTGAGCATTTCCAACAATTTATGCGTTTATTTCTGGAGCTCCTTGGCTGCTGACCCTTTGGGTGTGGAAGCTCATGGGTTACTAACACACTTTGTTTTGGGGCATCTATTCACCTGGTGATATCCTTGACTGGACTTCCCCACGGTGCTGCCAATTTGCAGTGAGCCACATTCTGGCCTTTACTTCTTCCATTAAACTATGAAAACAGCGGGACTGGGAATGACGGATCATTGCGCTTAAGTGTCCGGAGTGGGTTTTCATCTTCAGCCTTCAGATCTGAGAGGATTTTCAACAGAACCAAAGGCAAAGGCCCCTGCTCACACCAAGGGTGGCATAGTGATGCATCTGGTGGAGCTGCTACCTCAGAACTAAAGAGGCCCAGGTTCAGTCCTGACCTCCAGAGCTGTTGGTGTGGAGTTCGCACGCTCTTCCTCTGACTGTGTGGATTTCCTCTGCGTGCTCAGGTTTCCTGCCACATCCCGAAGACAGTAAGTTATTCAGCTATTGTAAATGTGTGTAGTGAGCTAGGAGAGACAATAGCGCCTAACAGCGACTCCTTTGTTTGCATCTTCAGAAACAACTCTACTTCCATCTTTAATATCTCTATTTTTCCCTTTCGGGGTTCTTTTGAAGACCCTGACCTGGAGTTACACGCTGACTTTGGTTCTTTGCAGGAATGGGACCCGCTCTCCGGGTTTCAGGACTGGCCGTTATTCGATATGCTACAGATGTGGCCTAGGAGATTCGCTTGCCTTCAGAGATCCAGGATTTCGTGGCTCTGGAGGTGGCGGACTGGTGTGCAGGAATTTGGTGTGTCGTGGGAGACAGAAGATCGAAAGCAGCAAGCTGGCTGCCAGCTGTGTGCCCAGAGATCCGAATTCTTTGGGCATAAATTAATCAGTCTGATGGCCTGGTGGGAGAAGCTGTCCCGGAGCCTGTTGGTCCCAGCTTTTATGCTGCGGTACCGTTTTTCAGATGGTGGCAGCTGGAACAGTTTGTGGTTGGGGTGACTTGGGTCCCCAATGATCCTTCGGGTCCTTTTTACACACCTGTCTCTGTAAGTGTCCTGAATAGTAAGAGGTTCACATCTACAGATGCGCTGGGCTGTCCGCACCACTCTCTGCAGAGTCCTACGATTGGGGGAAGTACAGTTCCCACATCAGGCAGTGATGCAGCCAGTCAGGATATCTCAAATGTGCCCCTGTAGAAAGTCCTTAGGATTTGGGACCCATACCAAACTTCTTCAACCGTCTGAGGTGAAAGAGGCGCTGTTGTGCTTTTATCACCACACAGCCGGTATGTACAGACCACGTGAGATCCTCGGTAATGTGTATGCCGAGAAACTTAAAGTTGTTCACCCTCTCAACCCCAGATCCATTGACGTCAATAGGGGTTAGCCTGTCTCCATTCTCCCTAGTGTCCCAATGCAAGAGCCATCCCTCAATCAGCCTCAGGAAAAACATGCACCCTGGTCTATCCCATTCACTTTGGAAGTTCCTGGCTCAGACATCCAAACTGAGAAAGCTAACCCAAAGACTTGGATTTCCAGAGCACCTTTGATGTCCGTAGCGGTACTTTACAGGCTGCAGACTACTGCTGCTGTGTGGCCACTGCTGTATTTGAGGCAAACATGGGAATTAGTTGGTGCTCTCCACAGCAAGTTCCACAGTAGTAAGAGGGCAGGTGCAGAGTGCTGTTTCCTGAGAGACACAGGGGGTCTGCACATGGAAATTATGAACTGAGAAGTCAGTATATGGAAAGAGCTACTACAGAAAGAGTTGAGGCAGGAACGTTAACGTTTAAAGGATAACTGGACAGGTACATGGATAGGAAAGGGTGAGAAGGATGTGGGTCAAATGCGGGAAAATGCACCTCGCTCTGCTGGGAATCTTTCGGCATGAACCATTTGGGCTGAAGGTTCTGTTTCTGTGCTATAGGACTCGGTGATGGTGACCGCAGAGGCTGGGATCTGGGCTGTAAAGCAAACTGCTGGAGGAACTCAGCAGTTCGGACAGCATCTGGACTGCTGCTTCAGGTGAGAAACAGACCCTGGATAAGGAATCCCTCCAGCTGCACGACATCATAACACCTGCCTCACTGTGGTGCTGGATGGGGAGGTGGAACTCAGGACCCAGGGCTGAACCTGCTTCAAGCTCTATTAATCGTGACAACTGAATCAGATAATTCTGGCACAAAATGACTGAAAGCTCAGCTCCTCAGACCCATCTTCCATGAAACAGGGAATAGTTTGCTGAAGCAACAAATAAACAACTGGACAAACTCTGGGTTGGGCAGCGTCTGTGGCAAAAGGATAGTTGACATTTCAAGTTGAGACCCTGCATCAAGTCTGCTGACAGCACTCGAAATTTGACTTTGAACGGAACGTATGTGCAAATCTTTGGCCCTGCTGGTGACCATGAGACTTGGGTCCATGTAGTCAGCTGAGATCCAGGGACTGAGGAAGTCAGCTGGATTATTAGCAAAGTCTGAAGTAACTCTGGGCACTCTCGTGACACTTCTGATCACAAAGCTGCCTGCTAACAGACTGCAAATGTGCTGACAGCTGCTTGCAGTCGCCTGAAGAGCAGAGGACACACTTCTGCTTTTCCACCACAGGAACAAAAATTAACTGGAGACGCTCAGAGGGTCAGTCTGCTTCTGTGAAAAGAGGAATAGAGCCAACAGTTCAGGTCTCAGCTGAAAGGTCGACTGCCCATTTCCCTCCGTAGACGCTGCCTGACCCACTGAGTTGTTCCATGCTTTGTGTGTTGCTCCCGATTCCGACATCTGCAGTCTCTTGTGCCTCGACCCTTCATTAGAACTGGGAAGGAGATAAAGAAACCTCACTGAGCTGCAGGAACCACCCCACCCCACCTCCTACGACAAAACACCACCCTCTTCCTCCACGTACCATCAGCTTGGATTTCTGCTGTCGGTCTTTAGTGTGGGATTGCCTCCCACAGCCTCCCTGCAAGATCGTCCGTCGGCTTCTCCAAATGACTCAATACTTTTCGGGATGTGAAAGCTGAGACTCGAACAAGTTCCCTCTACCACATGCATTGAGGCTCAACCTACCGAGAGATAAACCTCATCCCCCCCCGCCCCCAACCCCACCAACACAGTCCTGTCGGCGGATGGATAGTGGCATTGAGCTCCAGAAATAGCATCGCCTGCTTTGGTATGGAAGCTTTCTTTTTACTGGATGAGCTGAGGGTGCCTGAACTGTGCACAGGTTCATCGGTTGAAATCTGATCTCACAGTGCCTGAAGCAACCTGCAATGAGATGCACAGGGAGCCCCCGTAGGGGGTCAGGGCATGAGGGCGACGGACAGTCACAATGCCAGTGGAGGGGGATCGGGGCGAGTGCCTGTGAGAGTGGAGGGGGAGGCAGCTGGGGTGGATTTAGGGAATTGAGGAGATCAGAGGGAAAGGATGGTGTCCCAAAGTTTTGGTGGGGTAACTGGGGTAAGGGTGGGGTGGATGGATGAGGAGAGGATCAGATTGAGTTTGCCTCAAGCCGGTGATCGGGAAAGGGACAGTCTGGGATTTAGAACCTCAGCCAGTGAAAACAAATAGTCACAGGCTGGGCTCATCACTGCCTTCCGGCTCAGGCAGTCCAACACTCTCCAGGACCACTCCTTTTTTTATATTTGTAATCTAACCTTGCACTTTACTGCTGCCGGAAAACATCAAATTTCAAGTCATATAACTGATTCTGGACTCTCGCTCTACCATCTTCATTCAGCTCATCCAAAGCCCCTGGCCCCCTCCAGACCCTCCTACTGCCCAACCCCAACAGCTCAGAGAGTGCAAGCCTCTGCTCTCGGTGGTATTCTCACCCCCACCCCCCAATGACCCACCTGACAACAGTAAATCAGCCCACACTTTCCCAGCCTAGGACCCACATTGTCTGATTGCTAAACATTGTCCCAATTGTCCACTGCCATTCTGGAAGGAGTTGTGTCTGCAAATGTCCACTCCCTCCCATCGGGGAGAAGGTACAAAAGCTTGAAAACAAGCAACACCAGACTCCAGGACAGCTTCTATCCCACAGTTACAAGAATCGTTTACAGACCTCTTATTTTCTAAACAAGGGGATTATTCAAAAAGCTGAGGTGCAAAGGGACTTGGGAATCCTTGTGCAGGATTTCCTAAAGGCTAATGCAGGACGAGTCAGTGGTAAGGAAGGCAAATGCAATGATAGCATTCATTTCGAGAGGACTGGAAAATAACAGCAAGGATGTAATAAGGCATTGGTTAGACCATACTTGGAGTTTTGGGCCTCTTATCTAAGAAAAGATGTGCTGACATTGGAGAGTGTCCAGAGTAGATTCATACAAATGATTCCAGCAAGGAAAGGTTATGTATGAGGAGCGTTTGATGGCTCTGGGCCTGTACTCACTGGAGTTTAGAAGAATGAGGAGGGGAGAGATCACAATGAAACTTAACGAATCTTCGAAGGCCCACTAGGTACAGTGGATGTGGAGAGGATGTTTCGTACCTTGAGGGAGTCCAAGACAAGAGGGCGTAGCTTCAGAATAGAGGGACATCCATTTAGTACAGAGATGAGGAGGAATTTCTTTAGCCACAGGGTGGTCAATCTTTGGAATTCATTGCTACAGACGGCTGTGGAGATCAGGTCATTGGGCATATTTAAACAGAAGGTTGATAGCTTCCTGATTAGTCAGGGTGTCAGAGGTTATGGGGAGAAGGAAGGTGAATGGGGTTGAGGGGGGGATAATAAATCAGCCATGATGGAATAGCAGAGTAGACCAGATGGACAGAATGGCCTCTAATTTTGCTCTTATGTCTTATGGTCTTCCAATTCCAATTCCTTCCTCTCAAAATAAAGGAAGTTTGACCAGACTTTGGAACGCAAACACGAGGAAATCTGCAGGTGCTGGAAATTCAAGCCACACACATCAAAGTTGCTGGTGAACGCAGCAGGCCAGGCAGCATCTCTGGGAAGAGGTACAGTCAACGTTTCAGGCCGAGACCCTTCGTCAGGACTTCGAAGGGTCTCGGCCCGAAATGTCGACTGTACCTCTTCATAGAGATGCTGCCTGGCCTGCTGTGTTCACCAGCAACTTTGATGTGTGTGGCTTGAAATTCCAGCATCTGCAAATTTCCTCGAGTTTGCCACAATCTATAGACTCACTTTCAAGGAATCTTCATCTCATGTTCTCGATATTTATTGCCTATTTGTTTACTTACTATTACGATTTCTTTTTTCATCTTTTTGTATTTGTACATTGATTGTCTGTCTGTTGGGGAGTGGTCTTTCATTGATTATATTGTGTGTCTTGTATTTACTGAGAATGCCCGCTGGAAAATGAATCATAGGGTCGTGTACGGTGACAAATATGTACTTTGATAATAAATTTACTTTTACCATTGAAATATGAACTAACTGCTGAAGACAGCTGCCTAATTAAACCCCAGAGAAAGTGATAAAGCAGTAACGTACTTGGGACCAGCCGACATAACTGGGCAGCTCTCCTCACTGCAGAAGTCTGTTATCGTGCCGTACAGCATGTTGATCTGATTGAAGAAGTCCACCGCTGGGTTTTCATTGGTTGGATGAAAGACAAAGATTACCTCAGTTAATACTCGTCAGTTTAACTAGCTTCCACATTCTATAAGCAGGCACTGATGAAGGGCCCTTGACCTGAAACCTACCCAGTTTTATTTTTTCTCCATGGATGCTGCCTGACCTCTGAAACATTCAATAATCAGAGCCAGATGTCAGAGTGGCGAGCCCTCAGCCTCTGAGCCTGTGTTAGCCCTCTACTTGTCTCATGCTCAGAATGCTGTATGTATTCCTTCTCTGTGTATTAATCCTGTTTCCTTTGAAAGATATCACATAATCTGCTCTGGCCACCATGAATAAATCAGCAAACCCTGTCTTGCACCTTTATAAAGATTTTGTTGTCCACCAAAGCCCTTCCCTCAGGCAAGACCATCAAGAGATAGCAAACAACTGCCCACTTCTTTGATGCCTACTTTTAGGATCTTGGTGTGTCTCAGCTGGTGACTTAGATAGCTCACGTTTCAAAATAAACTCCAGGAGATACTAAGAAACTGTTAAATCTCATTTTAAAAGCTTGCAAAGTGAGAAGGAGAACGCTGTTAAGACTACAGGCTTCTGAATGTGGACGGGAGGAAGGTGGCAAGGAAATGAGGAGGAGTAGAGACAGAGGGATGAATGCAACACATTTTACAACCTGAGGATGTCATTAACATGTTTTCCACCCAATGCAACACTTATGAATGTGTAGGCCCAATTGCAATTTAGGAATCACAGCCACCATTCATTGTTCCTTTTCGCACCTTGGGCGCATCGGGTGGCATTTCTGCCATTTCCATAGCATTTGTCTGTTCTTTCTACTCGGCCTGTTTGCTAGCTCAGTGCTCAATCCAGCACGGATGGAAAGCGTGCAAGGAGCTAGCGGGATTTGAACTCGGGACCATCTGTTTCCAAGTCTGGTGCTGATGCCACTACCCCACGAGCTGGCTAACTCAGCCACCATTTGGCACACAACCAGCTCCCATCAACAGCAACGTAATTATGATTTTTCTTTTAATGATGTCACTTGAGAAATAATTATGCTACAGGAGACCGTACAGAGACAACCAGCCACGTCCAGCCGAGGCCAAACTGAGCACCCATCCCCTCCGCCCACCCTTCTCCCGCTGGACACTAGCGTGCACCCACCCAAAGCTAAGCTGCCTCGGCCCTCACTTCCAGCTAGAGGACCCCTCCCCTTGCCACCCAACCCGGCCTCTCCTAAACCTTGCTGAGCTCAGGTGTGGCAGCTTCACTCACTGTTGACGGCAATCCACTCATTCAGATCTTCACCGTCTGGTAACATAACAGCCAGTCGCAGATTGCCACTGCCCAGTGTGGCCTCAGCATGCTTCAGCAACTTATACTGGTGAGACCCTTCTGGAATGTTCTTCTTTGGTTTGAACGTCCGGGATGAACGATTCCCACTGAAAAACAAGAACCACAGATGCTAAAGTGAACTGACAATGCCTCAATTAAAATTTCTCACTTCACATCATTCCTGTGTCTAGTGCTTTTCAGAGATTCCCCCCCGTCCCCAATTTTAACTGTCCTCCACTGGGAGGGGTAGTCATTGTTCAAAGCATGGCAGTGTTCCAGCCGCCTACTCACCATACACCCTTGTGTCACTTCCACCCCCAAACCCACTCCAGCCACTGACAGAGGGTGTGGCCCTCTGCATTTGGAGACAAGAGGGGAGGGAAATCTGCCAGAAATCTGACTCTGTCTAGCCGGCACACCCTCCCACCATCGAGGACATCATCGAAAGATGGCGCTCAGACAGGCAGCATCATCACGAAGAACCCTTTCGATCTGGGACATGCCCTCTTCTCATTCCTACCACCAAGGAAGCCTGAACAGCTTCTTCCACTCTGCCATTTAATTTCTAAACTCTCCATTAAATCTACCTCACTATTCTTTGGCATTAATTAATTAATTAATTATTCATTCACTTATTTAACCAACTCACGATATTTTTTGTGCCTTGCACTGTACTGATGTTACAAAACTAACAGATTTCATAACATGTGTCAGTGACAATAAACCTGACTCTGATTTTGGTTCTGACTCTGACTTCTGCCTGCTTTGAGAAAGCAGCCAACATCAGTCCGGATGAAGGGTCTCCATCTGAAATATTGATCGTCTGTCCATTTCCCTCCGCTTACCTGCACAGAGGCTGGCTGATCCCCTGAGCTTCTCCAGCATTCTGTGAATTACTCCAGACTACAGCATTGGCAGTCCTTTGGCACGTGTCTCTCCATGTCAGTATAATCAAAAAGCCCACTCCAGTCATTCCTCCTCTCCCCCCTTCCGCTGGGCAGAAGACACACAAGCCTGGTAGCACACACCACCAGGCTCGAGGTCAGCTTGCACAGGAGCCTGAAGGACTCAGGAACAGTTTTTCCCCCTCTGCCATCAAATTTCTGAACAACGCAAATTCTTTTTTATTGCATTATTTATTTGGTAATTTATAGTAATGTTTGCACCTTTGCATTGTACTATTATTGCAAAGCAACAATTCCCACACCATATAAATCAGTGATAATAAACTTGATTCTAATTCAGTCTCCTCCAAGCTCTTTGCATATTTGAACTTGTTTTCTCATTTCACACAAGATGCTGGAGGAACTCAGTGGGCCAGGCTGCATCTGTGGAGGGAAATACACAGTCAACGTTTCAGAACAAGAGGTCTCATCACTGATACTGCCTGACCTTTGGAGTTCCTCCACATCTTGCTTACTGCTCCAGATACCAATCCTTTGTTGCTCACTTTCCCAGCTCTGAAAAAAGAGCCCCCAGCCTGAAATATTATCACTGCTTCTCTTTCAACTGACGTCACAAACCCACAAACCCGCTGAGTGCTTCCAGAATTTTCTCCTTATACGTCAGACTGTAGAAGCTAGGAGTTGTAAACCAGGGGGGATGTAATGGAATGCAGTCCTCTGTAACAACTAGATGCAGATGAGAGGTAAACCTCACTCTAGATGTTCTCAGAGATTGATTCAGGCATTCGCAGGCAATAAACCTCACTCTGCATCACACTGACAGAAATAGAATGAGGCATTCCTTTTATTTGCTTATTCATATTTGGGAACATGGGGATCATTGACGAGGCCAGCCCCAGTGTCCATGAGAAAGTGCTGGAAGCATCTATAACTAGTGGGAACACTTCGGGGGGGGGGCTACTTAAGGGTCACCCACATGGGGTGAGTCTCACCTCACACAGAGATCAGATTCCCTCCCTGAAGGACATCAGTGAACACTGTGGGCCTTTCTGACATTCCTGAGTTCTCTAGTCCACGTTTCTACATCTAGTTGTTCCCCAAATTCCAATTTATTGACTGAATTCTACAGCATATTCCAAGATGAGAAATTAAGTGAAAATTATCTGTGACTGTATGCAAAGATGTCAAATAATGTCACAGATTCCAACCTAACACACTACAATCCATCCAATAATTCTACTCTATTCCAATCCGCCAATTTCATCCTGACAATCCAACCTGATACATTCTAGTACCGTGTCACATTCTATACTGATACGTTCCAATCCAAATCATTCCAATCAGATACATTACTAAAAGACATGTTCTGTTCGGCGGCGGGGGGCTGTAAACGCAGCCAGCTCCATCACGGGCATTAGCCTTCCCACCATCAAGGACACCTTCGAAAGGCAACATTCAGCATGAAGGCGCCTCATCATCAGGGACATGCCCTCTCTCGTTGCTACCATCAGGGAGGAGGTACAGAAGGCTGAAGGCACGCACTCAAATGTTATAGGAACAGCTTCTTCCCCTTTGCCATCAAATTGTTGAGCAGACGCTACCCCACATTTTGCTCTTATTTATTTTCTATATATTTTAGAGTAAATTTTGCGTTGCCCTTTATCGCTGCCGCAAAACAAATTTCTTGACATGTCAGTGACAACCTGATTTTGATGCTGATTCTAATCGAATATGTTCCAGTCCAAGATATTCTGAACCAATATATTATGAATGGATAGATTTCCAATCAGATACATTCTAATCTCAACACATTTCAATTCATTTGAATTTATTCCAATAGGATACCTTCCAATCGATTAGATACATTTATATCTAATGCATTCCAATCTGACCTCAAACATTCCATACTGACATCTTCCAATTCAATTCATTCCAACTGGATACATCCTAATCAATTAAATATTCAATTACGATACATTCAATCCAGTATTTCCCAATCCCACACCCCCCAATCTGATACCTTCCACCCAAATTCCAGTCAGATACATTTTGCACGCCGGCCTCAATACATGGCAGTGTGCCATATTTCAGATCTGACACTGTTGGACGCCAACTCATTCCAACCTGATGCATTTCTAACTCGAAATCTGACACATTCCAGTCTGAAGCAGCCCAGCCTGCCAATCTCGCTCAGATAGTTCCTAAATCCTCCACCGTCTGCCTGTCCCTTAGCAGCCAGTCTGGAGTCTCCGGTGGACACACACCGGGGCTTTTCAGCTGGGTCCGCTGCATTGGGAACAGGCATCTACAAATGTGGTGGATCGGAGCGGACAGTGAGGACGGAACCTGCAGTCCAGTCACCGTACTCACAATAAAAAGCTCATGCTCCCCGCCTGGACTCCCTCGCAGCCGGCAGTAATGGGTGGAATGCAGCCCGGCGGCCGGCGCTTTCGCAGCGGGTTCCTCTCCACCCTGCGGTCAGCTCTCCTATCACAGTCCCGACACTCGCGAGATTGCGCCCCGCTCCTGCCTGATCTTCCACCCCCCACCCCTGCCCGAGTCAGATGACTTGCTTTCTGGTTGGAAGCCGGCCCCGCAACATGTGGATCACGGCGCGCAATACGGCCGGATGAACCTTCCCGCAGACAGTCGTCAACGGCCCCAGAAGTCCGCTAACCACCCGCGCCCTCTGCGAGCTTTTCCACCGCCACTTTCGCAGATGTTGACCTGCCCGTTGCAATCTGCAGAGTGCATTTTGAAACGAGAGAGAGAAAAAAAAATCTGCAGAAGCTGAAAATCCGAGCAATACACACCAAATGCTGGAGGAACTCAGCGTCTATGGAAAAGACGTTTCGGGCCGAGACCCTTCATCAGAACGCTCATCTCGGATGCTGCCTGGCCTACTGAGTTCCTCCAGCACTTGTTGAGTGTATTTTGGTTTTTTTCTCGTTCTGCGTTCAAACCTTTAATTCATTCAGCATTTCTAAAGCAACCCACTGGGTGTTGACTATTTTGAAATGCGCAGAGGCCGTGATTGACGGTTTTGAAGACACAAACAACAATAAACTGCAGTGCAACACGCACAGAATGTTGGAGGAACTCAATCCCGATGAAGGGTCTCGGCCCGAAACGTCCACTCATTATTCATTTCCATAAATGCTGCCTGATCTGCCGAGTTCCTCCAGCGTTTTGTCATAGTCATAGTCATACTTTATTGATCCCGGGGGAAATTGGTTTTCGTTACAGTTGCATCATAAATAATAAATAGTAATAAAACCATAAATAGTTAAATAGTAATATGTAAATTATGCCAGGAAATAAATCCAGGATTTATTGTGCGCCAGCGTCTCCAGAATCTTTCGTGTTCGTAATCCAACTGCATCGGTGGAGGGAAATGGACAGAGGACTTCACTTGACATTTCTCCGGATTCCAGCGGCTGCAGTTTCTTGTGTCAAAAAGTTTAATTTTCGGTATTGTTTCCCATTCGCTCCACAAAGTTTGCATTCACAGATGGAAGCACAGTAGGGTGCAAGGTGCTGGATGCTGGAGAAAATGAAAACAGATTGCTGCAGGAACGCAGTGGGGTCGAGCAGGGTCTCGACCCGAAACTTGGACTATCTCCCTTCGCAAGGTGCTGTCTGGCCCGCTGAGTTCGATGTTGTGTTGCATTTATTTTTTTACAAAGCTGTTAACAATGAACTCTTGGCATTTCAAACTATTTCATGCACAAGTGGTTACTTTAGAAATGCAATCGCTGATGCTGCGCCAATTGAAATAACGGTAATTTGCGGGGCGGGGGGGGGGAACAAATGATGCAAAATGTTTCACCAACAGGTTTAGATTTTGAGACCGGGAGGATAAAGGTGGCACTTGGAAAAATAATTGTCATATGATCTGTCAGATTCACCACTGCAGTCAGAGTTAAATTGGTAAACGGATTTATTATTGTCTCAGAAAACTTCTCTTGCATATCGTTCACTCGGTTCAATTCATTACAAATGTGCATTAAAGTACCATAAAGGAAAAGAAAAAAACAGAATGGAGAGTTACAGCAAACACGAGGAAATCTGAAGATGCTGGAAATTCAAGCAACACACACAAAACGCTGGTTCAGACGAAGGGTCTCGGCCCGAAACATCGACTGTGCTTCCTATGGATGCTGTCTGGCCTGCTGCGTTCCACCAGCATTTTGTGTGTGTTGCTTGAAGAGTTACAGAGCGAGTGCAGTAAAGTCACAGAATATGAGCCGAAGTTTAGAGCGATCCGGTAGGATTCAGTATTAGCATTGCGCAGATTTCTGGGGAGACTGGATTCACCGGCTCCCTCTGACACAGGAGCGGATGCAAATGTATTGACTGCCTCCAAGCTTTGTTACCGGAAGCTCAGATTCTGCAGGAGTACGTGAACAACGGAACATGCAACCACCAGCCTTGCTATCTGATGACGCAGTCCATCCTCATCTGAATGTGGGCGCCCTAACAGGGGAGTACGAAAGGAGGTGCCATGCTTGGAGATCCGCCGTATCTCTACCTCCACCACTGCAGGCGGCGCTGTGCTTGGAGGTCCACCCACTCTCTACGACCACAGCGAGCGCTATTGTATGTTCAGGTCCGCCGTCTCTCGACTGACAGTAGGTGGCGCTGTTTATGGAGGCTCCTATCACAGCACTCGGAATTGAGGCGGAGCTGTGGTTATGCATCGGTGAACAACGTACAGCTTGATTTGCCTGGATGACATGCAAATGTTTTTTTTCAGGTTAATTCGGTAGATGTGACTCTAATAAACCTATAGCAATACACAAGGGGACAATGCGTGTGTGGGACGCTGCGTTGTCGTTGGACGCCCAGAATTCCATCGCCTCTCCCGTGCTGCAGGAGGCGCTGTGGCCGGAGGTCCGCACAGGGAGCGCTGTCGCTGGAGGTCTGCTGCCGCAGTGCCGGGCCGGTCGACGTGAGGGAGGAGCAGGACTGCTGGCGGCGAGAGATCCGGCTACGAGGTGTGACCCGGTCTCCATGGCCGTCAGCTGCAGACTCGGCGCCTTTCTCAACCTTCGTGCCGTGTCGCGAGCTTACGGTCACTCGGTGGCCGGGCGCCTCAGGCCCTGCTTCCCTCTGCCACCGCTGAGGGAGCCGCAGGCCCGAGGTTGGGCCGCGGGCTGGAGTAGAGCGAGTGCCGGGCCGCAGCGTCCATACTCGCAGCAGGTGAGGAGGGGCTGCGAACAAGAGCTTACCCGCCGGGAGGGCGAAAGGAAGGGCAAACGGGACGGTCGCACCCATTAAGTCGGCCCTAGTGCCCACCCGGGTGTTGTTCACTCCTTACGGAGCTCGCAGGCCTGGAGATGGACCGAAGGCCAAGGGTTTGGGGGCGGGGGCGACCCCAGAGATTGGGACCATGGGGTGGGGCGAGGGGGACTGGGAGGGTCTGAGACGGAATGGGAGCGGACCTAGAGCGAAGCTGGAGAAGATGCAGAAAGGTTTACCAGGGTGTTGGAGTCCCAGGAGACTGCAGATACTGGGATCTGGAGCAACAATCTGCTGGAGGAACTCAGCGGGTCGAGTAGCACTCGAGGGGGCAAAGGTATTGCCATTGGTAAATAGATTTAATATTGTGACATGTACAGTCACTCGGTGGCCGGGCGCCTCGGGCCCTGCCGCTTATGTTTAATGCCATCCATACAAATCATTTCATCCCATCAGAGTATTGTGGTAGTACAAAGGAAATGCAATAACAGAATGCACAATACAGTGTTACAGTTGCAGGGAAAGTGCAGTGACAGCAAACAATAAGGCGCAACGGCCATGACGAGATAGATGGAGAGACCGAATTCTTTATCGTAAAGGAGGTCCGTTCAGGAGTATGATGACAGTGGGGTAGACGCTGTCCTTAGTCTAGTAGTGTTGGTCCCAAGATTTTTTTAAATCTACAGCTCCATGGTAGAATGGAAGTTCGAATGACCGGGGGAGGGGTCTGTGATTTTGTTGACTGCTTTACTGAGGCAGTGGGAGTTGTGGATGGGTCACGAAAATGAGGCAGATTTTTGAACTGAACTGAGATGTGTACACAACTCTACAATTTCCTGCAGAACATTTGTATCCAAATCATCCAACGTTTCAGGTCAAACACTGCATCTGGACTGAGAGTAGGGGAGGGGATAATATAAAGAGTTGAGATGGGCTGATAGGTGATAGGTGGATGAAGTCTTAATGACAACACTGGTTGATCAGTAGAACAAAAATACAGGCAAATAGACTGGTGTAGAGGGGCGCCATGATCAGTATTGATTAATAAAATGGAAAAAGGAATTGGAAATTCTGGAATGTAGAGCAAAGACCAGTCTTGTGGACAAACTCAGCAGGTTGAGGGGCATCTGTGGAGATTGATACTGGGTTTTGACCAGCAAAGTTGACAATTCTTCTCACCTCCACCTCCCTCCTCCATCCCTGCTTGTTCAACCTGCCCCTATTATTGGATCCTAAAATCCCAGCAACATCCCTGTAAATTTTCTCTATACTCTTTCACTTTTATTAATAGTTTTCCTGTCAGTTAGTGACAGATCTGCACACAAAACTCCAGATTTGGCCTCATAGTCATAGTCATACTCATATTTTATTGATCCCGGGGGAAATTGGTTTTCATTACAGTTGCACCATAAATAATTAAATAGTAATAAAACCATAAATAGTTAAATAGTAATATGTAAATTATGCCAGGAAATAAGTCCAGGACCAGCCTATTGGCTCAGGGTGTCTGACCCTCCAAGGGAGGAGTTGTAAAGTTTGATGGCCACAGGCAGGAATGACTTCCTATGATGCTCTGTGTTGCATCTCGGTGGAATCAGTCTCTGGCTGAATGTACTCCTGTGCCCAACCAGTACATTATGTAGTGGATGGGATACATTGTCCAAGATGGCATGCAACTTGGACAGCATCCTCTTTCCATCCCCACAACGTCACTGGCCTTACGAATGAGTTTGTTTATTCTGTTGGTGTCTGCTACCCTCAGCCTGCTGCCCCAGCACACAACAGCAAACATGATCGCACTGGCCACCACAGACTCGTTGAATATCCTCAGCATCGTCCGGCAGATGTTAAAGGACCTCGGTCTCCTCAGGAAATAGAGACAGCTGTGACCCTTCTTGTAGACAGCCTTAATGTTCTTTGACCAGTCCAGTTTATTGTCAATTCGTATCCCCAGGTATTTGTAATCCTCCACCATGTCCACACTAACCCTCTGGATGGAAATAGGGGTCACCGGTACCTTAGCTCTCCTCAGGTCTACCACCAGCTCCTTAGTCTTTTTCACATTAAGCTGCAGATAATTCTGCTCACACCATGTGACAAAGTTTCCTACCGTAGCCCTGTACTCAGCCTCATCTCCCTTGCTGATGCGTCCAACTATGGCATCCAACTCATCAATGTCTTATACAACTTCTACATAACACCCCAACTCTTGTACTCAATACTTTGGTTTATGAAGGCCATTGTGCCAAAAGCTCTCTTCATCTACCTTTGCTGCCACTGTCAAAGCACTATGGATTTGTTTTTCCGGATCCCTTTGTTCTACTGTACCCCTTAGTACCCTACCGTTCTCTGTGTAAGCCCTTCCTTGGTTTGTTCTGCCAAGGTGCAGCTCCTCACACTTGTCTGCATTGATTTCCCTCTGCCATTTTCAGCCTAGTTTTCCAGCTTGTCCACATCCCACTGAAAGCTTTGATAGCCTTCATCGCTGTCCACTACTGCAAAAAGAGGGGAAAAAAAATACACACACACACACACACACACGACTTTTTCCCAGGGTGGAAATGGCAGTTATCAGTGGGCATAATTTTAAGGGAATTGGAGGGAAATATAGGGGTGGGGGATTGGTCAGTTTTTTTTTACATAGATGGTATTTTTAGGTGCATAGATTGCCCTACCAAGGGTAATGTACTAGAAGTAGATGCGTTAGAGATATTTTTGAAACTTTTAAGATAGGAGATGGATGTTAGAAATACGGAGGGCTATGTAGGAAGGAAGGGTTTGATTGATCTTCTAGTAGGTAGAAGGCTGACATGAACGTTGTGGGCCGGAGGGCTTGTACTGTTCTATGTAACTCGCTCTTCCAGCTGTCATCCTGATGCATTTGCTGTGTGTGTGCTTCCACTGCTACCAGGTCAGTGATCCATTGCCACATAATCAGCTGATCGTTCTGTTTTCAGCTACCACATCTAACTAGCTTATTGTGGAATATAATGATGGCAGATCAAACAGTGTATTGATGTAGGGCCTCGAGCCAAAATATTGACTGAATATTTTGCCCTGTAGATTCTCCTGACCTGAGTTCCTTCAGGTTTTTGTGTGTTGCTCTATTTCATGCACTGTTTGATTGCAGTTTTATGTTTTGGTCTTGAGATGGAATCTTTTTCTTACAACATTACTTTAGAAATTTCCTACTTTCTTTGATCACAAAACAGGCTTCACAGCCAAAATGTACAGCATCTCCATCACTCCTACCTGATTTTTGTTGCTATCTTCTGCTTTGCCGTATCCCTAATACTTCTCAAGTGTATAATGTCCATAATGAAACAGATTATCTGCTCTGACTATTCCTCTGCTATCCAGACTTCCCAAGATTTGCTCCCTACAACTTATTTTGCAATAGATTTGATGGCCTTCAGTAATGCACTGTTTCCCAACAGTTTGACTTTTAAACGCAAGAAATTCTACATCTGCTGGAAATCCAGAGTAACACACACAATGCTGGAGGAGCTCAGCATCTATGGAAAGTAAATAAACAGTCAGTGTTTTGGGCTGAGACCCTTGATCGGGACTGGAAAGGAAGGGAGAAGAAGCCAGAATAAGAAGGTGGGGAGAGGGGTAGGCATACAAGCTGGAAGGTAATAGGTGAAGTCAGGTGAGGGGAAGATGGGTCAGTTGGGGAGAGGGATTGAAAAGTGAGAAGCTTCCCATTGTCCACTCTCCTCTCCTATCAGATCCCTCCTTCAGCCCTTTACCTTTTACATCTATCACTTCCCAGCTTCAGTTCACCCTGTCCTCTCACCTGCCAGCTTGTACTCCTTCCCGTCCCTTCACCGCCTTATTCTGGCTTCCTCCCTCTTCCTTTCCAGCCCAGATGAGGGATCTTGGCATGAAGCATCGACTCTTTATTCCTCACCGTAGATGCTGCCTGAACTATTGTGTTCCTAAGCACTTTGAGTTAGTTTGAATGTGATACCCTCTGCCTCATCTGCAAATCTCTGTTCCACTTCCCAAACCTGCCCACTATTCCCAGCCATTACCCTCTGCTATTTTTATATGAATGAAATATATGAATTACTGAGTTTGTTGCAATTTCGGTTGTGCTTTACTTTTAGTGTTAAAACACGATTGCTGTGCCACGTGCATTTGAGAACTAGGTGAAATGTTGAATTGAAGGAAGCTGCGCAGCAAATAGACAGGCCTGATACAGTAGGGGGCAGCATTCTATTAAAATCTGCGACCGCTCACAGCTTTTCACACCCTCTGATTGTGTGAACAATCAAACAGTCGAAGTATCAGGCACCATGAAGAAGTGGTGGAAACGGGTAGCGTGTTTGTGAAGCAGTCTGTGGCTCTGCAGCAATATACAGTCAACAGCGACAAACAACACGTAGCGAAAAACCAGGTGATGGGCGTGAATGTAGGAGGTATGTTCTGCAACTTTGTGGGTGATGTAAACTTTGGCATCGGGATAGTGATAAAGGTTGTCTAAGGATACGGTGGGATATGGATCATTTGGAAAGTTGGCCAGAGCATTGACAAATGGAATTTCATCCCTTCAAGGTTGTGCATTTTGAGAAGTTCAATAAGGGTGGGACATGCCCAGTAAATTGTAGGGTGCTAATGGATGTTGATGAACGGAGGTGTATAGGGTGGTGAAGAGACAAATAACATGCTTACCTTCATAGCTGGGGCATTGAATATAAAAATTGGGATTTTATGTTACAACAAAATGAAGTAGTAAATGGGATCAGACTTTGGCTTTGCGGGAGAAACCAGAGAGTGGTAGTAGATGGTTGCCTCTGAGTGGAGGCCTGTGACTAGTGAACTGCCGCAGGGTTCTGTGCTGGGTTCGTTGTTTATTATCTATATCAATGATCTGGATGATAATGTGGTTAACTGGATCAGCAGATCTGCTGTTGGCACCAAGATTGGAGGTGAAGTGGACAGCGAGGATGCCTATCATGGCTTGCAGAGGGATCTGCTCCAGCTGGAAAATGGGCTGAAGAATGGCAGATGGAATTTAATGGAGACAAGTGCAAGGTGTTACATTTTGGTAGGACCAACCAGGGTAGGTCTTGTATAGTGAACAGTAGGACATTGAGGAGAGCAGTAGAACAGAGTGATCTGGGAATACAGGTCCATAATTCATTGAAAGTGGTGTCACAGGTAGATAGGGTTGTAAAAAAGTTTTTGGCACATTGGCTTTTATAGATCAAAGTATCGGGTACAGGAGATGCTGAAGTTGTATAAGACATTGCTGAGCCTAATTTGGAGTATTGTATGCAGTTTTGCTCACCTACTTAGAAACATACAAAACCTACCGCACGATACAGGCCCTTCAGCCCACAAAGCTGTGCCGAACATGACCTTACCTTAGAACTACCTATGCTTACCTATTACCCTCTATTTTTCTAAGCTCCATGTAGCCATCCAGGAGTCTCTTAAAAGACTCTATCGTCCCCGCCTCCACCACTGCCGCTGGCAGCCCATTCCACACACTCACCACTCTGCATAAAAAAACTTAACCCTGACATCTCCTCTGTACCTGCTTCCAAGCACCTTAAAACTGTGCCCTCTCGTGCTAGCCATTTCAGCCCTGGGAAAAAACCTCCGATTATCCATTCGATCAATGCCCCTCATCATCTTGTATACCTCTACCAGGTTACCTCTCATTCTCCGTCACTTCAAGGAGAAAAGGCTGAATCCACTCAACCTATTCTCATAAGGCATGCTCCTCAATCCAGGCAACATCCTTGTAAATCTCCTTTGCACCCTTTCTGTGGTTTCCACATCCTTTCTGTAGTGAGACAACCAGAATTGAGCACAGTGCTCCAAGTGGGGTCTGACCAGGGTCCTGTATAGCTGCAACATTACCTCTCGGCTCTTAAACTCAATCCCATGCTTGATGTAGGCCATTGTATGCCACCTTAACCACAGTCAACCTGCATAGCAGCTTTGAGCGTCCTATGGACTCGGACCCCAAGATCCCTCTGATCCTCCACACTGCTAAGAGTCTTACCATTAATACTATATTCTGCCATCATGTTTGACTTACCAAAATGAACCACCTCACACTTATCTGGGTTGAACTCCGTCTGCCACTTCTCAGCCTAGTTTTGCATCCTATCAATATCCTGTTGTAACCTCTGACAGCCCTCCATACTATCCACAACACCCCCAACCTTTGTGTCATCAGCAAATTTACTAACCCATCCCTCCACTTCCTCATCCAGGTCATTTATAAAAATCACGAAGAGTAGGGGTCCCAGAACAGATCCCTGAGGCACACCACTGTTCACTGACCTCCATGCAGAATGCGACCCATCTAACACCACTGTTTGCCTTCTGTGGGCAAACCAGTTCTGAATAAACAAAGCAAGGTCCCCTTGGATCCCATGCCTCCTTACTTTCTCAATAAGCCTTCCATGGGGTACCTTATCAAATACTCACAGAAAAGTTTGATAGAGTACATAGAAAATTTACAAGGATGTTGCTGGGACTGGAGGACCTGGGTTGTTAGGAAAGATTAAACAGGTTAGGACTTTATACTTGAAACATAGACGATTGAGAGGTGATTTGAAGACGTATACAAAATTATGAGGGGTATAGATGGGTAAATGCAAGCAGGCTTTTCCCACAGAGATTGGGTGGGACAACAACCAGAGGTCATGGGTAAAGGGTGAAACGTTTAAGGGGAAAATGGAGGAAAATTCTTCACTAAGATGTCCTGAGAGTGTGGACGAGCTGCCAGCGCAAGTGGTGCATGCGAGCTCCATTTCAAAGTCCAAGAGAAGTTTGGATAGGTACATCAATGGTCAGGGTATGGAGGGCTATGGTCCCGGTGTGGGTTGATGTAGTCGGCATGGACTAGATGGGCTGTATTTTTCTATGACTCTATAACTTTGCAAAACACTGGTTAGGTAGCACGTGGAGTTCTGTGTGCAGTTCTGGTTGTTGTAATACAGGAAGGATTGTATGGGAGAGAGTGCAGAGAAGATTGAACATAATATTTCCAGGATTGGAAGATATTGAATAGGATGGGCTTATTTTCCCCGGTGCAAAAGAATGACCTGATAGAGGTTCATAAAATTATAAGAGGCATAGGCAGGGTATATAGTCAGAATCGATTTCCCCTCGTAGGGGTTTCAAAAACAAGGGCATAGTTCGAAGGTGAGAAGAAAGTTTTAAAGGGGATCTAATGATTTTTTTTTTATACCAAGTGTGTTTGACATCTGGAACCTGCTGCCAGAGGAGGTGGTGGAATAAGATATATTCAATTATATTTAAGAGACATTTAGGCACTTAAATAGGCAAGAAATACAAGGATACAGACCTAATGAGGGCAGATGGGATTAGTGTAGAGGAGCAAAAGTTTAGCCTGGAGGGGTTGGGCCAAAGGGCCCATTTCTGTGCTGCACAGTTGTAACGCTCGAACAAAGAATTGTCTAACCCGTGCCGTGCTGTCCGATGCATTGATGTTGCCCAGTCCCCACCATCAACATCCTGCAGGTTTACCATTGGACTGCATACTGTGTAGGATAACATCAACCGTACAGAGACTAGGATCCTGCAGTGAGTCACTCATCTCCTGGCACCCAAAACCCTGTCCACCCACCACAGGGCATGACTCAGTAGTGTGATGGAGCACTCTCTGCTTGCCTGGATGAATGTACCTTGATGACAAATTCAGGATGGATCAGGACGAAACAGCCCATTTGACTGGTACCATTTCCCCATGATAAACGTTCACTCCCTCTAACACTATCCTAGAGAGGGTGCACAATGAAATATACTACAGTGCATTGTTCGTCAGTCTTCAGGCTTCTTATCTTGGCAGCCTTTCTCACAGTAGGGCAACACATGTATGGGAACACC